>NC_050102.1:93871120-94192521 GCF_902167145.1 Zea mays | reverse complement strand
CTCATAGATTAGCTTAACCGCTAGAGTTACGATGTCCGGTGGGGATGGACCTCCTCCCGTTTTTGATGGTGACGATTTTCCTTATTGGAAAATTCGTATGGAAGCATACTTAGAGGCTATAGACATTGGTGTCTATAAAGCCGCCACACAAGGGTTTCCCCAACCTAGAGATCCCACAAATCTTGTAGGTGATGAGTTCAATTATGAGAAATGGAATGCGAAGGCCAAAAACACCCTTTTTAGAGGCCTTTGCAAAGATGTGTTCAATAGAGTTCGGAATCATAAAAATGCTCATGATTTGTGGATGGACATTTGTGCTCTACACGAAGGAACTAGAAGTGAACGTGAGGAAAGATATCACATAGCTATGCGAAAGTTAAATTCTTTTGAAATGCTTGCTAATGAAAATGCAAACGCTATGTACTCACGACTTAATATTCTTGTAGAGGAAGTCAATGGATTGGGGCTTACTCAAATCTCACAACCGGATGTTGTGAGGAAGATTCTCAGTGTCCTCCCAATAGACAAATATGGACACATTGTCACTGTGCTACATCAAATGGATCTTTCGGTTACCACACCTACACAAATTTTGGGAAAGATCAATGCCCATGAAATGTACATGCACATCAACGACAAAGAAGAATCATCTTCCAAAAGAAAGGATTTGGCCCTCAAAGCAAATCATGAAAGAAAAGGAAAAGCAAAAATACAAGTTGAGGAAGAATCCTCAAGTGATGATGACCTTGATGCAAACATTGCCTTGATGGTAAGGAAGACCACCAAGATGTTGAAGAAGCTAAATAGAGAAGGCATCAAATTTGATTCAAGGAAGAAGAAGTTCTTTTCCAACAAAAGAAAGCCCATCTCTGAGATGGACTGCTACAACTGTGGTGAGCTTGGTCATCTTGCTCATCAATGCAACAAGCCCAAGAAGAACAAGTTCAAGGGCAAGAAAGAAGATGACAGTGATGATGAAAAGAAGGAAAAGAAATTCTTCAAGAGGAAGGATGGGAAGCAAAAGAGGTTCCACAAGAAGAAGAATGGAAAGGCCTATATTGTTGGTGACTGGCTCACCGACGTCGAATCATCAAGTGGATCTTCTTCAAGTGAAGAAGAGGATGATGAAAAAGTTGCGGCCATCGCCGGGGACTTCTCTTCACCACCACCATCGCCATCATCCACTTCTCACCTGTGCCTTATGGCTAAGGGTGAACGAAAGGTGAACTACAAGACCGGTGGGAGCCATTGGGTTATTGACAGTGGATGCACACAACATATGACAGGCAACCCACGGATGTTCACCTCATTAGATGAGAATGTTGATGGTGAAGATAAAATCACATTTGGAGACAACTCAAAAGGAAAAGTACAAGGACTTGGCAAGGTGGCAATCTCAAATGACTTATCAATATCAAATGTTCTCTTAGTTGCACCTTTGAGCTTCAATTTATTATCAGTGGGACAACTCTGTGATCTTGGACTTCAATGCTTATTCACTCCATCAGAGGTTATTGTAACAAAAATGGATGATGAATCAATGGTATTCAAGGGTTTTAGATACAACAACCTCTACTTAGTGGATTTCACTTCAGAAGATGCAGACTTAAGAACTTGCCTCTTCACCAAAGCTTCTCTTGGATGGCTTTGGCATAGGAGGCTTGCACATGTTGGGATGAGCACACTCAAGAAGGTATTAAAGAAAGATATGGTTAGAGGATTAAAGGATGTGGTATTTGAAAAGGACAAGCCATGCAGTGCATGTCAAGCTGGAAAGCAGGTTGCTAATACACATCCCACTAAAGCTTTCATGTCAACATCAAGGCCACTGGAACTACTTCATATGGATTTATTTGGACCTACAAATTATGTCAGTGCCGGTGGCAACCTCTACTGTCTAGTGATTGTTGATGACTTCTCAAGATACACTTGGGTGTTCTTTCTCCATGACAAATCTGAAGTTGCATCTATATTCAAGAAGTTTGCCAAGAAAGCTCAAAATGAATTTGATTGCAAGATTAAGAAGATTAGAAGTGACAATGGCAAAGAATTTGACAACACCAACATTCATGAGTACTGTGATGAAATTGGGATCAAGCATGAAGTATCTGCCACATATACACCTCAACAAAATGGAGTTGTTGAAAGGAAAAATAGGACCTTGATCACTCTTGCAAGAACAATGATTGATGAGTATAACACACCGGAGAGGTTTTGGGCCGAAGCTGTCAACACTGCTTGCTATGCATCAAACAGGCTATTTCCTCACCGGCTACTTGCGAAGACTCCTTATGAACTGCTAAATGGGAAAAAGCCAGACGTCTCTTTCTTCCGGGTGTTTGGGTGCAAATGCTACATCTACAAAAAACGCCATCATTTAGGGAAGTTTCAAAGACGTTGTGATATTGGTTTTCTTTTGGGTTATTCATTAAAGTCCAAAGCATATCGAGTATTCAACCATGCCACTTGCGTGGTAGAAGAAACATATGATGTGGAATTTGATGAGACTAATGGCTCCCAAGGAGCACTTGAAAATCTTGATGATGTAGGTGATGAGCCACTTAGGGAAGCAATGAAGAACATGCCTATTGGAGCTATCAAACCAAAAGAAGATGAAGAAGAGGTGCGAATCATTGACAGGCCTTCTTCATCAAATGTACCACAAGATGATGAAAAAGATGAGAGGCATGCAAATGAAGATACATTTGTCTCTCATGAACAAGCAAGGGTACAAGCCGAAGATGTTGATGCTCCAGGATCTTCTTCCCAAGTGGTTAACAGGAGAAACTCATCACTACTTCAAGCTCATCCTCAAAACCAAATCATCGGGAGTCCTTCACAAGGGGTTATTACTCGATCACATAGACATGCTAATTTTATTGAACATCACTCTTTTGTTTCTTGTGTTGAGCCTACTTGTATAGATGAGGCGCTACAGGATCCGGACTGGGTGAATGCCATGCATGAAGAACTTAACAACTTCACCCGTAACGAAGTTTGGACCCTGGAGAAGCCCCCACAAGATGCAAGAATCATTGGAACAAAGTGGGTGTTCAGAAACAAACAGGATGATCAAGGTGTGATTGTAAGAAACAAGGCAAGACTTGTCGCAAAGGGATTCTCTCAAGTTGAAGGCTTAGATTTTGGAGAGACCTTTGCACCGGTTGCTCGACTGGAAGCCATCCGTATCCTACTTGCATATGCATCATGCTATGATATAAAACTTTATCAAATGGATGTAAAAAGTGCATTTTTAAATGGTTTCATAAATGAACTTGTATATGTTGAGCAACCGCCTGGATTTGAAGACCCTAGATATCCTAACCATGCTTACAGGTTGTCCAAGGCGCTATATGGGCTAAAGCAAGCTCCAAGGGCTTGGTATGAGCGTCTTCGCGACTTCCTCATCGAAAAGGGCTTCAAAATCGGGACCGTCGACACAACTCTCTTCACAAAGAAACATAACGGTGATATTTTCATTTGTCAAGTATATGTTGATGATATAATCTTTGGCTCGACAAATGACTGTCATTGCAAGGAATTTGGTGAGTTGATGTCGAAGGAGTTCGAGATGTCAATGATTGGTGAGCTAACATACTTCCTCGGCTTTCAAGTCAAGCAAATGAAAGATGGTAACTTTCTCTCTCAAGAGAAGTATACCAAAGACTTGTTGAAAAGATTCAACATGGAGAAATGCAAACCAATCAAGACCCCCATGCCTACAAATGGACATCTTGACTTAGATGAGGGAGGTAACCCGGTTAATCAAACTCTCTACCGTTCTATGATTGGTAGTTTATTATACCTTACTGCATCTAGGCCCGATATTATGTTTAGTGTCTGCATGTGTGCTAGATTTCAATCGAATCCTAAGAAAGCTCATCTTCGCGCTGTTAAGAGAATTCTTAGGTATCTCAAGCACACCACAAGCGTTGGTCTGTGGTATCCCAAAGGAGCTACTTTTGATTTAATTGGCTATTCCGATTCGGATTATGCCGGTTGCAAGATTGATAGGAAAAGTACTTCTGGGGGATGCCATCTGCTTGGCAGATCACTAGTTTCATGGACATCCAAAAAGCAAAATAGTGTTGCCTTGTCAACTGCCGAAGCGGAATACATTGCCGCAGGTGCTTGTTGCACACAGATTTTATATATGAAACAAACTCTTCTAGACTATGGTGTAGTTCTAGAAAAAGTACCTTTGTTGTGTGATAATGAGAGTGCTGTTAAAATTGCTAATAATCCTGTACAACACTCTCGCACCAAGCACATTGATATCCGTCATCACTTCCTTAGAGATCATGTTGCTAAAGGAGATATTATTTTAGAAGGAGTGAGGTCGGAAGATCAATTAGCGGATATTTTCACTAAGCCACTTGATAAGACCCGCTTTTGCATGTTGAGGAATGAACTAAATATCCTTGATCTCAGAAATTTTATGTGAAATGTCAAATGGTGTTGTCACTTGCATTGCATATTTAAATTCCTTGTATTGCATCTAGGGCTTGTCTAACCTAGTTGAGATAACCGCCAATAAAGCGAGTGAAAAAGCTTAACTCGGGTCAAACTTGACAAGTCTTAGTTTTAAGCTTTTAGCACTTAAATTCTTACTTTCAAGCAATTATTGATTCTTGAAATATGCATGAGGTACTGCACTTAGGGGGAGTATTCAAAACTCAAATCACTCATGAAAAACCCCTAGTGCAAACCAAAATGCAAATTTCACCATTTGCCTATTTTCTCTAAAAATTATCTAGCCTATGGCAAAATATTTTGAAAAGTATATGAGGGTGCCAATACCTGTCCCAACAAGTGTTCTTTTGTGTGATTATAAGTTGGGATTTGGTTTGGTTAGGAGTTAGATAGAAAAATTCAAAATTTTCCAAACTCCCCTCTGTCTGGGCTCACCGGACAGTCCGGTGTGCACCGGACACTACACTGTGCAATGTCCGGTGCACCGGCAGCCACGCGCGAAGTTCCTTTTTTTTTCTGTGCGCTGTCCGGTGGTTCACCGGACATCTACTGTGCGCTGTCCGGTGTGCACCGGACAGCCACTGTAGACTGTCCGGTGTGCCCATCTCGCGTTTTAAAAAATCGCCCCCAGCCCGACCGAGCCAGGGGCTCTGTCTCATTTCTTCTCCCAGCCGCAAGCTCTCTGTCTCCAGGCGCCTCGTCTCTGCTTTGCGGTAGTCCGGCGACCTCTCCGGCGGCCACCATCTCCGGCCATCATCGCCGGCGACCTCGCCTCTCTCCATCTCCCCCTCGGTGAGCAGCTTCTCCTCTCCCCTTCTCTCAGTTCTTCTCTGTTCTTGGTGGGCAGTAAAGCTCTTCCCTCTCTCCTTTTGTGGTTAACTCAAATTTCTGTGAAATCCTGTGAATCCAATTGGTGGTTTGTGCTCTAATGTCTCTGTTGTGTATCCCTGCAAACTCTTAGCTCCTTCGGGAGGGCATTCCCACCTCAAATGGCCATATACCTAAAACCCTAAATCCCCGCCCACCAAGTGCTCGGTGAAATGCCCAAACCAGCCAAACTTGCTCCAATTGAACCCAAATTTTTCAGGCACCTTCACCACACTTCCAGTAACCTACTTGCCAAATTTCACGCCAATCTGAGATCCCAGGCTTAAATTTAACCAAAATTCTCGTTTTGCACGATCGTTTCCGAGCCGAGTGCCCAAAACCCTATTTCTTCGCCTAAATTCAAACCAAGCACACACTTCACTCATATTGACCTATATAAACCTATTCGTGAAGTATCGGCTCAATCCCATATCGTTTTGTGCCTTAATTTGAATTCCAATCATCCTATGTCTCTATTTGTCCGTCAAACGTCGTTTTCACGGCTTTTGACTTATCGATCGTCCCATCTCGTGCCATATCTCTTTGTGTATGTATTTATTCACATTTCATATGCTTATGACTATGTGACTAATACGTGCTCACCTCTTCTGTCATTTCAGTGACCTTGTGTGACCGTGTGCCGTCTCCCGTCCTGCCTGGATCGTCACCTCTCGTGTGACCTTTCCAGGTAGACATCTCACTCTTTGCTAAATATATCGGTCACTTTTGCTCTGTGCTTAGTCTCTCTATCTCGTTTGCAGACTTTAGTTCAGGATGCCGCGCACGAAGAATGCGTCGGCATCAGGGGGTGGCGACGATGAGGACCCTCGTCGCCCCTTCAGGCAGGTGAAGGGCAAGACTGTGTATCTGGAGCAGCAGGAAGGCCGCAAGAAGCGGCGTTCAGACAGAGAGGCTCGCGCAGCAGCAGCAGCTGCCGCAGCCGCTGCACAGGCAGCACTTGGAGATCAGCCGGATATTCCATCAGATCAGATTGCTTTCCGTGCTCGTCGTCTCGCCTCCCGGTCTCGCTCCTCCACTCACACCTCCGCTTCCACTCCGCCACCCACTCTGCCTGCTCCAGTCACTCCTATTGCTCCATCCACCTCCACCGCCATACCCACTACCAGCACCACGCCAGCTTCCACTGCTTCCCCTGCCCCCGCTCCCGCTTCAGCTCCACCTGTCCCTCCACCTCGCTTCCGGGAGCGCGATGAGACTGAGGTCCGTCCACTGGGTTCGGATCCTCGTCTATTTGATCTTCAGCGTGCCACTGCAGCCCGGGTACGTCGGTTCAGGTACGTACCCGTGGAGTCTTGGCTGCCAGCTCAGAGAGACCCAGCAGCAGGAGTTCTTTTCAGCACTCGGATTCAGGAGTCTTTCTTCAGGGCACAGATGTCAGCTCAGATTGCGCTGCGAGTGCACCGCCTATTGGATCTTCCAGCTTTCTTGCTAGCAGCCGGTGCTGAGTCTGAGGCTCATCTCACCTATTTGCCAGGGCTTCTGTCCTTTCTGACTATCAGCGGCAGATACGTTGAGGAGTGGGTCCGCGTCTTCTATGCCTCTGTTTGGATTGACCCGGATCATCATTGGATGAGGTTCCGCTTTGAGCGCGAGGATGTCACAATCACTGCCGATCAGATCCGACAGCTATTTGGCTTCCCTGTGTCGACGACTCGCCTGCACAGTCTCTGCTATGGCACTTCAGATCCTCCACGTCGCCCTCACGGCGGTGTGGCTCCCGGGACAGCTCACGTCGCGGCTCTGTTCCGCCCGCCTTTCACAGATGGGTCGCGACGTTCTCCAGCAGACTTCACTACTGCAGCGAAGTACTTATATGAGCTCGTCAGACGGACACTCCTGCCTAGGATGGGATACAGGGAGGCTACCACTCATATTCAGCTTTGGCTCCTTGGTGCCCTGGTATCCCACTCTGAGTTTGATGTTGTGGACTTTCTGATCTGTGAGATTGAGGACACTGTTCTGGATGGGATTCGTGCTCGACGACAGCTGCCCTATGCTCACTACTTGTGCCACATCTTTGCGCAGCTGATCCAGCCACCTCGTTTTCAGAGTACCCTTGAGGCCTCACGCCTTGTATTTGGATCTTACCGTCCTGCTCCTGAGGTTCCAGTGCCAGCTTATGCTCCTGTGTTTGACACTCAGGCCGAGGATGCTGCACTTCAACAGTTTGACTCCCAGGGTGCAGCAGCTGATGATGATGATGATGATGATGATGATTTTGGGGTTCCTCTTCCGCCTCCGCCTCCTATGCCTCCACGCTCACATGATCATGAGGCTGGGAGTTCCCGTGCTGCCCCTGCTCCTCCAGCTTTGGACCCTGCTCTTGCTTCGATTCTTCAGACTCTCACCCAGCAGCAGCAGACTCTCACCCAGCAGCAGCAGACTCTCACCCAGCAGCAGGCTCTCCTGGCAGCCGAGCAGGCCCGTTTATCTGACCGTATGCTCTCGATGTTTCAGAGCATGCAGGACAGGCAGGATGCTCTTCAGCATCAGCTTATTCAGGATAGGGCAGAGAATAGGGCATTCATGGCCCTCATGCTTCAGCACTCTGGTATCTCAGCGTCTCCAGTTCAGTCTGCTCCGCCTTCTTCGCTTCACGCTCCAGTAGTGCCTTCGATCTTGTCTGCACCCCCTGCTGTTACCTCTCCGCTCCGGCCGGTCACCTTGGCGTTCACTTCACCAGTTCTCAGCTCTGTCTGCCCGCAGCCGCCAGTGCCACCAGCATCTGCTGTTTCCACTACCGCTGTGGCAGTATCTGTGACTGCTTCTGCTCCGGTAGCTCCTGCAGCGCTGCCTGTGTCCGAGTCAGTACCAGCTCCAGCTTCTACCGCAGATCCTGGATCCGAGCCTGACTCTGACCCTCCGTCGGCGTTTGCTCTGCTACCTCGACCTCGACCGGATGCGCCCCCGTCGCCTCCTCCTGCATCCGATGTTTAGGTCCCTTTTGGTGTTTGACGCCAAAGGGGGAGAGATATGAGTTGTGAGAGCTAGGGGGAGTTAGAGAGAGAGTCAGTGTTCTTTTGATGTAATATTTGTGCCTGCTACTCTCTGTACTAGCTTTATGTTTTTGGCTCACAAACTCGTCATATACTCTCGTTGCTTTTGGTTGACTGTGTGTATTACGTTTTCACCTTATTTCAAATCACCAGTCTTCTAGCTCTTGTTTCATTAATTTACTTTCTCTTTTATATGAACAAGAATCTTATGATGTGTATGCGCTCACTCTTATTATTATGGTACACATTTCTTCTGTCAAAAATTACTGAGTATAACTAACCATTCTTTCTATTGACAGAATCTTCAAAACAAACTGCTCTCACAAAACTTGTAGGGTTGTCATCAATCACCAAAAAGGGGGAGATTGAAAGCATCTAGGCCCCTGGTTGGTTTTAGTGATTAATGACAACGTAATATTATATGTGACTAACGTGTATTTTGCAGAGACAAATGGTAAGTTAGGTCACATGACAGGTAAAAGCACTACAATGTGAAAGCAATCCCGGAGATAAGAACTCGAAGCGACGGCTAAAACGACGGAACAAAAGGTGAAGGTCTACGGAGTCCGAGTGTCAAGGAGATGTGGACACTCGCGATTTAGTTAGGTCTTTTATTATCTTTTAGCCGTACTATAAAGAGGGGTTGTCGATGAGTAGTTTGACCAAGAGAGTTCTAGTGTAGTGTTGGTGCACAATCACACTCATACACAGTGCTAGGTGTCACTCTAGAACTCACATACAAGTTAGAGCGAAAACCGATTTGAAAATCAGCTGAAAAACAAGACTTAGGGTTTCTGGCTTTGGGGCACCGGACTGTCCGGTGTGCACCGGACTGTCCGGTGCACCCTCTGCCAGGTGGGACCAGGCTGGTTCACAGCAGAGCCTTCCCAGTCGCAGAAACCCGAGAGCGCTGCCTTCGGAGATGAATTTTAGTGGCACACCGGACATCGCACCGGACTGTCCGGTGTGCACCGGACAGTGGACTGTTCACTGTCCGGTGCGCCATGAGTCCAACGGCTCTGTGTCAGAACTAGCCGTTGGAAGTGACCGTTGGCGCACCGGTGGCGCACCGGACTGTCCGGTGCGCCATCGCGCAACAAGTTTCCTGTAACGGCTAGTTGGTGATTGAGGGCTATTTATACCCCTTCCACCCACCATATTCAATGTCTTGCACTCCACATTTATTCCAGCACCTTGGTAGAGTATTGCAAGCACCAAAAGCCTAGTGAGGAGATTAGAGAATCATAATCCGCGCTTGTTCCTCATTAGCGCTAGTGAGAGCCACCTAGAGCACACACCACTTGCATTAGGCTTCTCTTGGTCAAGCGAAAGTCTATGGCTTGTTACTCTTGGTGATCGGCATCACCTAGACGGCTTGGTGGCGTTGGGAGCTCGGTGATCACCGTGAAGATCTTGTTGGTGACCCGACTCAAGTTTGTAAGCGGTCTCGAGAGATCCACCGCGCCGGAGTGGCAAAGGATCATCTCGTAGTGAGCACTTGGTTCTTGCGAGGACCAAGGGGGAGCGATACCCTTGCGCGGGTGCTCCAACGAGGACTAGTGGAGAGTGCCGACTCTTCGATACCTCGGGAAAAAATTGGAGGAGTCTTCTAAACTTTGCTTTACATTCCGCACTTAATTCAAGCTATTTACTTTGTGTATTTGTTTAGCAAGTATTTGAAGCATTGTTTTAGCCTTGTTCATTTCTAGTATTATTTTCTTAGTGCTAGTTGTTGGGGTGAAGTTGGGCTCTTGTTTAGCTCTTGCTTAGGTTTTAATTAGTGTTGATTTTTAGAAAAGCCCAATTCACCCCCCCTCTTGGGCATCGTGATCCTTTCAAGGTCCTCAAGGGGTTTTGCTGTTTTGGTCTAGGTAACATTAATTTCCACTACTAATTCCCCTTTTTATTTTCTATTTATGCTCTTAAGGTGGGTGTGAACTACACAATGATTTTAAATTTTCCAAAAATTCTGTAAAAATTACAGTGGGTTAACATTGGTCACTCTAGTCTGTCTTATAAATTTGAGGTCCGAAATAAATAGAATATGTCCTGGACAAAAATAACAAAAGTTGGGGCAGAGGGGTCACTTTGCACTACATCTCTTACCTAGGTGTGGGTTCTGTACCAAGAGTTATTTTTGCTGGTATCTATGGGTAATAACATGCTTCGGTGCCAAAAATCACAGAGGGTTATTTAGTGGTTATGTAGTTATGATTTTCTAAAGTTTAATGCCACAAAGACACTTATAACTAACTTGCTATTTGAAAAATATCAAACAACAAAACTTGTATTTTTCCTAGGTTCTTCTTAGCACAAGAACAATCATTCCAAAGGTAGGGGTGTTTTCTCCTTAGGATTATTTTCTTATGACTTTTCAAAGTTTTCTGTGTTTTTCAGGAATAATTGTGAGTGCAATTTCTTTTCACTGGACTATGGTTCAACATATTTTTCTTGTGAACTACATAACTTAGGCATGCTAGGAAAAATATGGTTGCCCTCTGGTTTCCATTTTCAATCCCTCATCTTCATTTTCCTAAGTTTGAGCATAAACAAGTTTTAGTGAATAAACCTTCCTTAACCTTGTATACTGGGGTGTTTATTAATTTTAAACAGTGTAACTACTAGGTTAGTGTCTCCACTATTTTTCTCAACCCTGGTCTAACAACATTTCTAATTTTCCCTTTATTATTAAGTTTTGGGCAGTTTTCTTATTTAAATCAAAACTCTAGAAAACATTACAGAAACCATGGGGTTTACTATTTTTGCTTGATAGTTTATATTTCACAAAGTCTAGCAAAATTGGTTTGACTAAATTTGGATGATTATTCTTCAAGTTATGTATTTATCAAGTTCTCTGCAATATTTAAAAGAAAAGTAAATTCGAAATGGGAAAAGAAAACAGATTTGCGCTGAAGTCCCTGGGTTTTCTTCCCCCTTTTCTCTCACAAATCAGCCCTTGGTCCACTATTTGCATGAGTCACTGACCTTACACATAACCCCCTAGACTTATCCCAAATCTAACCCGCGATCCTTGGCTGACTGGAACAGTAACCGAGGCAAAGATCACGGCGGCGAGGCTTACCGGCAACAGGAGAGCTCCGGTGGGTTGGTTAGTGATGTCGGGGAGGTCACAATGGTCACGTCGGTGTGCGGGTCGGCGTCGGAGGTGGTCGGAGCTGCTCTGGCCATTAGCGCAGGCGGCGGAGGTCGTCGGCGGCTCCTGCTCCGGCCAAAACGGCGGTAGGGTTGAATCAAAGTGCACAAGGAGCTCCACGGGGTGATGTAGAGGCTATGCGCGCAAGGAATCGAAAAATGGTCCAGTGGTTTACCCGGTTCACGTGCTCCGGTGGGTTCACGAACTCCGGCGAGCGTGATTGCACTGTTCCGGTGGGGGTGGTCCTCGGCTCAAGCTCGGGCAAGCTTCACGACCTCTTGAGGAAGCTATCCGAGGGCTCGGATCGAGCGGAGGTGGGCGGGGGTGGTTTGATCACGGTGGGCGTCCTCGGGCGGCTCTGGTGGGTCGCGGGGAGGTCGCCGGAGCTGCGGGCGAGCTCGGGAAAGTTAGGCGGGGTGCGGAGGGGGTAACATGAAAGGTGGCCGTGCATGAGGGCGGGCTTTATAACCACTCGCGGGCACGACACGGGCGTGGGCACGGGGGCGGCCAAGGGCACGCGGGGTTGCGCGTGCGGGCATGCTCTGGGCGCGTTCCCGAGTGCCTGCCCACGTCGAACACATGGTGGTTTACTTCTGCTAGTGTTCAACGGCTTGTTTGGTCGCCTTAGCGTGCAGATCTCAGCAAAAATCCCGTGTACGGTCTCTTCTCTGCACCATATCCTATCTTTTCCATGTGATTTCCAAGCAAAGATATGGTCGGGGTTGAGAGATATGGGAGTGGGAAGTTGGCTCTGTCCGAGCTGTCCAGACCGAGACTAAAATCGTGCCAAGTCGTGTCAAACGACTTAGGGTTGGGTTCAAATTTTTCTAGGGTATTCTAGAGGTCTTTATGCGCCATTTTGTTATTTGGGCCCCATGGTTTTGAGGTTTGGAAAAAGGTGAACATGTTTGATCTTTGAAAGAGGGTTGGTTTTGAAAGTGAGAAAAATCTTATTTTTCTTTTATGTCCTTCTCTTTGGTGACCTTTTTGGGGTTTTTCTGAATTATTTTTGGGGTCTCTCTCTTACTAATTTTTGTAGGGTATTAAGTGTACTACAACTTTTATAATTAGCCCAAGTCATGTTAATGTGGTTTACATAGCCCTTTTTCTAGAATCCCCTCTAGGGCTCCATTTGCCTAAAGGGATTTGAATTAGGGTTTGAGCCCTTCTTGTGGCGGAACTGCCCGAATTATTCCAACTTAAGTGTCCAAGTCCCGCCTGAGAGGCTAGACCACACTTAAATGGGAATAACCCGTCAATCCCTCGGATCTAGTCCGACATGGCCACTGACAGGATCAAGTACCACAATCTCACTCGAAGGTGAGTCACAGAGCAAATACAATAAAGCATAAAACCATACATGCCACAATGTTAAATTATTACATCACCATCATCATCATCGGAGTTTTTGCAAAAGTAACCATCATTGTTCGAAGTGCAGCGGAATATAACTAACGATAATTAAACAGAGAGATGGGGAAGCCTGTCCCATCACTCCTCATGCTCCTCCTCAGCCGAGGCAGGGTCCCACTCGACAGTCCAACCCGGTGGCAGGGTGGTCGGCCAAGTTATCCCAGCAACCATCTCCTCCAGAGAACCTGTAAAAATTATGCCACAAGCAAGGCTGAGTATACTAATACTCAGCTAGACTTACCCGGTGTGAGGAGTCTACTCCTCTACCTCTAGACATGCAGCTGTTTGGCTGTGGGGTTTGGTTGCCAAAAGCACTAGCTGAGTTTCTAAATCAAGATTTTAACTTAGTCAAAGTTAAGTGTGACTCTCTTAAGGCTAAAGATGTACTATCTATTCATACAAAGTAGCAAACATTTTAGCAATCAACATCTTGTATCATCTCCGAATCATTCCACTTGTTACTCAATGTAGCAGCATGGATCAAGCAGTCTCATTAGCTGCGAGAAGCAGACGATTCGAATCGAGTTTTTATCCTTGCAAGGTAAACCTAAACACACGACATGCAGGGGCACTCCGTCCCCACACACATCAACCGTCCCCATCGATTCCCTGGCAACAGAAAGGGGCTCACCGCCTTGGCGTACAATGCCTCACTGACCCCGACTGGCCATCGTGCAGTGACCGCACTTGTACCCACCATAACCGGAATGGGAGACCTCATCTCAGGTCGCGTGAGGAGGGCAATCTGCGGGCAGGTTCACTCAGGTACTAGGCTTACCGATTTACCATATTTCTCGGCATGTGCTTAGTACGTTCAAACGCTTGACTCACGGTACCACACCTTAATCCTTATTCAAATTTTCATCCCGTGAACAACCAATCCCCATGGATTGTTGCCCACAAACCAGCATCAGTACGATATGAAAGTGGGTACAATCAATGTCCTGACCTCGCGCGAGTGCTAGAAAAATCACTCGACTTCTACCGAGATCCTAATTAAATAAGCAGCTACTCGACCTAGCATACTAGTATTCATCTCCATGGGATTCCTGAGATCATGCAACTAGGGTTTCATACAACTCCTACACTTAAGTGCACAATCAACCCTACAATCATTGAGTGAAGTAAAATAGCATATATAAACGGTTATGCATAAAACCGGGGCTTGCCTTCTAAAGCAGTGGCAGGCAGGTCCTCTGGTGCAGGCTCGGGTGCTGGATCTGGGGCTACCTCCTGAGCAGCTCCTTGCTCCGGCACGAGGATGTACTCTCCGTCAGCAAGATTACAGTCTATCGAAATGCAATGAACATGTATGTCATGATTATGCAGGATTTAAGAACAATAAGCTAAAGAAACTAAGTTAAAAAGTAACTTAGGGTTTTCTTAGTTATGCGGGGCTTCCAGTGGGTTAGGTTTAATACTCCTTAGGCTTGGGTTTTCAGTGAGGATAACATAGTGGATTGGTATTACCTTGATACATTTTAGTGGACAGATTACAAGGGTTTTGGGATAACATTTATTCACATTACTCATTTTCCTTTCCTTGATTTCCATTTAGGGTTTCTAGGGTAGGTTTGAACTACAACATGGTTTTAATAATTTTCAAAAATTCTGTAAAAATTACAGTGGGCTACCACTGGCTATTCTAGCTTGCTTTAAGAATTTGAGGCTTAAAGTATAAAAGTTAGGCTTAAACAAAAATAACAAAAGTTAGGCAAAATGGGCCACTTCACACTACACCTCTTAGTTGGGGGTAGGTTCTGCCCTAAAGGTTATTTTTGTTGGCATCCTATGGTAATAATAGGCCTCTGGGCTAAAAATCACAGAAAACTAAGGGGTGGTTATTTAGTTATGCTTTTCTTAAGTTTAATGCCAAAAAGGCACTTTCTACTACATTATTATTTGAAAAATGTCAAACAGCATATTTCATATTTTTCTTAAGTTCTTTCTAATAAAACAATAGTTATCCCAAGGGTGGGGGTGTTTTTACCTTGGGGTTATTTTTGTAGAGTTTTTCTAAGTTTCACTTGTTTTATTAAAACAACAGGGATCTTACTTATTTTACACTAAAACAGGGTATAATATATTTTTCCAGTGAACTATATTGAATAAGTAACCTAACAAAAATAGAGGTACTCTCTGGTTCATTAATTAAATCATATTTTCTATTTTCCTTATCCTTAAGCATATTATAGAATAAGGGGTAAAACTAACTTAAATGGAGTGGACAGAGAGGTTTAACATTTTTAAACAGGTTAGTAGGTAAATATAAACTTCTCCAAATTTTCCTAACCCTAGTCAAATAGCCTAACTATTTTTCTTACTATTATTTAGCTTTTGGCCAAAACTAACATCAAATTAGAACTTTTAAGTTTTCCACAGTACCAAGGGGTTTTATATTTTTCTTAAATAGGTTACATTAATTTGAGTCTGACAAAATTGGTTTGACCAAATTTGGATGATTTAAACAGAAGTTATGCATTTTTAAAGTTGCTGTTCAATTTAAAACAGATTTAATTAAGGTTTTCTGGAAAAACAGTTTACACCGGGGTCCCTGGGTTTAAACTAAATCCACCTTCACAAATCTACCCCCACGCCACTATTCCCCTGTGTCGCTGACATTACACAAAACCCCCTGACCTTTCTTCCCTCTCACCCGCAGTCCTTCCCCTCACTGAAACAGTAACCGCGGGAAAGAAAAGGGCGGCGCGGCTTACCGGCGGCGAGGGAGGTCCGGCGAAGGGTGGGGTCGGCTTGGGGAGACTCTGGTGGTCACGTCGAGGTACGGCTCGGCGTCGGAGGTGGCCGGAATCGCCCGGTCCACGCGTGCAGGCGGGTGTCCTCGTCGGCGGCGAGTATACCGGCCAAACTACGGCGAACTGGCGCAATCCGAGGGCACGGTGAGCATCACGGGGTCACGCAACGACTGTGTGCACAAGGAATTGAAGGATGGTGGAGTGGTTTACCCGGTCCACGTGCTCCGGCGGGGGTGAGAGCTCCGGCGAGCGCGGACTGGCTTCTCCGGCGAAGGGAACTCCGATTCCTTGCTCGGGGAGCTTCACAGAGGTGTGCACAAGCTTCTCCGAGGGCAGGACGGGGTTGGGGATGGCTCTGCTAGCCGGTCTATGCTGGCAGAGGGGTTGAGCGGCCGCGGGCTCGCTGCGCACGGGCAAACGGCGACGAGCTAACTCCGGTGAGGTGTGGAGGGTGTGCGGAAGGGTGTAGCGGAAGCCTGGGAGGGATTTATAAGCTCGGGCGCGGGCCACGGCGCGGGTTTGGCTCGGGCGCGGCGCGGGGCATGCGAGGGCGCGCGCGAGCGTGCTCTGGCGCGGGCAGAAGGCGTCGAACACGTGGCAGTGAGTTTCTTCCAATGTTCAAACGCTTCCAGAGATCGCAAACGTGCGAATCTCGCCATGAATCCGGCGCAGACCTCCTCCTGGCACCTAGGGCTATCTCACATGTGTGAGTTCCAAGGGATGATACGCCCTAGATAGGGAGATAGACGGGCGCCAAATCTGGCTTGTCTCCCTGCCCGCTTAGCGACAAAACTGATGTCAAGTGTTGTCAAACGTCCGAGTCTCGGTCTCAAATTTTTCCAGGGGGTGCCTTAAGTGGTATAACACATTTTTGGTATAGAACCCAAGTGGTTTTGGCGCCATCTTCAAAGTGAACACGGCTGGTCTTTGGGTTAGGGCTAAATTGTGACTTAGAGGGAAATAGAGAGCTCTAGCTCTCTCTCCACTTGGAGATTTGAATTGAGGTTTCTCCAGGGGCCTTTTTGCAATATTTCCCTCCCATACTTGATGGTTACAATGTTGCTTAGGGTTTGGGCAAAAGTTACACACACTTGCACCCTTGTTCACTCTCTTCCCCCCCCTTTTTACTTAGGGTTTTGGAAGGTAGGGCCTTTGAGAGGCCTAGGGTTCTTCTCCCCTTATTACCCAAGGTAGCAAGTGTGCAAGGATTAAGGTAATGCTTCTTATGTCATTGGCCACTTGATTAGCACAAGAGCTCCAAAGTTCTCATGTGGTGCCCTAAGTTTCTACCTTTGTGAAAATAGCTTCTAGTGTCAAGGTGGCTCTAGCCAAGGTAACACCTGGGGTGTTACAGCCCTCCCCCCTTAAAGGAATCTCGTCCCAAGATTTAGGTAGAGTCCCTTGGAGGGTGCTTGAAAGTGTGGTGGTGCTGTTTTTCCTTTACACTCAAGTTTCTCTTGTTAACTGCTCTTCGAATGTCATCCTCTTTGCAACTTCAGAAGGAAGCCCTTCTTAAGTTAAATCCACAACTTAGACTATCCTTGTTACCCAAGTTTTTCTTATAATTGGATTCAAAGGGCAGGTGGGGGTGGGGTTTTGGGGTTACATACCGACTCCTTTGGGTAGAAAGTCGGGGAAGCGAGAGCGTAGAAAATCCTCAGTCTCCCATGTAGCTTCTTCTGCTGAATGGTGACTCCATTGAACCTTATACATCCTGACCGACCTTGCCCGAGTTGATCTTTCCTTTTGATCTAGCACCTTGACGGGGTACTCTTGGTAGGATAAATCTGGTTCTATCTCAATGTCTGGTTCTGGGAGTACTTCAGTGGGTAGACGAACGCATTTCCGCAGCTGAGATACATGGAACACATTATGAACTGCTGACATGTGGGGTGGCAATTCCACTTGATAGGCTACGGGTCCACAAGCTTCCTTGATCTCGTAGGGTCCAATATAGCGAGGAGCTAACTTGCCCTTGATCCCGAATCTCTGAACACCCTTGGTGGGTGATACCTTCAGGTAGACATGATCTCCCACCTCAAACTGTAGAGGCTTCCGCCTCTTATCATGATAGCTCCTTTGCCTGGCCTGAGCAGCTTCTAAGTTCTTGGTAATAACCCTGACCTTTGCCTCTGCCTCGAGTACCAAGTCTGGCCCAAAAATTTCCCTTTCTCCTGCTTGAGACCAATTCAGTGGGGTCCTACACCTTCTCCCATACAATGCCTCAAAAGGTGCCATCTTCAAACTGGACTGATAGCTGTTATTGTAAGAAAACTCCGCCAAAGACAGACACTTGTCCCAATCCTTTCCATAATGTAGTGCACATGCTCGCAACATGTCTTCCAAAATTTGATTCACCCTTTCTGTCTGGCCATCTGTTTGGGGGTGATATGCTGAGCTTCGGATGACATGGGTCCCAAGTGACTCTTGCAATTGCTCCCAAAATCGTGCCACAAATGGTGCTCCCCTGTCAGATATAATGGTCTTGGGAATACCATGCAACCTTACTATTTGATCAACATAAATTTCAGCGTACTTCTCTGCCCTGTGGGTGGTATGCACTGGCAAGAAATGAGCAGTCTTGGTCAACCTGTCCACGATAACCCAAATAGAATCATGGTGCCTGGAAGTATTGGGTAATCCCACTATAAAGTCCATGCAAATGTCCTCCCATTTCCAAGATGGTATGGGAAGGGGTTGCAAAGGGCCTGCTGCCTTCAAGTGACTAGCCTTTATTCTCTGGCAAGTATCACACTCGGATATGTACTTGGCAATTTCTCTTTTCATTCTAGTCCACCAATATAAAGATCTGAGGTCATGGTACATCTTGGTGCTACCAGGGTGCATGGAGAATTTGGAAAGGTGAGCTTCATCTAGTATCTTCTTTCTGAGCTCAGGGTCCTTAGGAACAACCAATCGATCTCAAAACCATAGAATTCCCTTGCTGTCCTGTCGGAAACACTTGTATTTCTCTGCCTTTTGCTTGATCATATCCTTGATAACCTGAACACCCTTATCCTCAACCTGTGCCCTGACTATCTGTTCTTGCAATGAGGGCTCCACCAAGATATAGCTTAGGTTGCCTGAAGAAACAACTTCCAGGTTCAGCTTGCACAACTCATCACACAGGGTGGTCACTCCCACATCCATGCTCATACAATTACACTGGGCCTTTCTGCTCAAGGCATCTGCCACAACATTGGCCTTCCCTGGATGGTAATGCACCTCCAAATCATAATCCTTGATCAACTCTAACCATCTCCTTTGTCTCATGTTCAGATCTGCCTGAGTGAAAATGTACTTGAGACTCTTGTGATCAGTGTAGATGTTACAGTGAGCTCCCATCAGGTAGTGTCTCCATATCTTAAGAGCATGAACTACAGCTGCCAATTCTAGATCATGTGTAGGGTAGTTCTGCTCATGGGGCCTGAGTGCCCGGGAAGCATAAGCAATCACTCTGTTCTCTTGCATCAAGACACATCCCAAACCAGTACCAGAAGCATCACAATAAACTTCAAATGGCTTGGTGTTGTCAGGTTGAGCTAGCACTGGGGCTGTTGTCAAATGCTGCCTCAAGGTATGGAATGCACCTTCACACTTTTGGCTCCACTCAAATTTGACTCCCTTCTTCAACAGTTCAGTCATTGGCTTGGCAATTCTGGAGAAATCCGGAATAAATCGTCGATAATACCCTGCCAATCCCAGAAAACTCCGAATCTGCTTTACTGTGGTCGGAGGTTTCCAATCCATTACCTCTTGCACCTTCTCAGGATCAACCGATATCCCATCCTGAGAAATTGTATGACCCAAAAACTTGATCTCCTTCAGCCAAAATTCGCATTTAGATAACTTAGCATACAATTGATGGTCACGCAGTCTCTGAAGTACAGTATGCAAGTGTTTGGTGTGCTCGGCTTCATTCTTGGAATAAACCAGAATATCATCAATGAAAACGACCACAAACTTGTCTAACTCTGGCATGAATACTGAGTTCATCAAGTACATAAAATAAGCCGGGGCATTGGTCAGCCCAAAAGACATCACCAGAAACTCATACAGCCCATATCTGGTAGAGAAAGCCGTCTTGGGAATATCGCTGGCACGGATCTTGATCTGATGGTATCCCGAGCGAAGGTCTATCTTGGAGAAGACTTTGGCTCCAACCAACTGATCAAACAGAACATCAATGCGGGGCAGCGGGTATTTGTTCTTAATAGTCACCGCATTGAGAGGGCGGTAATCAACACACATCCTCAAACTCTCGTCCTTTTTCTTCACAAATAATGCTGGACATCCCCATGGTGAAGTGCTGGGACGAATAAACCCCTTGTCCAACAACTCTTGCAATTGCTTCTTCAATTCTGCCAATTCCGCGGGAGGCATCCGATAGGGTCTCTTGGAGATCGGAGCAGTCCCGGGTTGCAACTCAATTGCGAACTCAATGTCTCGGTCAGGTGGCATCCCTGGTAATTCTTCCGGAAACACATCCGGGTAGTCACAGACTACTGGGATCTCTTTCACTGGGGACTCTAACATAACAAAGGCACAAGATCGGGTACAACCCTGGTTGGGTAAATACAACACAGTCTCGCCATAAGCAGGGGAATGGATTTCAATGGCTCTGGCTGCAATGTCCAATACTGCCTGATGCCTGGTCAACCAGTCAGCTCCCAAAATAATATCCACGCTATCCAATCCTAAGATGAGAAGGGTGGTTCTAATCACCAGACTACCAAATTTTATAGGCACTTGCCTGTTGATTTGATAAGTGGCAACTCTGCCTCCCGGTGTTGAAATTGTAATGCCCCCATCGGTATGGTGAAAGGGCAACTGGCATTTGGCACTAAACTTGGCACTGATAAAACTATGCGATGCACCCGAATCAAATAAAACAATAGCAGGATAATTCAAAACTGTAAAGATACCAGTCATGACGGGTGCTCCCTCTGGAATGTCAGCCATTGTGGTGAAATTCAGCCTGCCCTGCCTCACTTGCACCTTCTGTCTCTTGCCTTGGTTCTGATTGACATTCTGCCCCTGCCTCTGCTGGTTCCGGGGGCAATTCTTAGCATAATGCCCAGTGTTGCCACATGTGAAGCATCGATTGTCATTTGCCTGGCGGTACTGCTGCTGCTGGTTATTCCTCTGTGCTGGAAACTGGTTGCGGTTGGGTACCTGCTGCTGCTGCTGCTGAGGTCGGATTACCCATCGCCCTTGCTGCTGCTGGGGTCCCCTGCCCTGGGTGTCGGACACAATTCTGAAGCGCTGTGGCTGAGCTAAAGGTCCTGCCACAGGGGTCTTCCTTTTCTTCTCTGCCTGCCTAGCTGTAATGCAGTCCTCTTGGGAGATAGCCATGTTGACCAACTCATTGTAGCTGTTGGCCCTGACGGTGTTGAGACGATCCCGGAGCTTAGTGATGAGCCCCCTTCTGAATCTGTCCCTCTTCTTCTCATCTGTATCTGCATGATATCCCGTATACTGGCACAAGTCATTAAAGGCCTGGGCGTACTGCAACACTGTCCTGTTGCCCTGAGTGAGTGCCAAGAACTCATTGAGCTTCCTGTCCATGATCCCGGCTGGTATATGGTGTCCTCTAAAAGCTGCCTTGAACTCCCTCCACTCCACCTCTCGGTCCTCTGGCTGCATAGCAAGAAAATGATCCCACCAAGTCCTTGCAGGTCCGCGAAGCTGCTGGGTGGCGAACCTGACTTTGGTGACCTCTGAGCAAACTCCATGGAGTAGTGGGAATTTGGATTCCACCACTCGCAGCCATACATCTACGTCAAGTGGGTCCTCCGCCCTTGTGAACAGTGGAGGCTGGGTGCTGAGGAATTCCTGATAAGTGGCCGCCGCGGGGTGACGCTGGTGGTCTCCACCACCATAATGCTGGGGTGGTGGCTGACGTTGAGCCAGCTGCCTCAGGATCTCATTCTGCTGAGCCATGAGCTCCTGCAGAGTGGGAGGTGGGGGCGGCGGTGGAACGTGCTCGTTCTGGCCACGACGCTGCCTCCCGGCCATCTGAAAAACCACATACTTACTTAACACCACAGTTCCAAATTTCAAGATTTTTATTACGGGGACAAGGTTAATACATCATGATAGATTCCGACTTCAGCAAAAGGGATTTTAAGAGGCATAAATTCTTCCTTCCAAATTTTAAACTGATAAAAGCATCCATCAACCAAGCTCCCAAGAAGTTTAACACGATTACATCAAATTGTTCCAAAATGACTCAACTCTATCTAGCCTAGTACCCCAAGGGTGCAAAAGCTAAGCTAGCTGCGAGGAGTCCGACTATCCGACTTCTAAGCCTACCCTGGACACCTAGTGAGCGAACGAGGCAACACTTGACTCGGGGGAAGGTGGTCTTCCCGAGCCAGCGGTGTCCACACTGGAGGCAGGCTCATCTCCTCCCTCAATGTCGACGTCCTCGTTGGCCTCCTGGTCCTGGATCTCCTGGTGATGCATGTCCAGGTGCTCGTTAGCCTCAGCAAGCTGCTGCTGAGTGTTAATGAGCTGATCCTCGAGGACCTCGATGGTGTTCTCCCTGGTACCTACCAGCTCTTCCAACTCCTGAATATCAGTGGATAGCTGCTCCACCTGCAAGTCCTTCTCCACCATTTCCTGAGATAGGTCAACCACGAGCTCCTCTCTGTTATCCAGCGTGATCTTTGTTGCCTCCAGCAGTGCCATCAGGTGGGACATTGCCTCACCGCGCATTACCTGCAGACGGTACAGAGCATTCATGCACCGTACTGTCAAATGCGCAGTCTGACCTGGGTAGATGGCCCAGATATCCTTGGCATGCTCCACCCGATCCTTCCACATTGGGTCGTCCTCCTTCTCAGCGGGGAACAAGCCAATGGGGTGGGTAGCCAGCTCCAAGGGATGGAATCCGCAGAAGGTAGTCAATCCATGTAGAGCGATCGCCTCGATCGTGTCCTCTGCCCGGTACCCGAAAGACTCTGAGTCCAAGGAGCGCCAGCCTGGCTGCAGGGGATGAGGCTCCAAAGTCATCCTCACCCTACAGCGGGGCACCTGGTGCTTCTCGAACTGCTGCACCGCGTACTGAGGGGGTGTCGTGTATCCAGCCCCCTGAAGTACCTCCCACAAAATGCGGGGAAAGCCCTCTCGTGCAAGTCCGTCAGTGTGGGTCAGTGCATTTCCATCATCGGAGGATCCGTGGGAAGTCATCTGTGTACGGTTAAGCGTAAGTAAAAGAAAAAGAATTATAAAAAAAAATAAGGAAAAGTAAAACTCAGCCTGTCTCTAGTTAAGTAGAAAGGCACTAGGGACCTAATTGGTTGTTATCCTATTTTTAAGTCCTTTACTCAGTTATCCATTGCTTAATTATGAATGCATGCATGCTCGTCCTGAACGGCCTCACAACAAGATAAAAGGAATAGGGAGGAACTCCCATCCCGTAAAAGTGGCCTGTAGGGCCTAGTTACTTAGCCACCTAGCTACCCTTCTAGTAACCTAAGGCTTCACGTCCTAGGTCTATCCTGCTCGTCCTACTATCTATCCAACCTTGTTTCTATCAAGTTTTATTTAGAAAATTGATGGTATTTACATTTTATTGATTCCTCTGTGGTGGTACAAGCTCCGATACCAGCTGTGGCGGAACTGCCCGAATTATTCCAACTTAAGTGTCCAAGTCCCGCCTTAGAGGCTAGACCACACTTAAATGGGAATAACCCGTCAATCCCTCGGATCTAGTCCGACATGGCCACTGACAGGATCAAGTACCACAATCTCACTCGAAGGTGAGTCACAGAGCAAATACAATAAAGCATAAAACCATACATGCCACAATGTTAAATTATTACATCACCATCATCATCATCGGAGTTTTTGCAAAAGTAACCATCATTGTTCGAAGTGCAGCGGAATAAAACTAACGATAATTAAACAGAGAGATGGGGAAGCCTGTCCCATCACTCCTCATGCTCCTCCTCAGCCGAGGCAGGGTCCCACTCGACAGTCCAACCCGGTGGCAGGGTGGTCGGCCAAGTTATCCCAGCAACCATCTCCTCCAGAGAACCTGTAAAAATTATGCCACAAGCAAGGCTGAGTATACTAATACTCAGCTAGACTTACCCGGTGTGAGGAGTCTACTCCTCTACCTCTAGACATGCAGCTGTTTGGCTGTGGGGTTTGGTTGCCAAAAGCACTAGCTGAGTTTCTAAATCAAGATTTTAACTTAGTCAAAGTTAAGTGTGACTCTCTTAAGGCTAAAGATGTACTATCTATTCATACAAAGTAGCAAACATTTTAGCAATCAACATCTTGTATCATCTCCGAATCATTCCACTTGTTACTCAATGTAGCAGCATGGATCAAGCAGTCTCATTAGCTGCGAGAAGCAGACGATTCGAATCGAGTTTTTATCCTTGCAAGGTAAACCTAAACACACGACATGCAGGCGCACTCCATCCCCACACACATCAACCGTCCCCATCGATTCCCTGGCAACAGAAAGGGGCTCACCGCCTTGGCGTACAATGCCTCACTGACCCCGACTGGCCGTCGTGCAGTGACCGCACTTGTACCCACCATAACCGGAATGGGAGACCTCGTCTCAGGTCGCGTGAGGAGGGCAATCTGCGGGCAGGTTCACTCAGGTACTAGGCTTACCGATTTACCATATTTCTCGGCATGTGCTTAGTACGTTCAAACGCTTGACTCACGGTACCACACCTTAATCCTTATTCAAATTTTCATCCCGTGAACAACCAATCCCCATGGATTGTTGCCCACAAACCAGCATCAGTACGATATGAAAGTGGGTACAATCAATGTCCTGACCTCGCGCGAGTGCTAGAAAAATCACTCGACTTCTACCGAGATCCTAATTAAATAAGCAGCTACTCGACCTAGCATACTAGTATTCATCTCCATGGGATTCCTGAGATCATGCAACTAGGGTTTCATACAACTCCTACACTTAAGTGCACAATCAACCCTACAATCATTGAGTGAAGTAAAATAGCATATATAAACGGTTATGCATAAAACCGGGGCTTGCCTTCTAAAGCAGTGGCAGGCAGGTCCTCTGGTGCAGGCTCGGGTGCTGGATCTGGGGCTACCTCCTGAGCAGCTCCTTGCTCCGGCACGAGGATGTACTCTCCGTCAGCAAGATTACAGTCTATCGAAATGCAATGAACATGTATGTCATGATTATGCAGGATTTAAGAACAATAAGCTAAAGAAACTAAGTTAAAAAGTAACTTAGGGTTTTCTTAGTTATGCGGGGCTTCCAGTGGGTTAGGTTTAATACTCCTTAGGCTTGGGTTTTCAGTGAGGATAACATAGTGGATTGGTATTACCTTGATACATTTTAGTGAACAGATTACAAGGGTTTTGGGATAACATTTATTCACATTACTCATTTTCCTTTCCTTGATTTCCATTTAGGGTTTCTAGGGTAGGTTTGAACTACAACAGGGTTTTAATAATTTTCAAAAATTCTGTAAAAATTACAGTGGGCTACCACTGGCTATTCTAGCTTGCTTTAAGAATTTGAGGCTTAAAGTATAAAAGTTAGGCTTAAACAAAAATAACAAAAGTTAGGCAAAATGGGCCACTTCACACTACACCTCTTAGTTGGGGGTAGGTTCTGCCCTAAAGGTTATTTTTGTTGGCATCCTATGGTAATAATAGGCCTCTGGGCTAAAAATCACAGAAAACTAAGGGGTGGTTATTTAGTTATGCTTTTCTTAAGTTTAATGCCAAAAAGGCACTTTCTACTACATTATTATTTGAAAAATGTCAAATAGCAGATTTCATATTTTTCTTAAGTTCTCTCTAATAAAACAATAGTTATCCCAAGGGTGGGGGTGTTTTTATCTTGGGGTTATTTTTGTAGAGTTTTTCTAAGTTTCACTTGTTTTATTAAAACAACAGGGATCTTACTTATTTTACACTAAAACAGGGTATAATATATTTTTCCAGTGAACTATATTGAATAAGTAACCTAACAAAAATAGAGGTACTCTCTGGTTCATTAATTAAATCACATTTTCTATTTTCCTTATCCTTAAGCATATTATAGAATAAGGGGTAAAACTAACTTAAATGGAGTGGACAGAGAGGTTTAACATTTTTAAACAGGTTAGTAGGTAAATATAAACTTCTCCAAATTTTCCTAACCCTAGTCAAATAGCCTAACTATTTTTCTTACTATTATTTAGCTTTTGGCCAAAACTAACATCAAATTAGAACTTTTAAGTTTTCCACAGTACCAAGGGGTTTTATATTTTTCTTAAATAGGTTACATTAATTTGAGTCTGACAAAATTGGTTTGACCAAATTTGGATGATTTAAACAGAAGTTATGCATTTTCAAAGTTGCTGTTCAATTTAAAACAGATTTAATTAAGGTTTTCTGGAAAAACAGTTTACACCGGGGTCCCTGGGTTTAAACTAAATCCACCTTCACAAATCTACCCCCACGCCACTATTCCCCTGTGTCGCTGACATTACACAAAACCCCCTGACCTTTCTTCCCTCTCACCCGCAGTCCTTCCCCTCACTGAAATAGTAACCGCGGGAAAGAAAAGGGCGGCGCGGCTTACCGGCGGCGAGGGAGGTCCGGCGAAGGGTGGGGTCGGCTTGGGGAGACTCTGGTGGTCACGTCGAGGTACGGCTCGGCGTCGGAGGTGGCCGGAATCGCCCGGTCCACGCGTGCAGGCGGGTGTCCTCGTCGGCGGCGAGTATACCGGCCAAACTACGGCGAACTGGCGCAATCCGAGGGCACGGTGAGCATCACGGGGTCACGCAACGACTGTGTGCACAAGGAATCGAAGGATGGTGGAGTGGTTTACCCGGTCCACGTGCTCCGGCGGGGGTGAGAGCTCCGGCGAGCGCGGACTGGCTTCTCCGGCGAAGGGAACTCCGATTCCTTGCTCGGGGAGCTTCACAGAGGTGTGCACAAGCTTCTCCGAGGGCAGGACGGGGTTGGGGATGGCTCTGCTAGCCGGTCTACGGTGGCAGAGGGGTTGAGCGGCCGCGGGCTCGCTGCGCACGGGCAAACGGCGACGAGCTAACTCCGGTGAGGTGTGGAGGGTGTGCGGAAGGGTGTAGCGGAAGCCTGGGAGGGATTTATAAGCTCGGGCGCGGGCCACGGCGCGGGGCATGCGAGGGCGCGCGCGAGCGTGCTCTGGCGCGGGCAGAAGGCGTCGAACACGTGGCAGTGAGTTTCTTCCAATGTTCAAACGCTTCCAGAGATCGCAAACGTGCGAATCTCGCCATGAATCTGGCGCAGACCTCCTCCTGGCACCTAGGGCTATCTCACATGTGTGAGTTCCAAGGGATGATACGCCCTAGATAGGGAGATAGACGGGCGCCAAATCTGGCTTGTCTCCCTGCCCGCTTAGCGACAAAACTGATGTCAAGTGTTGTCAAACGTCCGAGTCTCGGTCTCAAATTTTTCCAGGGGGTGCCTTAAGTGGTATAGCACATTTTTGGTATAGAACCCAAGTGGTTTTGGCGCCATCTTCAAAGTGAACACGGCTGGTCTTTGGGTTAGGGCTAAATTGTGACTTAGAGGGAAATAGAGAGCTCTAGCTCTCTCTCCACTTAGAGATTTGAAATGAGGTTTCTCCAGGGGCCTTTTTGCAATATTTCCCTCCCATACTTGATGGTTACAATGTTGCTTAGGGTTTGGGCAAAAGTTACACACACTTGCACCCTTGTTCACTCTCTTCCCCCCCCTTTTTACTTAGGGTTAGCAAGTGTGCAAGGATTAAGGTAATGCTTCTTATGTCATTGGCCACTTGATTAGCACAAGAGCTCCAAAGTTCTCATGTGGTGCCCTAAGTTTCTACCTTTGTGAAAATAGCTTCTAGTGTCAAGGTGGCTCTAGCCAAGGTAACACCTGGGGTGTTACACTTCTCTCCTCTTTAGGTGCATGATAAGGCCAAGGCATGACTTCTAAGATGGGTTACACCTTCTTAGGATCTTGACACCCAAGTTTGGTGTCTTTTGCTCAAACTAAACCACATGTGTTGATGGGTTCAATAGTGTAGGCTTGAGTGAAAACCCTAAGTAACACCTGGGTGTTACAGCCCTCCCCACTTAAAGGAATCTCGTCCCGAGATTTTTGGGTAGAGGTCCTTTAGAGAGGTACCATGGAGGTGTGTTGGGGTGTTGCATTTTCCTTTATCCAAGTTTCTCTAGTTAACTGCTCTTCGAATGTCATTCTCTTTGCAACTTCAAAAGGAACCCCTTTTTAAAATCATTTTCAAAGCTTACAATACCTTTAACATCTAAGTTTTTCTTATATTTAGATTCAAAGGGCAGGTGGGGGTGGGGTTTTGAATTACTTACCGACTCCTTTGGGCAGAAAGTCGGGGAAGCGAGAACGTAGAAAATCCTCAGTCTCCCATGTAACCTCTTCCACTGAATGGTGACTCCACTGAACCTTATACATCCTGATCGACCTTGCCCGCGTTGATCTCTCCTATTGATCCAATACCTTGACGGGGTGCTCTTGATAAGACAAGTCTGGTTCTATCTCCAATTCTGGTTCAGGTAGTACTTCTGTGGGTAAGCGAACACACTTTCACAGCTGAGATACGTGGAATACATCATGAATTGCTGACATATGGGGTGGCAACTTCAATTGATATGCTACAGGCCCACAAGTTTCTATGATCTCATAGGGCCCAATGTAGCGAGGAGCTAACTTGCCCTTGATTCCAAACCTCTGAACACCTTTGGTGGGTGACACCTTAAGATAAACATGATCTCCCACTTCAAACTGTATTGGCTTCCTCCTCTTGTCATGATAGCTCTTTTGCCTGGCCTGAGCAGCTTCTAGGTTCTTCTTAATGACTCTGACCTTCTTCTCTGCTTCAAGTACCAAGTCAGGCCCAAATATTTCCCTCTCTCTAGCTTGAGACCAATTTAGCGGTATCCTACACCTTCTCCCATATAAGGCCTCGAAAGGTGCCATCTTTAGACTGGACTGGTAGTTGTTGTTATATGAAAACTCCGCCAAGGAAAGGCACTTGTCCCAATTTTTACCATAGTGTAGCACACAGGCTCGCAACATGTCTTCGAGAATTTGATTCACTCTTTCTGTCTGACCATCAGTCTGCGGATGGTATGCTGAGCTTCTTATTACATGGGTCCCAAGTGACTTTTGGAGCTGCTCCCAAAAGCGTGCCACAAATAGTGCTCCTCTGTCAGATACAATAGTCTTCGGAATTCCATGCAAACGCACTATTTGATCAACATAGATCTCTGCATATTTCTCTGTCTTGTGGGTGGTACGCACTGGCAAGAAATGAGCGGTCTTGGTCAACCTATCCACAATGACCCAAATGGAATCGTGGTGCCGGGAGGTATTGGGCAATCCCACAATGAAATCCATGCAAATATCCTCCCATTTCCAAGATGGTATGGGAAGGGGCTGTAAGGTGCCTGCTACCTTCAAATGACTGACCTTGACTCTCTAGCAAGTGTCGCATTCAGATATATACTTAGCAATTTCCCTTTTCATTCTGGTCCACCAGTACAAGGATCTGAGGTCATGATACATCTTGTTACTGCCGGGGTGCATTGGGAATTTTGAAAGGTGAGCTTCATCCAATATTTTCTTTCTGAGCTCGGGGTTCTTGGGAACAACCAATCGGTCTCCAAACCATAGAATCCCTTTGCTGTCCTGACAGAAACATTTGTATTTATCCACCTTATGTTCGATCATTTCCTTAATGACTTGAACACCCTTGTCACCAATCTGTGCCATGACTATTTGCTCATGTAAGGTGGGCTCTACTGAAATATAACTTAAAGCACCGGAGGAAACGACTTCTATGTTCAGCTTGCACAACTCATCACATAGGGTGGTGATTTTTGCATCCATATTCACACAGTTGCACTGGGCTTTCCTGCTTAAGGCATCTGCCACAACATTGGCTTTGCGAGGATGGTAATGCACTTCCAAATCATAGTCCTTGATTAATTCTAACCATCTTCTCTGCCTCATATTAAGATCAGCCTGGGCGAAGATATATTTGAGACTCTTATGATCAGTGTAAATATTACAATGAGCTCCCATCAAGTAATGTCTCCAAATCTTGAGAGCGTGAACTACGGCTGCTAACTCCAGGTCATGCGTGGGGTAGTTCTGCTCATGGGGTCTGAGTGCTTGGGAGGCATAAGCAATGACTCTATTGTCTTGCATCAAGACACATCCCAATCCAGTACCAGAAGCATCGCAATAAACCTCAAAGAGTTTGGTGTTGTCAGGCTGAGCTAGCACGGGTGCTGTTGTCAAATGCTGCCTTAGTGTATGAAAGGCATCCTCACACTTCTAGCTCCATTCATACTTGACTCCTTTCTTCAACAATTCAGTCATTGGCTTGGCAATCCTAGAGAAATTTGAAATAAATCGTTGATAATACCCTGCCAATCCCAGCAAACTATGGATCTGCCGTACTGTGGTAGGAGGTTTCCAATCCATCACTTCTTGTACCTTCTCAGGATCAACTGATACCCCATCCTGAGAAATGGTGTGACCCAAAAATTTAATCTCCCTCAGCCAGAAATCACATTTGGATAATTTAGCATATAACTGATGGTCGCGCAGTCTCTGAAGTACGGTATGCAAATGTTTAGTGTGCTCGGCTTCATTCTTGGAATAAACCAGAATGTCATCAATGAAGACCACCACAAACTTGTCCAGCTCTGGCATAAAGACTGAATTCATCAAATACATGAAATAAGCCGGGGCATTGGTCAGCCCGAAAGACATCACCAAGTACTCATAAAGCCCATATCTGGTAGAGAAGGCCGTCTTCGGAATATCATTGGCCCGTATCTTGATCTGATGGTACCCAGAGCGAAGATCTATCTTGGAGAATACTTTGGCTCCCACCAACTGATCAAACAATACATCAATGCGGGGCAATAGATACTTATTCTTGATGGTCACCGCATTGAGAGGGCGGTAGTCAACACACAACCTCAGACTCTCATCCTTCTTCTTTACGAACAAGGCTGGACATCCCCATGGAGAAGTACTTGGGCAAATGAATCCCTTGTCCAACAATTCTTTTAGTTTCTTATTCAATTCCGCCAAATCTGTCGGAGGCATCCTATAGGGTCTCTTGGATGTAGGTGCAGTCCCGGGTTGCAACTCAATTGCGAACTCTATGTCCCTGTCGGGTGGCATCCCTGGTAAATCATCCGGAAAAACATCTGGGTAGTCACAGACCACTGGGATTTTCTCAACAGGCGACTCTATCATAGTGAAGGCACAGGATCGGGTACATCCCTGGTTAGGTAAATATAATGTAGTCTCGCCACAAGTAGGGGAATGAATCTCAATGGCCCTTGCTGCAATATCAAGTACTGCCTGATGCCTAGATAACCAATCAGTTCCCAATATGATGTCCACACTATCCAAACCTAAGATGAGGAGGGTGGTTCTAACCATAAGACTACCAAATTTTATAGGCACCTGCCTGTTGATTTGATAGGTGGCAACCCTGCCTCCTGGTGTTGAAATCGTAATACCCCCATTGGTGTGGTGAAAAGGTAACTATCACTTGGCACTAAATTTGGCACTGATAAAACTATGTGATGCACCAGAATCAAAAATAATAATTGCAGGATAATTCAAAACTGAAAAGATACTAGTCAAGACGGGTGCTCCCTCTGGAATATCAGCCATGGTGGTGAAGTTCAGCCTGCCCTGCCTCACTTGCACCTTCTTCCTCTTGCCTTGGTTATGGTTGGAATTCTGTCCCTGCCTCTGCTGGTTCCTGGGGCAATTCTTGGCATAGTGCCCCGTGTTACCACAAGTGAAACACCTATTGTCATTGGCCTGACGGTATTGCTGTTGTGGCTGATTGTTCCTTTGAACTGGGGGTTAAGAGCGGTTGGTTGCCTGCTGCTGCTGCTGCTGCTGTGGTCGGATCACCCAACGTCCTTGCTGCTGCTGAGGTCCCCTGTTCTGAGTATCAGATACAATCCGGAAGCACTGGGGCTGAGCTGATGATCCTGCCACAGGGGTCTTCCTCTTCTTTTCTGCCTGACGGGCTGTGATACAGTCCTCCTGAGAAATGGCCATGTTGACTAACTCATTATAGCTGTTGACCCTCACTGTGTTGAGACGGTCGCGGAGCTTAGTGCTGAGCCCCTCCTGAACCTGTCCGTCTTCTTCTCATCAGTGTCTGCGTGGTACCCGGTATACTGACACAGGTCACTGAAGGCCTGAGCATACTGCAACACAGTGCGATTTCCTAGAGTAAGTGCCAAAAACTCATTGAGCTTGCGGTCCATAATGCCTGCTGGTATATGATGCCCCCTGAAAGCTGCCTTGAACTCTCTCCATTCCACCTCATGGTCAACTGGCTGCATAGCAAGGAAGTGGTCCCACCATGTCCGCGTGGGTCCGCGAAGCTGCTGGGTGGCGAACCTGACCTTAGTCACATCTGAACAAACTCCATTGAGTAGTGGGAATTTGGATTCCACTACCCTAAGCCATACATCAGCATCCAGCGGATCCTCAGCCCGAGTGAACAACGGCGGCTGCGTACTGAGGAACTCCTGATAAGTGGCTGCTGCTGGGTGACGCTGATGATCACCACCACCATAATGCTGAGGTGGCGGCTGACGCTGAGCCAACTGTCGCAGAATCTCATTCTGCTGAGCCATCAGTTCTTGCAGGGTAGGAGGCGGTGGTGTAGGAATGCGTTCATTCTATCCACGACGTGCTCTTCCAGCCATCTGAAAAATCAAGAATGCTCTCAATATCACATTTCTGATGTCAGGGTTCATACATGGTGAAAGATTTGCAAGGGTAAAACCACTATTTTCTTGCATAATTCATAAAAGATTCCACAAGGCATAAAACTTTTCTTCATAAATTAAAGCTGACATCATTCATCATCCATACTTCCAAAAGAGTTTGTTATGATTACATCAGTGACCCAAAATACTCAACTCTATCTAGCCTAGTACCCCAAGGGTGCAAAAGCTAAGCTAGCTTCGAGGAGTTCTACCGCCACACACTTCTAACTCTATCCCTGCAACCTAGTGAGCAAACAAGGCAACGCTCGACTGGGGGGAAGGTGGTCTCCCTGAGCCAGCAGTGTCCAAGCTGGATGCAGGCTCCGGCTCCTCTCCTCCCTCGATGTCAACATCCTCGTTGGCCTCCATGTCCTAGATCTCCTGGTGGTGCATATCCAAATGTTGGTTAGCTTCCGCAAGTTATTGCTGAGTGTTGATTAACTGATCCTCAAGAACCTCAATGGTGTTCTCCCTGGTTCCCACTAGTTCCTCCAGCTCTTGGATCTCATTGGACATCTGTTCCACGTGTAGGTCCTTTTCCACCATCTCAGTGGACAGATCTACCACAAGTTCCTCTATGTTATCCAAGGTAATCTTGGTAGCCTCCAACAATGCCATCAGATGAGACATTGCCTCTCCTCGCCTCACCTGCAGACGATACAGAGCATCCATGCATCGCACCGTCAAGTGCGCAGTCTACCCTGGGTAAAGAGCCCATATATCCTTGGCATGCTCCACTCAGTCTTTCCACATTGGGTCATCCTCGTTTTCAGCAGGGAATAAGCCAATGGGATGAGTAGACAGCTCCAAGGGGTGAAAACCATAGAAGGTGGTCAGCCCGTGGAGAGCAATCGCCTCGATAGTATCCTTAGCCCGGTATCCGAAAGACCCGGAGTCCAATGAACGCCAGCCTGGCTGTAAGGGATGAGGCTCTAGGGTCATCCTCACCCTATAGCAGGGCACTCGGTGCTTCTCGAGCAGCTGCACCGTGTACTGGGGAGGCGTCGTGTAACCGGCTCCCTAAAGTACCTCTCACAAGATACGAGGAAAACCCTCTCGTGCAAGTCCATCCGTGTGGGACTGTGCGTTCCCTTCGTCCGAGGATCTGTGAGAAGTCATTTGTGTAGGGTTAAGTGTAAGTGAAAAATAAAAAGAATTATAAAATAAAAAGGGAATCAGAGCTTGGCCTCTCGAAGGTTACGATAAGGTCACTGAATGTACTTAATCTGTCATTATCTCGTATTAAGGTTTTTACCTAATTATCAGGTAGTTTAAGTAAAGGATGCATGCATGCTTGACCTAAACGATCTTATTTCAACTTAGAGGGAATAGGGAAAAACTATCATCCCTTATAGTAGCCTGTAGGGCTAACTCAATTAGCCACCTAGCTACCCCTCTATTATTCTAAGGCTTCACGTCCTAGGTCTAGCCTTATCGTCCTGACGATCTATCCAACATTTATTTCTAACAAGTTTTACTCTTGAAAAGGATGGTATTTATGGTTTATTGATTCCTCTATGGTGGTACGAGCTCCGATACCAGCTGTGGCGGAACCGCCCGAATTATTCCAACTTAAGTGCATAAGTCCCACCTTGGAGGCTAGACCACACTTAAATAGGAATAACACGTCAGTCCCTCGGATCTAGTCCGACGAGGCCACTAATAGGATCAAGTACCACGTACTCACTCGATGGTGAGGCATAGAGAAAATATAATAAAACATAAAACCAACATTAAGGAGTATTAAATTTATTACAACATCATCGGAGTTTTTTCAAAAGTAGTGATCAGTGTTCGGAATGCAGCGGAATCAAACTAACGATAAACAAGTGGAGGGATGGGGAAGCCCGTCCCATCACTCCTCATGATCCTCCTCAGCCGAGGTAGGGTCCCACTCGACTGTCCAACCCAGTGGCAAGATGGACGGCCAAGTCACTCCAGCAACCATGTCCACCAGAGAACCTGTAAAATTATGCCACAAGCAAGGCTGAGTATACTAATACTCAGCTAGACTTACCCGGTGTGAGGAGTCTACTCCTCTACCTCTAGACATGCAGCTGTTTGGCTGAGAGGTTTGGTTTGCCAAAAGCACTAGCTGAGTCTAAAATCAAGTTTTACCTTTTTCAAGTTTTAGTGTGACTCTCTTAAGACTAAATGCGTACCTATCTAATCATACATGGTATCAAACATTTAGCAATCAACAACTTTTGCCAAATCATCACATTTCCACTTGTTACTCAATGCAGTACAATGGATCAAGCAGTCTCATTAGCTGCGAGAAGCAGACAATTCGAATCGAGTTTTTAAACCTTGCAAGGTAAACCTAAACACACGATGTGGCGAGGCACTCCATCCCCACACACATCAACCGTCCCCATCAATTCCCTGGCAACAGAAAGGGGCTCACCGCCTTGGCGTACAATGCCTCACTGACCCCGACTGCCATCGTGCAGTGACCGCACTTGTACCTACCATAACCGGAATGGGAGACCACATCTCAGGTCGCGTGAGGAGGGCAATCTGCGGGCAGGTTCACTCAGGTACTAGTCTTACCGATTTACCATATTTCTCGGCATGTGCTTAGTACATTCAAACGCTTCACATAGGTATTCGAATGTTAATCCTTATTCCAATTTCCATCTCGTAGACAACCAATCCCCATGGATTGTTGTCCACAATCCAACATCATTATGATAAGAAAGTGGAGACAACCAATTCCTGACCACGCACGAGTGCTAGAAAATCACTCGACTTCTACCGAGATCCCTAATTAGTAAAGCAGCTACTCGACCTAGCATACTAGTATCCATCTCAAAAGGAACTCCTGAGGTAATGCAACTAGGGTTTCAGGCAACTCCTACACTTAAGTGCACAATACAAGCCTACAATCATTAAGTGTAGTAAAATAATATATATAATTGCTTATGCATAAAACCGAGGCTTGCCTTCCAAAGCTGGGGCAGGCAGATCCTCGATGGCAGGTCCTGGTGCTGGATCCTGGGCTACCTCCTGAGCAACTCCTTGCTCCGGAACGAGGATGTACTCTCCGTCAGCGAGGTTGCAATCTATCGAATGCAATGAATAAGATATATGTATGCTATGATATGCAGAATTTAGTAACCATTATGCCTAGTGAAGAAAAACTAAGTTAGTCGATAACTTAGGGCAGTGGCGGAGGACGCTAGAAAATCTAGGTGTTGCTAACACAACGATGAATAAAAAATTACGACACAACATAATGTAATTTATAGCTACAAAATAAGTAATATATATCAAAAATACCTTATTTAATAGTCACATCTTGATTATAATCCATTTAAAACCAAATCCCATGTAGCGAATAAAATCTAGAAAAAATGAAAAAATGAGTTACCAATGGCAAATTGAATTAAAAATTATTGAATAAGTGAAATAAGAATATACCTCTAGTTGTCTGGAGCAATGTTTGTCTTGGATTAGACACGTTGTTTTGTTTCTATTGAAACTGAAAAATCTGCATATTGAAAATTGGAGTACATTACAATTTACAACCCTACCAAGTATCAAACCATACTGGGCTGGTTGGTCCTGCACAGCTGCACGGCCTGGTCACCAGCATTCCTGCGTGGCCACTGGCCAGCGTGGGCAGCGTGGCTACGGCCTGCGGCCAGGAGCGTGGGCGCGTCGCGCGTGGGCTACTGGCCTGGCGGTCGGGCGCCGTGCGGCCAGGCGAAGCCGCGGTCCGCGGAGGCAACCAGGCGCGCGGGCAAGACGCAGGCAGCCCGCAGCCCCTTGCTCGTCGCCTCGTCGGTCGTCGGGCTGCTCAGTGCTCGCCGTCGTCGCGGACTGCCTCTGCTCCTGGTCCACTCGGAGGCAGCGGCTGGCCTCCCTAGGCTCGTTGCCCTAATCTTTTATTGGGCCAACCCAAGGTATTGCTCAGGCAATACTGGGCCATACTGGGCCCTCCGCCCCTGACTTAGGGTTTCCTTGTTATAAGAAGCTCTTAGTGGTTTATGCTTGGCAATTTAGGTTTGAGGTTTTGCTTGAAGGTAAATATAGTGGATTAAGACTTGGATTGCCCCTTAAAGGTTCTATTAGGTCCTCAAGGGGTTTTGCTGTTTTGGTCAGGATAACATTAATTTCCACTACTAATTCCCCTTTTTATTTTCTATTTATGCTCTTAAGGTGGGTGTGAACTACACAGTGATTTTAAATTTTCCAAAAATTCTGTAAAAATTACAGTGGGTTAACATTAGTCACTCTAGTCTGTCTTATAAATTTGAGGTCAGAAATAAATAGAATATGTCCTGGACAAAAATAACAAAAGTTGGGGCAGAGGGGTCACTTTGCACTACATCTCTTAGCTAGGTGTGGGTTTTGTACCAAGAGTTATTTTTGCTGGTATCTATGGATAACAACATGCTTCTGTGCCAAAAATCACAGAGGGTTATTTAGTGGTTATGTAGTTATGATTTTCTAAAGTTTAATGCCACAAAGACACTTATAACTAACGTGCTATTTGAAGAATATCAAACAACAGAACTTGTATTTTTCCTAGGTTCTTCTTAGCACAAGAACAGTCATTCCTAAGGTAGGGGTGTTTTCTCCTTAGGATTATTTTCTTATGACTTTTCAAAGTTTTCTCTGTTTTTCAGGAATAATTGTGAGTGCAATTTCTTTTCACTGGACTATGGTTCAACATATTTTTCTTGTGAACTACATAACTTAGGCATGCTAGGAAAAATATGGTTGCCCTCTGGTTTCCATTTTCAATCCCTTTTCTTCATTTTCCTAAGTTTGAGCATAAACAAGTTTTAGTGAATAAACCTTCCTTAACCTTGTATACTGGGGTGTTTATTAATTTTAAACAGTGTAACTACTAGGTTAGTGTATCCACTATTTTTCTCTACCCTGGTCTGACAACATATCTGTTTTTCCTTTTATTATTAAGTTTTGGGCAGTTTTCTTATTTAAATCAAAACTCTAGAAAACATTACAAAAACCATGGGGTTTACTATTTTTTCCTGATAGTTTATATTTCACAAAGTCTAGCAAAATTGGTTTGACTAAATTTGGATGATTATTCTTCAAGTTATGTATTTATCAATTTCTCTGTAATATTTAAAAGAAAAGTAAATTCGAAATGGCAAAAGAAAACAGATTTGCGCTGAAGTCCCTGGGTTTTCTTCCCCCTTTTCTCTCACAAATCAGCCCTCAGTCCACTATTTGCATGAGTCACTAACCTTACATAGAACCCCCTGGACTTATCCTAAATCTAACCCGCGATCCTTGGCTGACTGGAACAGTAACCAGGGCAAAGATCACGGCGGCGAGGCTTACCGCGACAGGAGAGCTCAGGTGGGTTGGTCAGTGACGTCAGGGAGGTCACGGCGGTCACGTTGGTGTGCGGGTCGGCGTCGGAGGTGGCCGGAGCTGCTCTGGCCACGAGCGCAGGCGGCGGAGGTCAGCGGCGGCTCCTGCTCCGGCCAAACCACGGTGGTAGGGTTGAATCAAAGTGCACAAGGAGCTCCACGGGGTGATGTAAAGGCTATGCGTGCAAGGAATCGAAAAATGGTCCAGTGGTTTACCCGGTTCATGTGCTCCGGCGGGTTCACGAACTCCGGCGAGCGTGATTGCACTGTTCCAGTGGGGCTGGTCCTCGGCTCAAGCTCGGGCAAGGTTCACAGCCTCTTGAGGAAGCTATCCGAGGGCTCGGATCGAGCGGAGGTGAGCGGGGTGGTTTGATCACGGTGGGCGTCCTCGGGCGGCTCTGGCGGGTCGCGGGGATGTCGCCGGAGCTGCGGGCGAGCTCGGGAAAGTTAGGCGGGGTGCGGAGGGGGTAACAGGGAAGGTGGCCGTGCATGAGGGCGGGCTTTATAGCCACTCGTGGGCACGACATGGGCGTGGGCACAGGGGCGGCCGAGGGCGCGCGGGGGTGCGCGTGCGGGCGTGCTCTGGGCATGTTCCCGAGTGCCTGCCCACGTCGAACACGTGGTGGTTTACTTCTGCCAGTGTTCAACGGCTTGTTTAGTCACCTTAGCGTGCAGATCTCAGCAAAAATCCCGTATACGGTCTTTTCTCTGCACCATATCCTATCTTTTCCATGTGAGTTCCAAGCAAAGATATGGTCGGGGTTGAGAGATATGGGAGTGGGAAGTTGGCTCTGTCCGAGCTGTCTAGACCGAGACAAAAATCGTGCCAAGTCATGTCAAACGACTTAGGGTTGGGTTCAAATTTTTCCAGGGTGTTCTAGAGGTCTTTAGGCACCATTTTGTTATTTGGGCCCCACGGTTTTGAGGTTTGGAAAAAGGTGAACATGTTTGATCTTTGAAAGAGGGTTGGTTTTGAAAGTGAGAAAAATCTGATTTTTCTTTTATGTCCTTCTCTTTGGTGACCTTTTTGGGGTTTTTCTGAATTCTTTTTGGGGTCACTCTCTTACTAATTTTTGTAGGGTATTAAGTGTACTACAACTTTTATAATTAGCACAAGTCATGTTAATGTGGTTTACATAGCCCTTTTGCTATGATCCCCTCTAGGGCTCCATTTGCCTAAAGGGATTTGAATTAGGGTTTGATCCCTTCTCTCCTCTTTAGGTGCATGATAAGGCCAAGGCATGACTTCTAAAATGGGTTACACCTTCTTAGGATCTTGACCCTCAAGTTTGGTGTCGTTTGCTCAAACTAAACCACATGTGATGATGGGTTCAATAGTGTAGGCTTGAGTGAAAACCCTAAGTAACACCTGGGGTGTTACAGCCTTGGTCTGCATCAGAAACATCTGCTCGATGGTCATCGAGGGTGGTGGTGGCAACTGCTGCTGGGGTGCCTCATCCTAGGATGCCTGCTGCTCTTGCTGGGCACACCTTCCACCTCGGCACCTGTTATTAGACATCTGTAGAAAGCATACACACATCAGATCTAACCCTGCAGTCTTTCAGCATAAGAAAAGATATATAAAAGTCTTCATAACACTGAACAAATGAGCATCTTCACTGACTCTCAACATAGACAAACACAACTTCTTAGATAAAGAGGAAAGTGGAAATAAAAGGTTGCCCAACTAAATGACTAACTTTTTTAATAACTACACCAAGTTGCAGAGGATGCCCACACCTTGGTGACAATCATTAGAAAGATCTAACTTCATCACGAGTTCATCACGACAAGCATCGAAACATCAGATAAGCAAACTAACATTAAGTAAAACTGACTAAGACTAAGACTCTGATTTAAACATTATTACATACTCCGACTCTATCGATCTATGCTCCAAATATATCTGGGTCCTGCAGTCAGGGGTGACATAAGCATGATGACCACGGGGCGACGAGCGATAAAGGTGCTGAATCCCAACATGAGTGGGGGAACCATCCTTCTGATGGCGGCGCTCCGCGTGCCTAGCACACAGTTCCGCAATCTCCGCCCGAGCCTTCCCCTACTCGTCAAGGGCGTGGTCCAGCTTGGTGTTGAGCACGGCGACCAGGTTGACCATGCTGCTCAATCTGGGATTGCCCTCACCAACTGGTGAGACAATCACACCTTCGGTACTACCAGTCGAATGGCGAGTGTAGTACTTCAGGTCGAGGTCGTCAGCTACCCCGCTGAACAACGAACAATACTACGAAAGCGCACGCCGTGCAGCATACTGCAGGGCTACCTCGGTAGTGTCCCGCTCAGTGATTGAATAATGCTCTTAGAAGGCCTCTGCACCCTGGAGATCATCGTCCGGACGGCGCACTAGGCAAGTAGCCTCCCACTGGTCCGGGTATAACCCGCGACGGTGCTGGTAGACTACACAACGGTACTCGATGGACCAATTGTGTCGGTTGAAAGCCCAACACAGCAAGGTGTCGAGAGCGTCGTGGAAATGACAACCACGAGCGGCGTCACGAATGATGGGCCGAGTGATCCATCCTTCCGGCTCCTGCTCCTCCAAAAGCTTCGTGTTGTGGCTCGAACTGCCATCATCGTCGTCTCCGTCAGGGTCTCCTCCAGTAGTCGAGGTGCCCTGTGGTGGTGCACGGGGCACATCTAGCTGAGGCACAGGGGACGGTTGCCTCCCAGACTCCACCTCCTGTTGAGGCGAGGGGGAAGAGTAAAATGGAAATACGGTTAACCATTTCCTATAATTGATTTTGGTGGTTGACAACCAACACAAACACATGGACTGACTAGTTTGTCAAGAAATCATGTATTTCAGGTGCATAAGGTTCAACACAAACCAAGAGAGAAATCCGGTTAGGGACACAATAAAAAATGGAGCAAGACCTAGATTGTGCTGAAAAATGGCGCACCAGACAGTGTTCGGTGTGCACTGCACCAGGGTCGTACAGAGTTAAACAAGCCACTCTCGGGAAAATGGAGGCGCGCTCCGCTATAATTCACCGGACTGTCCGGTGAGCCAGCGGAGCAACGACTCTCTGCTCAACGAATGGTCGACTGTGGAGATGTCAGAGCGGAACAGTATCGCACAGAAGTCAGAACAACAAAGTCAGAGAGCACCAGACTGTCCGGTGTGGCACTGGACTATCCGGTGCAGCTAGAAGACAAACATCCCCAACGGTCAACTGCTCCGACTGTGACACCCCAAGTGTCACCTAGGGTTTCTCTCAAATGCCAAACCTAGAACCATTATTTTATGTGAACCAAAGTAAGCATGAGCATCAAAATAACTTAAGTAATAAAGAAGTCACCAAGTATATACTTAAAAGTGTCATGATCAAAACAATTGAGTCTTTGAAAAGGTAAGAATGTGCAACCCTAATTGAAAACCCTAAGTGAGCCCCATGAGCAAAATTCAAGAAAATAAGAGAAAGGGAATGAAAAGTTTAAAATTTTGACTTGAGCCAATTATATAAGTTAAAGTATATTTATTGAGCAACAAGAAAGGTTGAGAAAGCTTAGCCAAAATAACTCAAATAAATCCCCAAATCAGCCCTTGATCTATGAACCCTTAGAGAAATTCAGATTTCTGAATTTCTGAATTTCAGACCTCTTCCCAAAGATCATCTGCGTTCTCTGCTTTTCGAAACTCAAAGCCAGGAGATCCAAATATCAAAGTCATGCCAAATTCCCTTGAACACGTCCTGGAAAAGTTTGAACTCAAACCAAATTCATTTGGCATGGTTTTGGCGCAGCTTGACCTTGGGACCAGGCATTCTGACACTGGCACCTTGGTGACGCTACAACTCCCTGTCCCTAGCCTAAAACCGCGCGACGTCCATACACAAAAGACAAAGCTTGGTCAGGTGAACAAATCCTTCGCAGCGATCTTGCCCAAATTCGTGAAGATTTGCTCCCAATCGGCGCTTGAACAGGGGCAGAGGCAACGGGAACACGTGTTCGACCGTGGCTGACACCCCCGGTTCACACCCGTTCACGCACCGCGCCTCCCAGTGCACGCCCGCGCGCACTCGCCGGTCCACGACCGCCCGTGCACCGCGCCGTGCCTATAAAGCCGTCCCAGGCGCGCCCCACTTCGCCCCGCACTCACCCTCACCGGCCAGCCACTTTCCCTTAGCTCCGCCGAGCTCAATTCCGCCCGCCATTGCCGCCAGAGCTTCGGCCATCGTGGCCAGCCCACTCCAGCCATCCTCTGGGCAAGCCAGTGCTTCGGCTAGCTCCGCCAGTAGCCCGTGAAGCTTGCCAAGCCCTCGGACCCGACCAGACTTCACCGGAGGCCCGAGATCGACCTCACCGGACTTCGGTCTTCCGCCGCCGCGTGTGGACCGAGCTATCCAGTGAGTCTCCGCCCAATTCCTTGCGCTCATGTCTTCTCTGGCATCCCGTGGACCTCCCTGACCCATCTGATTGAACTATCTCGCCGTGACCAGGCCGGTCTCCTCGCCGCCGACGAGCATCCCCGCCTGCGCACGTGGACCGACCGACTCCGGCCATCTCCGACAGCGTCCCGCACACCGTTGTGATCCCCGAGACCTCCCCTTCGTCCTCGACCACTTCACCGGAGCAATCTCGCCGCCGGTAAGCCCCTCCGCCCTTTCTTCCGCCGCGGTTACTGTTTAAGGTAGAAGAAGGACCTCGGGTTAGGATTTGTAGAACCCGAGGGGTTTTCTGTAACGTCAGTGACTCATGTGAATAGTAGCTTAAGGACTGATCCGCGAAGAAAACTTAAAAACCCGCCAGGGACCCCAGTGCAAAGTGGATTTCCATTTAATCAATTCTGTTAATCTTTTTAAAATGACCAGAGAACTTAGAAAATCCATAACTTGATGAATTCTTAATCAAAAGTTGTCAAACTAATTTTGCTAGATCCTAAATATTATGAACTGTCATTTAAAAATGGTAAACCTTATGCTTTCTTTTCTAAATTTTAGAGTTTGAATTTAAAAACAGAAACCCACCAAACCTTGTTTAATTAAGGAAAATTAGTTTTTCTTCTGTGCTGAACTTAAGAAAATTTGTAGATGTTCAAACCTCATTTAGACACTGTTAAAAAATAATAGGAACCCTAGCATTAGAAATTATGATGTAGTTATTCATTTAAAGCTATTTTGTCCAAAACTTAGAGAAAATCAGAAGGGCATTAGAAATTAATGAACAATGATTAAGATTATTTTTCCTAGTTTACTTATGTAACAGAGAACTTAGGAAAAATACAGAGACCATTAATTTGAACCAGTTTTTAATTAAAATGATTTATTTAGCCTTATATAGACTGAAAATCAATTATTAGAGAGGCAAAACTATAACCAAAATGAATAATAAAAATCCAGTGGACTTACAACCACCAGAGCCCCACTACAAAAATACAGAGCACGTCAGCCCAACTTTTTAAGTAAGGAAAATAAATACAAAGTGATAATAAGGCATTTTCCAAATAAATCATGAACAACCCCAAATAATATGATAATGGGCAACCAAAAATTAGCTAAGTCCATAATAAGATAAACCACCAGAGAAAAATGCAAACCCATGAAAAAGAAGCAAACTCACACCTATTGCTAATGATTTAAGAGAAAGACCACTTAATTCAAATAATGCATACCACCCCTTCCCTTAAGCAAAAAGAGGCCAAACTTCAGAATGATTGCTCTTGCACGAAATGATAACCAAGAAAAATGAGAACTCTGTTGTTTGATGCTTTTCAAATATAGTGGTACTAGAAAGCACCCATTTGGCTAGAAACTTGAGAAAACCATAGAAAAATAATTAAAAGGTATTAATGATTAGAAATTTGTATCAAGTCATTTTATAACACCTAAAAGCCAGCAAAAATAAGTTTTGGAGAATTGTTCACTGTCAAATAGTAGTGGTAGTTCAAAGTATCCCTTCTGCCCTAGAATTCAATAATTTTGTCCAGAGAAAACTATTCACTTTCTGATCCCCAAAATTTGAGACAGAGAAACACACACCAGTAACAAGCCACTGTAATTTTTGCAGAATTTTTAGAATTTTGTAAAAGCAACTTGTAGTTCAAACCTACTCCAAAACAATAAAGAGAATAAAAGAAAAGGGAAGAAGAAATAAACCCCACCTCAATAAATCTAACTTGAGTACTTATCGATTCTCACTAAGACTTAATAGGAACTCAGTGGAACCCCAAAATTTAATTTACTTACCTTAGCTAAGTTTAAACCAATTTACCAAGTATACCACCCAAGGGTCTTACATAAGTAAAGTTAACCTTGTTTAACTCAAGAAAGATCATACACCTTTAAAGTTGTAATTTCTAAAAGCACATATCATATCATGCATATATCTTACGCATTGCATTCATTAGATTGTAATCTTGCCGACGGAGAGTACGTGCTCATCCCCGAGCAAGGACCTGTCCAAGAGGAGGAGCAGGAGCAGGCTTCAGAGGCTGCTATTGAGGATCTCCCCGCAGCCCCAGCAATTGAAGGCAAGCCCCTGTTTTATGCATAACCTGTTAATTATGCTATTTTACTACACTTAATGCTTGTAGGATTGCAATGTGCACTTAAGTGTAGGAGTTGCTTGAAACCTCTAGTTGCATGAACTTAGGATTCCTTTTGAGATGAATACTAGTATGCTAGGTCGAGTAGCTGCTTGCTAATCAGGATCTCGGTAGAAGTCGAGCGATTTTTCTAGCACTCGCGCGAGGTCAGGAATTGATTGTATTCATCTTGATAATGGGATATATGTTAGTCTATGGATTTGGATCTAGGGAGGATGCCTTGTCCATGAGACGGGAAAAATGAATTAAGGATTAATGTGTGGATACCTGAGTCAAGCTTTTGAACGTACTAAGCACATGCCGGGAAAAATGGTAACCGGTAAACCTAGTACCTGATTGAAGCCGGGCGCGGACTTTATCCCTCATGCGACCTGAGACTGGGTCTCCCATGCTAGCTATGGTGGGTACAAGTGCGGTCACTGCACGGCGGCAGCCGGGGTCAGTGGAGCATTGTATGCCAAGGCGGTGAGGCCTGGACGCGAACGGGGAATCGATGGGGACGGTTGTCATGTGTAGGGTCGGAGTACCCTGACATGCCGTGTGTTTAGGTTTACCTTGCAAGGTTAAAACTCGATTCGAATCGTCTGCTTCTCGCAGCTAATGAGACTGCTTGATTCCTTGTACTGCATCGAGTAAGAAGTGAAATGTGGTTACATGAGATAACTTGTTGATTGAACTAATTGATTGTTACCATGTATGCTTAGAAGTAGCAAATCTAGCTAAGTTAATGATGATAGAATTGGGAAAGCTAAAATTTGCTTTTAGAAATAGCTAGTGCTTTTGGCAAACCAAACCCCTCAGCCAAACAGCTGCATAGTCTAGAGGTAGAGGAGTAGACTCCTCACACCGGTTAAGTCTAGCTGAGTATTAGTATACTCAGCCTTGCTTGTGGCACAATTTTTGCAGGTACCATTCAGGAAATGATTGATGGTGTGACTTGGCCTACCACCCTGCCACCAGGTTGGATGGTCGAGTGGGATGTTGCTCCGGCAGGAGAGGAGCACGAGGAGTAGTGGGCTAGGCCTTGCCCATTTTCTCATTACCGACGACATCGATTATCCGCTGCACTTTATTCTGTGAACTTTATTTGCTACTCAAAAACTCCGATTTATGTAATAACTCCGCACTTAATTTGAGGTTTCCTGTTTTATTGTATTTCTTCTGTGACTCACCATCGAGTGAGATTGTGGAATTTGATCCTGGTTAAGTGGCTCTATCAGACTAGATCTGAAGGACTGACGGGTTATTCCGATTTAAGTGTGTTACGGCCCCTGAGGCGTGACTTAGGCACTTAAGCTGGAATAATTCGGGTGGTTCTGCCACACCGACCCTAACAGTTGCGCTAACGTGCCGTGCACCGGACAGTGCACAGTGACTATCCGGTGGCGCACCGGACTGTCCGGTGCGCCCATCGCCAGCAGAAATCAGCCAACGGCTAGAAGTGGTTGGGAGGCTATAAATACCCCCCTCCAACCACCTTATTCACTCCAAGCCAAGCATTTCTAAGTTCTCATTCATTGCAAGAGCAAAAACCAACACTCCAAGACACAATCAAAGCAATCAATTCACTCAAAGCCCCAAAATCAACTCTAGTGTGTTAGGGCTTGTGAGAGGACCACTTGTGTTCTTTTTTGTTGCTCTTTGTCGCTTGGTTTGGCCTTTTTCTTTTCCCTTCTATTTCTCAAGTGACTTGTAATCGAAGCAAGAGACATCTAAGTGTGTGGTGGTCCTTGCGGGGTCTAAGTGACCTGAGAGATTAAGGAAAAGGCTCACTCGGTCTAAGTGACCGTTTGAGAGAGGGAAAGGGTTGGAATAGACCCGGTCTTAGTGACCTCCTCAACGGGGACTAGGTTCTTTGGAACCGAACATTGGTAAAACAAATCATCGTGTTCACTCGCCTTGATTCTTGTTTGATTTGTTTTCCCCTCTCTAACGTTTCCTTGCTAGTGTGAATTTGAGTTGGCTCCCATACGTTATCCGCAATCCTTGAGCAACTCCTAGCAAGAGAGATATTCTTTTGGACTTGAATTTAATTCTAACGCTAACCCCTGACCTTAGTGTGTGTTTAAGTTTATAAAATTTAGGTTTCGCCTATTCACCCCCCCACTAGGCGACTTTCAATTGGTATCAGAGCCGGTGCTTCATTAAGAGCCTAACCAACTCAAAGTAATGTCTGGAGATCACGCCAAGAGGGAGATCATGAGCGGCAAAAAGCCCATGGGCTCGAGGAGGACTCTCTCAAGGGAGTCCGGTAACAAGTATAAGGAGGAATCCTCTTCCTCCATCAAGTCACACCGGAGAGGTGACAAGAAGAAGAAGATAAAGAAGGTGGTCTACTATGAGACCGACTCTTTGTCACCCTCCACCTCCAGCACCGAGTCGTCGACTACTTCTAAGCGCCATGAGCGCAAGAAGTATAGTAAGATGCCCCTACGCTATCCCTGTATTTCAAAGCGTGCTCCATTACTTTTCGTACCCCTAGGCAAACCACCATATTTTGATGGTGAAGATTATTGTATGTGGAGTGATAAAATGAGGCATCATCTAACCTCACTCCACGAAAGTATATGGGACATCGTTGAATTTGGAGCGCAGGTACCAAAGGTGGGGGACAACGACTACGAATCGGATGAGGCCGCCCAAATTAGGCACTTTAACTCCCAAGCCACGTCTATACTCCTCGCCTCCTTGTGTCAAGAGGAGTATAACAAGGTGCAAGGGTTAAAGAACGCTAAAGAAATTTGGACGTCCTCAAAACCGCACACGAAGGTGATGAGGTGACCAAGATCACCAAGTGTGAAACGATCGAGGGAGTGTCACACTCGGGCTTTAAGGAACAAAGCCAGGTGCATCTCATACATGCGCCAAGAAGACAACATATATAATAACAGAGTGTATAGAGATAAATGTCACAATAACATCAGAGTAATTATTACATAGCGGAAGTCTTATTACAAAATAAAAGATAAATATAAAACAAACTAAGGATCATCCTTGGCGCAAGAGTCAACTGGGGAAACGCCACCTAGATCAGATCAAACTCCTCGCTTTGTGGCTCCTCCGGAACCACCTGTTCTTCTCCTATGGGGTGTGAGACAGCAAGGGTGAGCTCACACATGATCATAGCTCAACAAGTTGTGGGGAAACCAGTGGGCATGAACTCACCAAAGGTGGGAGTTCATGTGATGTGTAAGGCTAATCAACAACAGGGGTTAAAGCTGAGCATTGCTTTTAAGTAGTTGGTCAAAATTTTATTAGCAGTTACTAAATGTAAGTAAATATCAAACTTTAATAAAAATAATAGAACAAAATTAATAAATAATCCCATGCATATGCAAATGACAAATTGAATTTAAGTTCCATAAATTAATCATGCGCGAGTCCTGAGCTGCTCATGACCACGAGCACGGCTAGTATACCAGTTTTACACTCTGCAGAGGTTGTACCCTATACCCACAAGTCATGTTACCCATCTACCAAGGGATTCGCACTCCCATACACCTCTACCAAGGAAGCGAGGCAGGGCAACACTACGAGGCATTTACAAAGTTCCACTAGCTTCCGAAAACCCGCTACAGTTTATGGGAAGAGCACTTGCAAGAATCCCCCGTCTGACCGCCATCGCAGCAAAATCAACCCGAGAACCTCCTTGCATGCAACTCCCCTACTGCCCTTGCTCCTTTTGGGTAAGGTAGTCTTCCACTAGCTTTCCTAATTAGTCAGCCAAGGGCGTCCCATTAAACCCTTGTGGTGGCACGTGTTTCTCAAGTTAAGCTCTATGTTCCAATTAACATTAATGATCTTGACATGAATATAAATAGAATAACAATATAACTGGAACATGGATATAATGAAATATTATCCCAAAACCAAGTAAAGCAATAGCAAAACTACCCAAGTGATTCAGGGATAACAAGGTAAAGAGATAAACAATCTAGGGTGACCTATCGGGTCCCATCAAAATTAAACCTATGCATGGTAAATGATTATAAAGAACATTATTGGGTAACAAAAGTGGTCAAGGGCACAACTTGCCTTCAATGAGCTCCTGCTCAGCTACTTCTATCTGCTGGTCATCAGGATCCTCAGTCACAGGCTCCTCTACTCGCCACAATACAAAAAGCACAGTATATAGAGAAACTTAACATCACACCAAACATGTAAACAAAATACATAATAATATTCTAGACATTAAAATAAAATCCTAGGAACAAGAATCATAATTTTTGGAGTTATAGATTCCAAGATATGAATTTCCAAAGGTTTTATGTACTTAAAATAGGATTAAGTGAGCAATTATTTTCTTACTGTTTTCATGACAAAACAGAGATTCTAAGTGATAGGAAATAATATTACAAAATTTTAGAAAGTGGAATGAAGTAATTTGGAGCTCATATGAATTTTCTATGAATTATTAAAGTTCTAGCAATTATTTTTGCACTAAAAATCTATTTCTAATTACTTTTCTCTGATTTTCCAAATCTCTGGACTGGGCGCCAAATACCAGAGAGAACAGGGGCCTCGGTGCAATAAATCCCAAGACTCAGAATAACCCTGATGTGGACTATGGGTTGATTCTCACATTAGCCAGGGGCTCTTTTACAAATTTGGCTCGGCGAAGGGGTATGGTTGAATGTGATCCGTCCGATTAGAATTTAAGGGTCCAGATCAGATCCCGACCAAGGCAATCCGTTATGCGAGCGTGCCCACAGGATCTAAAATCTACGGCCCAGATCACCACAGCCTTTGATATGTCGTGATCCGCCCGATCGCAATCCACCCGACCCAAAACGCTATCCGCGCACTGATCCCAACTGCCCATGCCCCGATCGACGGCTACTGTTAGTCGCGGGCGCGAATAGCCCAAGCACGATAGCGCCCGCCCTCCCACGGTGGTGCCATGGCCGGCGAGCAATTACTCCACCACCAGAGCATGCATCAACCTAATCGATCGGCTCCACGCAACCCTAGCAAATGCAGATAGATGGGGAGGGTCCTTACCGATGGCACGGTGCAGAGAGCTGACGACGGAGAGGCGAGCTCCACGGCGGAAACAAAGCTCCGACGGCGAATTCAGGCCAGGACCGGACGCTACTCCGCCAAATAACGCGATGCACGGATTCCCCAGGTAGTGGCGAAGCTCCTGCACAGCTCCCCACGACCACCAAATGTCGCGAACCCGAATTTCCCCGCGACGGCGCTCCTCCCTTTTCTCTGGTGACGGCGGCGGCCCTAGAAGCTAGGTGTTAGTGCAAACTCAATGGGGCGATGGAACGGAGGAAAGGTTAGGGCGCCTGGGATTTTATCCCCTGCCGTGGTCAAGGGCCGAGCGTGCAAGAATAGTCGGCGGCGTGCCCGCCATGCGCGGAAGTCTGTTGCGGCTAGTTCGCGGAACGATTGAAGCAACTGACAAACGGGTCCGATTTTCCAGTGAAATGGGCGCGCGAGCGAAGGCTGGTTCACGGGCCCCAGTGGTCAGGTGCGTGTGTAGATGGTCATGCGAGCGCACGTGTGACTGACCCGTAGGGCCCACTGGTCGGCACACATCAGCATAGGGGAGACGGGCTGCACTGTGTGAATCGGAGTTGGGCCAAAAGGCATGAAGTTGGCCCAGCTGCATGCTTTTCTCTTTTATTTTCTATTTTGTCTTCTTTTCTATTTTAAATTCCAAATTTGAATTCTAATTCTTTCATGAGTTTCATCTTTGAGTCAATTGTACACATTCACATACTATATTTTATTATTATTTATATTTCTTTTTATACTTATTTTTACATACATAGTATTTGTTTTCTCCTCTTTTCTAAATCCTAGAATTTCTTTTATATTAAAGTTCCACTTTGGGCTTTACTATATTTCTTTTATTTTTACATACATAGCATGAGTTCTCTTCTCCCTACACACCTCAACAAAATGGTGTAGTGGATAGGAAGAATTGAACTCTACTAGACATGCCAAGGACCATGCTTGATCAATACAAGACTCCGGACCAGTTTTGGGCGGAAGCAATCAACACCGTTTGCTACTCCATCAACCGGCTCTACCTTCACCGAATCCTCAAGAAAACATCATATGAACTCCTTACTGGTAAAAAGCCCAATGTTTCATATTTTAGAGTCCTTGGTAGTAAATGCTTCATTCTTATTAAAAGAGGTAGAAGTTCTAAATTTGCTCCTATGGCTGTAGAAGGCTTTTTACTAGGATATGACTCAAACACAAGGGCATATAGAGTCTTCAACAAATCCACTGAATTAGTTGAGGTTTCTTGTGACATTGTGTTTGATGAGACTAATGGCTCCCAAGTGGAGCAAGTTGATCTTGATGAGTTAGATGATGAAGAGGCTCCGTGCATTGCGCTAAGGAACATGTCCATTGGAGATGTGTGTCCTAAGGAATCCGAAGAGCCTCCACAAGCACAAGATCAACCATCATCTTCCATGCAAGCATCTCCACCAACTCAAGACGAGGATCAGGCTCAAGATGATGAAGATGAAGATCAAGAGGATGAGCCACCTCAAGAGGAGGACATGGATCAAGGGGGAGATGAAGGTAATCAAGACAAGGAAGATGATCAAGTAATTAGGAATCAAAGACCGCCACACCCAAGAGTCCATCAAGCAATTCAACGAGATCATCCTGTCAACTCCATCCTTGGTGACATTCATAAGGGGGTAACCACTAGATCTCGAGTTGCTCATTTTTGTGAACATTACTCTTTTGTTTCCTCTATTGAGCCATACAGGATAGAGAAGGCACTAAGAGATCCGGACTGGGTGGTGGCAATGCAAGAAGAGCTCAACAACTTCACAAGGAATGAGGTATGGCATTTAGTTCCGCGTCCTAATCAAAATGTTGTAGGTACCAAATGGGTATTCCACAACAAGCAAGATGTACAAGAAACAAAGCCCGACTTGTGGCCAAAGGTTATTCACAAGTCGAAGGTTTGGACTTTGATGAAACTTATGCTCCCGTAGCAAGGCTTGAATAAATTCAAATATTACTTGCCTATGCTACATACTGTTGGGGGCCTTCGTCTTCCGAAGGTCCTCAAAAACACAACTAACATGTTTTCCAAGTATAATACATTCATAGGGACCTTCGGCCTCGGAATGAAGTTGTACACGATATGAAAAGCATGGTCTGGGAGAAGGTTGAACCAGTTCCAAAGCTACACGTAGAGAAGCTTCGGCTTAGCGGCGGAAAATGAAACTGACTTAAAGAGGAAAAGGCTATCTAGTCCTTGATAGATTGTCATTAAGTCAATAGTAAACATAAAGGGCATGGATGTAATTTTACACAGGTTGCGTCCTGTGCCTATAAATAGATGAACAGTAACACCATACTGTTCACGCTGACCTGTATTCACTTGCACGTCACACTTGGATTCTCACCTTCTGTCAAGTCAAAGGTATAAATGTAATCCGATATTGTTCATGTTTATTCATGATGAGATAATAGAAACATCCTAATGATGTCATATGATTATTCATGTTATCTTCCATGTTTCATATGTTTCTACTTTCATTATTATATACTGAAATGATGAAGGTACGCCCTTCATAACCTTCGTCTGAAGATCATTATATCCTATGGGAGATAATGCTTCGAAGGACGAAGGTCTTTAACCATTAACATTTTGTGTTGCCTTGTTCTTAACTCATAGCATTTGAGAACAAGTCCCCAACATTGGTGCCCACCGCCGGTGAACTCATTCGACCACCTTCGGCAAGATGTGACCTTCGTCATGCCGCCGAAGAAAGCTTCAGGACTAGGGGCTGCACTGCAGCCACTAGACGTCAATCAGGAAACACTGCGTGAAGCCCGAAGTCAAAAAAGGAAGGCTACAAGTCCAACGCCTCAGGAGGAGGAGCTGGACCAAGAAATAAGGGACCTCAAAGCCATCCATCAGCAGGTCTAGAGGAAGAAGGAGAAGATGCTTCGTATCTCTGATCTACAGAAGAAGATCGATGAGGCTACTGAGGAAATGCGTCATCTCACTCAAGATGACCAGGACTGAAGACCTCAACGCAGAGAGCTTCGTCTGGACAATTCATACGAGGATGATGAATGGTATGATGATTTTCATCATGGGAATTTTCTTTTGATGATGCTTCTCCTCTGTCAGCAGAACTACAGGCTACCCCATGGCCCCCATCATACAAGCCACCCTAGCTCCCCATGTATGATGGGCACTCAGATCCGAAGCAATTTCTGATGAGCTACGAAGCAACCATATCTTCGTATGGGGGCAATACCGCAGTCATGGCGAAATCCTTCGTCATGGTAGTCAAGAATGTTGTGCAAACCTGGTACTCCTCTCTTCGGCCAGGAACAATCACATCATGGCAGAAGCTGAAGGACATGCTGATCACCAGTTTCCAAGGGTTTCAGACAAAGCCGGTTACTACTCAAGCTTTGTTCCAGTGCACACAAGATCACGAAGAATACCTCCAGGCGTATGTCCGAAGGTTCTTGCGTCTCAGAGCACAAGCGCCCACAGTGCCCAATGAAATCGTCATTGAGGCCATGATCAAAGGTCTTCGGCTAGGACCAATGGCTCAATACTTCGCCAGGAAACCCCCTCAGACTCTGGAGAAGCTGCTTCAGAAAATGGATGAGTACATCCAGGCCGATAATGATTTCCTCCAAAGGAGGGAAGAAGCTTATAGGTTTTCTGAGATGACTAGGGGCTTCGGAGGACGAATCCACCCTAGGCATGTCAGATCAATCCACAACTCTAGTCAGAGTGATGACAGAGGAAGCCAGTTTCAGAGACCACAACATAGCTCACAGTCTTTAGGGCAGTAGCAGAGCTCTTTCAGGCCACCAGCTCCAAGGGGCAGAGGCGGCACGGGATTCAGAGGAAGATATGGGGATCAACCCAGGAAACTCTATTGCTTATTCTGTGGTGAAGACAAGGGCCACACTACAAGAGCATGTCAGGTCACCATTCAGAAGCAAAAAGATATTGCCGAAGTAGAAGCGCGACAGAATCAGCCGAAGCAGGTTTTACATACTTCTTCGTGCTACTCTCCCTACATACCAGAATACGTGGGTAATCAACCTGCATCTTCTGTTGCTTTGGCAAGTCATTCACAAGCTTCCTGGCCTTAGCTCCCTTTGCCACCACCATTGCCACCTACTCATACCCAAAGCCAGTAGCCAGAAGGGCACCAGCATGCCCAACAGCAGTGCGACTTCATAGAGGAGTCCGAAGCTCGTACAGTCAACAGCACTGTACCAGAGTCCAAGCATATATACTGAAGAATATCCTACTGTTGATGTACTTTTATCTTTTATGCCATTTTATTTTCTGCGTGAGAAACAAGTAATGAACTTTATTTCAATTTCCTGTTATAATTGTGCCTACACCAGAGTGAAATATATCTTCCTCATGGATTTACGAAGCTCGAAAGACGTTTCTAAGGAAAAGTCGTTACTAAGGGAATGCAGAGCCAAAAAATACAATCCAAAGTTACAAAAGTCGTTCCTAAGGGAGTGCAGCGTAAGTTTTCTGCTCAAAAGTCGTTCCTAAGGGAATGCAGAGCCAAAAATTACAATCTGAAGTTACAAAGGTCGTTTCTAAGGGAGCGCAACGTAAGTTTTCTGCTCAAAAGTCGTTCCTAAGGGGATGCGGAGCCAAATACCACCGAAATATAAGGTGAAGAAGCTCAAAAGTCGTTCCTAAGGGGATGTAGAGCTTAAATGCCACCGAAATAGAAGGTGAAGAACCTCAAAAGTCGTTCCTAAGGGGATGCAGAGCTTAAAGACTCACAAGACGTTCATAAGGGGATGCAGAGTCTTGTGTATTCCAGTGTGGGCGTGTGGGTGTGTGTCTTCAGCATCCTCATCATTTTTTCATCATATCATCATATCATTTCACATAACATTACATCATACATCATACTGCATTGACGGCACAAAAATTGAAAACAAAGCAAATCTTCAGCAAATGCTTCATCAAAATGCAAATGTGCTGAGGCACGAAGTAAGCTTCGGGAAATATAGTTTTATCAGACTTGTTATAGAAGGGATCTCTTTCTTTACGAAGCATGAAAAGAAGGGAAGGTGTTTTTTCGCCGAAGGCTCAAAAACGGTATGTGTGTAAATTTCACGCATCGTAAAGAAATATATTACAATAATTTAAATGTTTCAATTGTTCCACACACCAAATGTTACATAGTATTTTTACAATAAAGTTGCACAGTATTATTACATCAAAGTCTACTCTTCTCTAAGGATCTTTTCTGCAGCTTCGTTTAATAATTTATCGACAACTTCATCGATAATAGAGTTTGCAAGGCTCATAACGTCCAGTGCTTCCTTCATCTCCGGATCAGTCAGAGGATTGTATGGCTCCGACAGCGGTGATAGCTCAGCTGTAATAGATAAGCTATTAGTTCGAAGCCACAAAGCAAGTACCGAAGTTAAAATTCAAAAAACAATACCTATGCGCCTTTCGCGCTCAGCAGCCTCTTTAGTTCGCCTAGCTTCTTCTCGGGTGTCATGGGTGTCTTTTTCATTCTTTTTTATAATTTTGTGGGCCAATTCTCGACCACCGTTTACCCAGACATCAGAATAAAATTTTCTGCCCATTAAAGTTGCTTCGGCTGAAGGGTCCTTCGTGTCGTTTAAGGAGAAGGCGGCTTCGGCTTGAGCTGTAGCTTTCACGTGTTCGCATCCAGCCTTCTCTAGAATAGTCGCAATCCCTCGGGCGCCGGAGAAAGCGCAGATATCTCCGCGATCATTCAGGATTTCCTCAAAAGCTTCGGCTTCCCCGCTTATCCATTCAATAACACCTTCGGGGTCGCCTCGAATGAAGTTCTCATCAGAGGAGTAGGCACCTACATTTGCAAAGCTGTTTTTCAAATTTTTCACACAATCCAAGGACTTTTCGAAGCTTCTTTCCTTGGATTCGTGAAGCTCCTCAATATTTTTCTCTAGCCTAGCTTGTGTCCATTCACTGATCTCTTTGCTAGCTTTTGCAACTTCATAGTTTTCATTAGCCTCGGCGAGCTTTTTCCGAAGTTCTTCAACCTCGGCTTTTTGGGCTTCGGCCTGAGCATTGTATTTAGCTTCATCTTCTTTCATTTTTCTCACCAATGAAATCAAAATCTTGTCTTTCTCTAGACCTTCTTTTCTCAGCTCAATTTCCTCTGAGCGAAGGTTGCTGAGAGCTATTGTACAACTTTTGTCTTCGGCGTTATTTTGTGCCCTCAAGGCATTGCTAAGAATCAAGCCCTGCAAAGAAAAAGAAGGAATTAAGCATGACAATGAAATACTTCATTTCCAACTTTAAAGTTAACTTCTATACCTTTATACTGTTGTACACAAGGCTATCAGCTAGATCATCCTTCGACATAGCCGAAAGGCCTTCCTCAATCTTTGGAAATCCCATACTTTTAGCTATCTCCCGGCAAACGGATATTTCTTTGTTGTCCTGGAGACAGTAAAAAAATCATCTTCGTTAGTGCCATTGAACACTAAGGCCCCCTTCGGATATTTTAGCCTCTGCGCGTAGTGTCTGGCTTCTAGGATTTCTTCCTCGGATAATTTTTCCCCGAAGCATGTCGAATAATGTAATCAACATCTTCATCCGGAGCTTCGAGGGCAGGGGATTTTGCGTTTTCCATCATATCTTGCCCCACTGTCATGACAGTATCTGAAGTTTGTTGCTCAGCTTTATCTTCAGACGCGACAGCCTTCGTTTTAATGGGCACTAAAGGCCCAGCTTTGGCTTTGGCCTGAACTTTGACGGCTTCGGCAATTTTCTTAGTAGGAGCAGGGCTCAGGGCCTTTGTGGTCTCCATGATAGCGTCTAGCACGTTGGCCATCCTCCTTCTCTTGGGAGTTGCAGCAGGAGCTTTTTGCAATTTCGGCAATTCTGCCTCTGCTAGTGGGCTCAGAATTTCTGGCATTTTCACTGTCTTTTCCACTTGTGGCTCTTTGACTGAATCATCTTTGGCTTCGGTTGACCCGACTGTAGGCACCTTCGGCACTACAGTAGACCCTTCAGCGCTCCAAGTGGCGGGAGCGGCGTGTTTTGCTTCGGCAATAGAGGAGGTCCCCTCACCAAATTCAGGCACTACGGTCGTTTCAATATACCGAGGCGGGTGTGTCAAAACATTCATTTTCTTGCCCTTCGGCACAGCGGTGGCTGCCGAAGCCACAGTTTTCCTCTTCTTTCCTTTCCTCAAGGGGTAGCTATAGTCAGGATATACGAAGCCAATTGCGTCAAAAACCCTGTTTAATCTTTTCTTGCCCCGACCCCCGAAGGCTGCGAACAAGGCATCATCTTCGGCCTTGGAACATGTCCCAAGCAGCTCGTTGCTGGTAGCTTCAATACATTTCAGCCAATCATCATTTGGTTCGTCAAACATCTCTCTAAATCTGAAGGTATATTTCAATCGAACTAGGCCACCTTCACTAGATTCAACAGTAGTCTCCTTCGGCATATCCCAGCTCTCCACAAGTGGCCACACTCTATAAGTTATGTGCTCTTGAACTATATCTCTTGTGCCAATGAAGGCGCAAACATTGCTAAAGGCCTTCAGGTATGCTTCGATGTCACTTTCAATAGTGACCTTCAGCCTTCGAAGGCCAAAGCGAGACCAGATAGGGCACTGGATAATTTCCTTGATGTCTTCCCTTTTAATCAGATCATTTTTAACATAAAACCACTCCTCCATCTAGGCTCCGGGCCATCTTTTCCGGTATGTTGGCACCGGGTAACTTGCATTAGAGTGGGCAATGAACCCGTGGCAACTGAAGTTGTTGTGGTATTGTTCTTTGCCGATAGCCTTCGTCTCGTATAATAGCTCGTGCATATTGCAGAAGCACTTCGCACTCGGCTCCAGCCCCTGGCTTCTTACAGCCCAGACAAACATCCCCATCCTAATTATAGCTTTGGGGTTAATCTGATGAAGAAAGATCTAGAATATCTTTAATACCTCAACCACAAATTTGCTCAGTGGGAACCGAAGGCCTGCCTTGAGGAAGCTTCGGTAAATAACAACTTCATTTTCCTCAGGAGCAGGGGTAGTGTTGTCTCCTCCAACCCTCACAATAGACATATCGCGAAAATATCTCCCTCTCATGGCATCAATATGACTTTGTTTAATGCTCGATTTCTCAAAGATGGTATGACTTGGCCTCTAGGGTCGATCCTTAGAATCTTCATCTCCACTCTCCACATCATAACTATTACTGTCATCAGAATCTTCAAACAAACCCTCCATTATCTCCTTAGTAATTGTTGGGGACTTGTTCTCAAATACTATGAGTCAAGAACAAGGCAACACAGATAATGTTAAACGTTAAAGTCCTTCGTCCTTCGAAACATTATATCCCTTTGAGAGATAATGATTTTCGGACGAAGGTTGTGAAGGACGTACCTTCGTCAAAGCAACATATAAACGAGGGAAGAAACATATGGGATATAAAAGACAATACCAACAGTTATTTATTACCATCAACTCATTTCTATTTTATTATTAAGGAAAAATAGAAATAATAACAAGTTACAAAAGTACCTTCGGCTTGAAAGAAGGTAAAAGTACAAGCGTGACGCAAAAGCAAATGCCCAGTCAGCGTGAACAGTACGGGAGCACTGTTCATCTATTTATAGGCACGGGACGCAGCCCATGTAAAATTACACCCATGCCCTTTACATTTGCTAATAACTCTATAATAGTTCATCGGGGTCTAAATAGCCTTTTCCCTTTTAAGTCGGTTCCCTTTTCTGTTATCATGCCGAAGCTCCTCTGCGCATAGCTTCGGCTCTGCGCCATCCTTCGTATTCTTTGTGCTTCTTCACACTGTAATTTTGACCTAAGTCCGAAGGTACCTGTTCATGTATCATACTCTAGAAACATTGTTAAATCATATTTTTGAGGACCTTCGGAAGGCGAAGGCCCCCAACAGTAGCCCCTCGCAATATTAATTTGTTAGAATGATAAATTCAGATTGCGATATGGACGAAGGCCTTAAGCCAAAGGTCCGCAAAAACACCTTCCCTTTGCTAGAATAGCATCAGTCAATGACAAGTGGGGCCCTCCCACTTGCAACGCACTGGGCGTATAAATAAGAGCACACCGCGAGCACATCTGGCACGCTTTCTTGCCATCTGCTCTTGCTTACTCAACTTTTAGCTCTTTTGCGCACCAACACTTGTTTGACTTTTTAGGTTTTTTAAGCTTTGGCTTTGAGAGCAGTTTTTTAGCATTTTCGAAAATGTCTGAAGATAAAAAAGTTGTTGCTGAAACGAAGCTGAGCCTTTCTAAGGAGAAGAATCTTGGCTTTCTTGAGTCAATAGCAAAGACGAATACAGAGAAGATTACAAGGGAAATTTTAGAAGGTTTATCTGAAGATACTGGTGATAGTGACAGTTATGATGTGGAAAGCAGCGGGGAAGACTCCGAAGATCGACCCTGGCGTCCAAGCCATGTAGTTTTGGAAAATCAACTATTAAACAGAGCCATCTTGACAATATGAGGGGGAGATATTTTCGGGATATGTCTATTGTGAGAGCTGACAGCGGAGAGAAGACTTGTCCTACTCCCGAAGAAAATGAAGTCGTGATCTTCCGAAGCTTTTTGAAGGCTGGGCTTCGGTTCCCTCTAAGCAGTTTCGTGGTTGAGGTTTTGAAGATATTCTAGATTTTTCTTCACCAGATTACTCCCGAAGCCATTATAAGGATGGGAGTTTTCGTGTGGGCTGTGAGAAGTCAGGGCTTGGAGCCAAATGCTAAAAGTTTCTGTAGCATGCATGAACTTTTGTATGAGACGAAGCCCTGGGGTAAAGGGCAGTATCACAACAACTTTGGCTGCTATGGCTTCGTTGCCCGCTCTGGGTCAAGCTGCCTTGTGCCGACCTTCCGGAAGCGATGGCCCGGGGATTGGATGAAGGAATGGTTCTATGTGAAAAATGATTTAAAGGCACGAGAGGATATTAAGGAGATTATCATGCGCCCTATCTGGCAACTCTTCGGCCTTCGGAAGTCGAAGGTGGAAATTGATAAAGCAGCCGAAGAATGCCGAAAGGCCTTCGGCATAGTTTGCTCCTTCATCAGGACAAGGGACTTAGTTCAAGAGCATGTGGCCTACAGGATATGGCCATTGGTAGCCAACTGGGAGATGCGAAAGGAAACCATCAACAACCCCCACGAAGGTGGTTTGGTTCGACTAAAATACACCTTCAGATTTGTAGACCAGTTTGACGAGCCAGACGATGATTGGCTGAAGAGTGTCGAAGCTACAAGTGATGAACTGCTTGGGCCGTACTCGAAAACAGAAGATAATGCACTATCAGCGACCTTCGGAAGCCGGAAAAAGAAGAGGCTCAACAGAGTTTTCGATGCTATTGGGTTCATGTATCCTGACTACCGCTACCCGTTACGGGGGCAAAAAAGAAAAGGTGCAACTTCCAGTAAAGATGATGCTTCAGCTGCTCCAAGCGAGCCTGCGCCGAAGAGGAAAAAGGTGAAGGTCCTTACTCACAGACCGCACTTTATTGAACCGGCCACAGTGCCCGAGTTTGTCGGTGAGACCTCTTCGGCTACTGAAGCCAAAGAACCTGCGCTTGCGCAGAAAACTGAAGAGTTGACTGCAACGCCGAAGGTTGAAAAAATTGAAGAACCGAGAGCTGAAGGTACAATAACATCAGAAATTTTAAGTCCTTCGGCAGGAGTTGAAGTGCCAAAAACCCAAAAAGGTCTAGCAGTGATCCCCAAAAGAAAAAGGATGGTTAATGTTCTACATGTACTGGAGATAATAAAGTCTTCAAGCTCTACTCCGAGGAAAATTGTCGAAGCTCCAAAAACGCAAATTGAGACAACAGCCTCTGAAGCCGAAGCTACACAGCGTCAGGCTGAGACCGAAGCTGGGCCTTTAGAGCCCGCCAAGGAGAAATCCTTGGAAACCAGAGAAAAAGAAACAGAAGGGGCAGAGCAAATTTTGGCTGAAAAAACTGCCACTGCCACCCCCGAAGCATTTTCCGAAGCTCTCAATTATATTTTACGACATGCTTCGGGGAAAAAGTTGACTGAAAAAGAAAAGCGAGAAGCTCAGTTCTATGCCCAAAAATTGAAATATCCGAAGGGGGCATTGATTTTCAATGGCAGCGGAGAAGAAGACTTCTTGTATTGTCTCCCAGACAGCAAGGAGATTTCTGTCTGCCGGGAGATGAGCAAAACCTTCGGATTCCCGACACTAGAGGACGGGCTCTCAGTGCTATCAAAAGATGAATTAGCCGACAGCTTAGCATACAATAGCTTAAAGGTGAGAAAATGAATTTTACTAAAAAGTAAAATTTTCCATTTGCTTATACTTAATACCGTATTCCTTTTCCAGGGCCTTATTCTTAGCAACGCCCTCAGGGCACAAAAAAGCGCTGAAGACGAGGGGTGTACCATGGCCTTAAACAACCTTCATTCCGAAGTAATCGAACTAAGGAACAAAGGTCTTGAGAAAGATAAAATATTAAACTCATTGCTAAATAAAATAAAAGAAGACGAAGCTACTTTCAAAGCCCAGGCTAAAGCCCAGAAGTGCGAAATTGAAGATCTTCAGAAACAACTGGCTGAAGCGAAGTTAAAGTGTGCAATTGCCGAAGCTGACCGAGACGCCAGTAACTATTGGAAAAATTATTGGGAGAAAACTGTTATAGAACTTTGGTCTTCAAAAGAGAAATGTTACGAAAAATCCATAGAGTGTGTGCAAAAAATAAAATCTAGCTTCGCCAATGTTGGCGCATTCTCTAGCGAGGACAACTTCGTAAGGGGCGATCCTGAAGGCCCAATTGATTGGATCAGCAACGAAGTTGAAGCCTTTGAAGAAATTTTGAGTGGTCGCGGGGATGTCCGCACCTTCTCAGGTGCCAGGGGAATCGTGGCTATTTTGGAGAAACTAGGCTGTGACCACGTGAAAGCTTTGGCCCAAACCGAAGCTACCTTATCTATTGAAGATACAAAAGACCCCTCGGCCGAAGCAAGCTTAGTTGGCGGGAAATTCTTCACTGACATCTAGGAAAATGGCGGCCGAGAGATGGCGCATGAGATAATAAAAAAGAGTGAAAAAGATTCTCATGATGCAAAAGAAGCGACGAAGGCAGCTGAGAAAGCTGTGGAACTTGAAAGGCGGATAGGTATTGCTTAATTGCATTTGACTTTGTGTTTTATTTCTGTGACTTCGAACTTATTTATGTTTTGTATCGCAGCTGAGCTATCTCATCCCCCGGAGCCCTTCGAGCCAACGGCCGACCCAGAAGCAAAGAGAGAGGAAGAAATCACTAAAATGGCCGAAGCTATTTTGGATGAAGCTATTTCTCAACTGTTAAACGAAGCTGCAGAAGTAGTTTTAAAAGAAGAATAGCTGTTATTGTAAAAACATTGGAATGTAATATTTGCTGAACAAAGTGTGTAGTATTTTTATAATTGTGAATGTAATATATAAGCTGCTTGTAACTCAATTCTTTACGATGCATGAAACTTTACATACATACCGTTTTTGAGCCTTCGGCGAAAAAACACCTTCCCTTCTTTTCATGCTTCGTGAAGGATATCCATATTTCGTGAAAACATCCAATCTCCGTAAAAATGTTATGCTTCGTAAGCAATAGATCTCCTTTTCATATTAGAGTTGACGAAGCGGTACTTCTTCAAAACTTATTTTGTGCCTTAGCACTGCTTCTTCGAAACAATCTCCGAAGATCAACATTGTATCCCCTTCTTGTGCCATTGATGCAATATGATGTATGATGTTATGTCATGCAAATGATGTGATGATGTTATGCTATGCAAAATGATATTTATGCCGAAGATACACACACATTCCCACAGAAGAGCACACAATCTTTTTGCCGTTTATTTTTTGGCTTCACCGCTTATTTTTCGGTGTATCAGCGCTGACTTTTCGCTATAAGCCTCCCTTAGGAGCTTCTCCGCCTTTTACTTCGGCGGTATTCGCGTTGACTTTTCGCGCTTCGCCTTATACTTCGGCGGAATCAATATTTATTTTTCGTTGTAAGCTCTGCATTCCCTTTGGAACGACTTTTGAGCAGAAAACTAACGCTGCGCTCCCTTAGGAACGACTTTTTGTAACTTTAGCAAACTTACACTGCGTTTCGTAGAACGACTTTTTTGTAGCTTTGGAGATACTTTCTGTAGCCACGAGCTCTTAAGAATGAGCTTTCATGCTTCGGCAAGTTTTTGGATTCCGTAAGTCTGTGTATAAGATATATTTTCACTATGGCAAAAACGAAGCTGTTACAAGTAATTGAAAACGACAAGAAAAACTTAGGCTTTCAATGATTGTTCCTTATTAAAAAGAAAAATGACAACGAATGCAAGAACTATTTCAGCAGCAGGATATCTTCTAGTAGATGTGCTTCGACTCTGGTACAGTACTATTGACTGTGCGAGCTTCGGACTCCTCTCTGAAGTCTCGTTGCTGATGAGTGTGCTGGCTCCCTTCTGGCTGCTGGCCTCGTTGTATTGGTGGTGGAGGTGGAAGCTGTTGCCAAGATGTCTGAGATTGGCTTGTCGAAGCAACAGAAGCTGCAGAATGGTTACCCACATACTTTGGAATGTACGGTGAGTGGTACGAAGCAGTATGCATACTTGCTTCGGCTGGCTCTGTTGGGCTGCAGCTTCTGCTATCTCTTTTTGTTTCTGGATGGTGACATGGCACATCCTGGTGGTATGGCCCTTGTCCTCACCGCAGAATAGGCAATAAATTTTCCTGGGCTGATCCTCAAACCTTCCTTCGAAGCCCCTGGCGCCTCTGCCCCTTGGAGCTAGGGGCCGAGGATAGCTCTGTTGCTGCCCCAAAGCCTGGGAGGAATATTGCGGCCTCTGTTGCTGACTTCCCCTGTCGTCATTTTGAGTGGAATGAATTGATCTGACATGCCTAGGGTGGACTCTTCCTCCGAAGCCCCTGGTTATTTCGGAGAACCTATAAGCTTCCTCCCTTCTTTGACGAAAGTCATCATCAGCGCGGATGTATTCATCCATCTTCTGAAGCAATTTTTCCAAGGTCTGAGGGGGTTTCCTGGTGAAGTATTTGGCCGAAGGTCCTGGCCGAAGCCCCTTAATCATGGCCTCGATGACAATCTCATTGGGCACTGTTGGCACTTGTGCCCTCAAACGCAAGAACCTTCGAACATACGCCTGAAGGTATTCCTCATGATCCTGCGTGCACTGGAACAAAGCTTGAGCAGTAACCGGCTTCATCTGAAACCCTTGGAAACTAGTGATCAGCATGTCCTTCAGCTTCTACCATGATGTGATTGTTCCTGGCCGAAGAGAGGAGTACCAGGTTTGTGCAACATTTTTGGCTGCCATGACGAAGGATTTCGCCATGACTGCAGTGTTGCCACCATATGAAGATATGGTTGCTTCGTAGCTCATCAGAAATTGCTTCGGATCTGAGTGTCCGTCATACATGGGGAGCTGAGGTGGTTTGTAAGACGAGGGCCAAGGTGTAGCCTGCAGTTCTGCTGACAGAGGAGAAGCATCATCAAAGGCAAAATTTCCATGATGGAAATCCTCATACCAGTCATCTTCGTTGACGAAGCCCTCTTGGTGAAGCTCTCTGTGCTGGGGCCTTCGGTTTTGCTCATCTTGAGCAAGATGACGAACTTCTTTAGAGGCTTCATTTATCTGCCTTTGCAGGTCAGCTAGCCGAGCCATCTTTTCCTTCTTCCTTTGCACTTGCTGATGAAGCATCTCCATATTCCTGATCTCTTGGTCCAAGTCGTCCTCCTGAGGCGTTGGACTGGTGGCTTTCCTCTTCTGGCTTCGGGCCTCCCAAAGAGAAAGGGTCTCCTGGTTTGGGTCCAGCGGCTGCAGAGCGGCAGCCCCTGTTGCTGAAGCTTTCTTTGGCGGCATGACGAAGGTCAATGCTTGCCGAAAGTGGTCGAAAAGGGTTCACCGGAGGTGGGCGCCAATGTTGGGGACTTGTTCTCAAAAACTATGAGTCAAGAACAAGGCAACACAGATAATGTTAAACGTTAAAGTCCTTCGTCCTTCGAAGCATTATATCCCTTTGAGAGATAATGATTTTCGGACGAAGGTTGTGAAGGACGTACCTTCGTCAAAGCAACATATAAACGAGGAAAAAACATATGGGATATAAAAGACAATACCAACAGTTATTTATTACCATCAACTCATTTCTATTTTATTATTAAGGAAAAATAGAAATAATAACAAGTTACAAAAGTACCTTCAGCTTGAAAGAAGGTAAAAGTACAAGAGTGACACAAAAGCAAATGCCCAGTCAGCGTGAACAGTACGGGAGCACTGTTCATCTATTTATAGGCACGGGACGCAGCCCATGTAAAATTACACCCATGCCCTTTACATTTGCTAATAACTCTATAATAGTTCATCGGGGTCTAAATAGCCTTTTCCCTTTTAAGTCGGTTCCCTTTTCTGTTATCATGTCGAAGCTCCTCTGCGCATAGCTTCGGCTCTACGCCATCCTTCGTATTCTTTGTGCTTCTTCACACTGTAATTTTGACCTAAGTTCGAAGATACCTGTTCATGTATCATACTCCAGAAACATTGTTAAATCATATTTTTGAGGACCTTCGGAGTTCGAAAAGCTCGAAAATCAGGCGAGAGCTAATGAGCAAGAGCTAAAAATTTGAGAAAATAACGCAAACAGCAGAAATGGCGTATCAATTGTTGCTGCTGTGGGTTCATATTTATACGCCTAGCGCTTTGCAACTTGGCGGGCCCCATTTGTCATTGACTTTCGCTATTCTAGCGAAGGGAAGGTGTTTTTTCGGACCTTCGGCTTAATGCCTTCGTTCACGTCGTAGTCTGAATTTATTGTTATAACAAATTAATACTGCGAGGGGCTACTATTGAGGGCCTTCGTCTTTCGAAGGTCGTCAAAAACACAACTAACATGTTTTCCAAGTATAATACATTCACAGGGATCTTCGGCCCCGAAATGAAGCTGTAGACGATATGAAAAACATGGTCTGGGAGAAGGTTGAACCAGTTCCGAAGCTACACGTAGAGAAGCTTCGGCTTAGCGGCAGAAAATGAAACCGACTTAAAGAGGAAAAGGCTATCTAGTCCTTGATAGATTGTCCTTAAGTCAATAGTAAACATAAAGGGCATGGATGTAATTTTACACAGGCTTCGTCTTGTGCCAATAAATAGATGAATAGTAACACCATACTGTTCACGCTGACCTGCATTTACTTGCACGTCACACTTAGATTCTCACCTTCTGTCAAGCCGAAGGTATAAATGTAATCCGATATTGTTCATGTTTATTCATGATGAGATAATAGAAACATCCTAATGATGTCATATGATTATTCATGTTATCTTCCATGTTTCATATGTTTCTACTTTCATTATTATATACTGAAATGATGAAGGTACGCCCTTCATAACCTTCGTCTCAAGATCATTATATCCTAAGGGAGATAATGCTTCGAAGGACGAAGGTATTTAACCATTAACATTTTGTGTTGCCTCGTTCTTAATTCATAGCATTTGAGAACAAGTCCCTAACACTTACCATGGCTTTAAGCTTTACCAAATGGACGTGAAAAGTGTCTTCCTCAATGGACCTATCAAGGAAGAAGTTTATGTTGAGCAACCTCCCGGCTTTGAAGACAGTGAGTACCCTAACCATGTGTATAAGCTCTCAAAGGTGCGTTATGGGCTCAAGCAAGCCCCAAGAGCATGGTATGAATGCCTGCGAGATTTTCTTATCACTAATGGCTTCAAAGTCGGTAAAGCCGATCCTACTCTCTTCACTAAAACTGTTGCAAAAGACTTGTTTATATGCCAAATTTATGTTGATGATATTATATTTGGGTCTACTAACAAGTCAACTTGTGAAGAGTTTAGTAGGATCATGATACAGAAATTCGAGATGTCTATGATGGGGGAATTGAAGTATTTACTAGGATTTCAAATCAAGCAACTCCAAGATGGCACCTTCATCAGCCAAAAAAAGTACATTCAAGACATATTTAAGAAGTTTGGAATGAAGAATGGAAAACCCATCAAAACACCCATGGGAACCAATGGACATCTAGACCTCGACACGGGAGGTCAATCCGTAGATCAAAAAGTATATCGGTCGATGATAGGATATTTACTCTACTTATGTGCATCTCGACCTGATATTATGCTTTCTGTATGCATGTGTGCAAGATTTCAGGCAAATCCTAAGGAAGTTCACCTTAGGGCCGTGAAAAGAATCATGAGATATTTAGTTTACACTCCTAAGTTTGAGCTTTGGTACCCTAAGGGATCTACCTTTTATCTAATTGGGTATTCCGATGCCGATTATGCCGGATGTAAAATTGATAGGAAGAGCACATCAGGGACTTGTCAGTTTCTAGGGAGATCCCTGGTGTCATGGGCTTCAAAGAAACAAAATTCAGTAGCTCTTTCCACCGCCGAAGCCGAGTACATTGTCGCAGGCCATTGTTGTGCGCAATTACTTTGGATGAGGCAAACCCTTAGGGACTATGGATACAAATTGAGCAAAGTCCTTCTCCTATGTGATAATGAGAGTGCAATCCGCATGGCGGATAATCCCGTTGAACACAGCCGCACTAAGCACATAGACATCTGGTATCACTTTTTGAGAGATCACCAACAAAAGGGGATATCGAAATTGCTTATGTGAGCACCCACAACCAATTAGTCGATATCTTTACCAAGCCACTAGATGAGAAAACCTTTAGCAAACTTAGGAATGAGCTAAACATACTTGTTTCTTGGAATTTTGATTGAAACATTGCACGCATAGCTAATTTATATACCTTTGATCATGTCTCTTTCATTTGGTACATATGCATATTTCTTATTCTTCTTGTACCAAGGCTAAGACTAATGTGCTTTCAAGTGTATTTCTATACTTAGTCTTCAATTGAAAGGGAAATGGAGTATTTGGCAAAACAAGGCTTCCACTCCAACTCTGACGCTATCATTTGCTGCTACTCCTACAACTCTAAATGGTATAACCCTTCACTCGTATTCATTTCACCATTTGGGAGAAAATATTATGCCCCAAAGGGAATAAAATGCAAAAGGGCTCTCAGGTTCTCCGTTTTGGCGCTTAATACCAAAGGGGGAGAAAAATATAAGCCCAAAGCAAAAGGACCGCACTACCAAAATTTCAAAAAATTTCGAAATAACTTTTCAATTGGTATCCAATTGAAAATTGATATGGGAAAGTAAAATTTTCAAATTGGTATCTATCTTCAAAACTTCATATTAAGTATGAAAGAATTTCAATTGTTATAATTTCACTTCATATCTATTTCAAAACCCTCTTGAAAGCTAAGGAGAGAATTTCATTCTGGGGGAGCTTTTACTTAGTCAAAGGAAAAGCATTTAAAACATGGGGAGGAATTTCAAATCCTAAAAATGCTTCTTGCAATCATATTCCTATACCTTTGACTACTTGCAAAAGTTTTTAATAGATTTCCAAAAGATTTGCAAAAACAAAACTAGTGGTGCAAATGTGGTCCAAAATATTAAATAAAAGAAAGGCAAACCATTCACTCTTATTCATATGTTTAAAATCCTTCATTGGTTTCATTCCAAGTAACCTTTGCACATCTATATCAATTGCAAACTAGTTACATTTTTGCACTTCATATTTGCTTTGGTTTGTGTTGGCATCAATCACCAAAAAGGGGGAGATTGAAAGGAAAATAGGGTTAACCATTTCCTATAATTAATTTTGGTGGTTGACGACCAACACAAACACATGGACTGACTAGTTTGTCAAGAAATCATGTATTTCAGGTGCATAAGGTTCAACACAAACCAAAAGAGAAATCTGGTTAGGGACACAATAAAAAATGGAGCAAGACCTAGAATGTGCTGAAAAATGGCGCACCGGACAGTGTCTAGTGCACCAGGGCCGTACAGAGTTAAACCAGCCACTCTTTGGAAAATGGAGGCGCGCTCCGCTATAATTCACCAGACTATCCGGTGTGCCATCGGACTGTCCTGTGAGCCAGCGGAGCAACGGCTCTCTGCTCAACCAACGGTTGACTGTGGAGATGTCAGAGCGGAACAGTACCGCGCAGAAGTTAGAACATCAAAGTCAGAGAGCATCGGACTGTCTGGTGTGGCACCGGACTGTCCAGTGTGGCACCGGACTGTCCGGTGCAGCTAGAAGACAAACATCCTCAACAGTCAGCTGCTCCGAACCCTAACGGTTGCGCTGACGTGGCATGCACCAGACAGGGCACAGTGACTATCCGGTGCGCCCATCGCCAGCAGAAATCAGCCAATGGCTAGAAGTGGTTGGGAGGCTATAAATACCCCCCCCCAACCACCTCATTCACTCCAAGCCAAGCATTTCTGAGTTCTCATTCATTGCCAGAGCAAAAACCAACACTCCAAGACACAATCAAAGCAATCAATCAACTCAAAGCCCCAAAATCAACTCTAGTGCATTAGGGCTTGTGAGAGGACCACTTGTGTTCTTTTGATGCTCTTGTCGCTTGGTTTGGCCTTTTTATTTTCCCTTCTATTTCTCAAGTGACTTGTAATCGAAGCAAGAGACATCTAAGTGTGTGGTGGTCCTTGCGGGGTCTAAGTGACCCGATAGATTAAGGAAAAGGCTCACTCAGTCTAAGTGACCGTTTGAGAGAGGGAAAGGGTTGGAATAGACCCGGACTTAGTGACCTCCTCAACGGGGACTAGATTCTTTGGAACCGAACCTCGGTAAAACAAATCATCGTGTTCACTCATCTTGATTTTTGTTTGATTTGTTTTCCCCTCTCTAACGTTTCCTTGCTAGTGTGAATTTGAGTTGGCTCCCATACGTCATCCGCAATCCTTGAGCAACTCCTAGCAAGAGAGATATTCTTTTGGACTTGAATTTAATTCTAACGCTAACCCCCTACCTTAGTGTTTGTTTAAGTTTATAAAATTCAGGTTTTGCCTATTCACCCCCTCTAGGCGACTTTCAAAGAGTCCTGCTGCTCCTGCTCCTAGCGTCGGCGCTCCTGCTCCTCGTGCAGGCGGCGGTGCAGTCTCTTCAGGTGGCTCGATTGTCCTGTCACCGTGCAGCGCAGTGGACGCTCCGCAAGGTGAGGGGGCAATAAAGGGATCAACGACTTACGTGCAGTGCATCTAAGACGTTTCATCTACAAAAGACATCATAAGCACAAGAGTGAGAATAGAACTATATGACCAGCAAGTAAACCAAAAGCAAAGTAAGATAAAAATTTTGTAAGATGTGTGTATAGATAGTAATATAACACAGAGTTGGTCAAGCTGACCAACTTTTGAAGTGACACCAAAGGTCTAGGTGGGAATAGGGGTCTATAGTCCTTAGGGCGGCCATTCAAGTCTAGGTTAGCGGTCCTACAGTCAGTAAGGCTCTGATACCACTTATGTCACACCCGGTTTTAGAAGGCAAACCGAATGCGAACCATGTACGTGTCAGGATCAGAAACTCATGTACACAACGATTAATAGTTGGACATCATCACACATTGCTCAAAATAAATAGCGGAAATATTACTTTATTACATCAAGATGTCCAAGACATCCACAGAGTCATTAACTTCACATAGTCATAAATGTAATCAAAGTGCAAAATACGAAACGTAGAGACAAGGCCTTCACAGGCAGCTGACTGGGGTTTTGCCACTAACACAACTAGAACTCATAATAGTCCTGAAACTCTTTGAAGTCCTCCATGTTGCCTGCATCTCCTCCTGAGCACTGATTGCAATGGGGACAACCTGGGGGATTGGGTGTTTTTTAAAGCAATGGGTGAGTACACATCAACGTACTCAACAAATGTCCCATTTGGCTAAAGTGGACTAGTAGTAAGCCAATTTTTAGTAATAAACCCAGTTATTACCCAAAAGTACTCCCTCCAAGAGGAAATACCAGAAGCCAGAGTTATAACCATCAATATTAGTCATCATCATAAAGTATCCAAAGTTCTTCTAATCAAAGAGGATCCCAAGGCTGCTCTTAACCGTGTGTACGGCTGATATACCAGTCCCTAACACTATGCAGAGGTTGCACACTTTACCCACGAGTCGTGATCCCTTTCCAGCCTGGGTTGTACAGACCTGATCTTCACTACCAAGGTGAATGGTCAGGGATTCACTACGTAGCCTTTACAAAGTCTCTCCTGGTGCATTGCTACTTGTTAGGTTTTGCCAGTCGTACAAAAACAATACTCCTCCCTAAGGTGGATGACTAACAAAACCAAATCAAATGAACCTCGGCACCCACCCTTAGCAGAGCGAGCACTATGCCCCGACGCCCATTCACGACCCTCTGGTAAAGCCATCTACACCCTAAGTTCATCTAATTAATCAGCTAAGGGCATCACATTCCACCCTCATGGTTGTACTATTATCCTAGGTGGTCACTCAACGAACAGGTCCTTACGGAGAGGTACTCAGGAAACAACCTGAGTCCCCTAAAGTATCAGAAGTTCATCATCATAATCAAGATAACAACATCGTATCATAAATATTCACATCATGTTCATTGATTAAAGTGGAGCAATAGCATGAAGCTAACCATAATAACCCAAAAGGTAATCAAGGACAAGATAAATAGACTAGTCAATCATTAGTTTTAAATTAAGTAATGTGGGACAGTTAATTATAAAGTAAGTAGGACATAATGGGTCAGAGGACACTTGCCTTCACTAGGTTGCTGCTCAGGGAAGTCTTCGGCAACACACTCAGAAACCATAGACTGCTCGTTGTCTACACAAAGCGATTATGCATTCAACACATTTGAATAATGACAAAGAAACAGTACACCACACATGTACAATAAAGTGAACACAAGCTCGAAAGAACAGTAAAAACATAAGAGGGGAAATCTAGGCTCTATGGTGGGCAATTATACCTAGAGGTTTGTGGTTCTCTAAGTACTGCTTATCTCAACAGATTACATAACTTAAATTCATTTATCTTAATGATTCACAAAAATTATACTATGAATGGGTTCATACTTTACATGATATTACTTTCACAAGTTTGATTACATAATTACCATTAGGATTTTTCTTTTTAATAAATAAACCATCACTTAAACTAACCTATAGTCTAGACATAAAATTAATATATCCAGACAGTGAAAGATTATAATTTAAACAGCTGAAGAGTAAACTTATGAACATTTTGCAATTTGAACCACTCAATTTGGAGTTCATATGCAAAAGATATGAAATAAACAAGTTTTGGAATTCAAATTACAAAACTAGGTCCAATTCTGTGATAAAACAAAAGGTCGGGGGCTTTTCTGCATATACTCAGGGGTCTGCGCGCGAAACGCAGGGATGGTGGGTTGATATCTAGAAAACCGAGGGGATTTTAACAAGTTTTCCAGACGAACGGGTATCAGACGATCTCGACCGCACGATCACGAATCAACGGCTAGGATTAGATCTGAAAAGCGAGCGCGCGCGGGCGAGTGCTAACAAGCGGGCCAGGGATGCTAGCAACTGGGGACGGAGGCGGGGTGACCAGCCGGGCCCAGCGCCAGGGGGTGCAGGCACTGACGGGTAGGCCTAGGGGCAGAGCGCGCGGACGAGGACCAATGTCCGCAGATCCGAACTATTGGATCGGGGACGGAAGGTTGAGATGGGGTGCTTTACAGCTCAGTGACCGGTGTTGCTCCCTCCGTGGCGGTGAGGTTGCCGGAGGTGAGGCAGACGCGGTCGCTAGAGGGGGGTCTGGGGTCACCGGTGAGGGCTGGAATGGGTGACGAAGGTCCAGTGAACTCACAGGCAGCACTCCGGCCGTGAGAATGGGACCAGAGGCGGGAGAACGGCGGAAGGGAGGTCCTCTGGTCAGGTCGGACACTCCGGTGAAGAATCCCGACCATGGGGAGAGGGATTCGGGCGTGCTAAGGCCTGGACTAGCTCCGACATGGTAAGGGGAACACTACGGACCAACGCAGGGGCACAGAGCGAGGCTAAATCGGCCAGTCACCGCGTGGGCGCGGATCTGATTCTATTTAATAATACCTTCTGTCTCTTCCCTAAGGGACCCAATCAGAAGGAATTCCCTCACTTTGCTCATGATAGTCGGTCGAGTTCCCTTTTCCATTTTAGTTGAGTTTTGCCTCTCCTTGTCTCCATTATGATTGATTCGCTTCTTCATGCAAGCACTTGGTTCGCCCCTTACTATAACCATAACCATCCCACTCAATCTTTTACACCGATGTTTCGTACTCTCTCGACCAGGTCATCATAAGAAAATACTGCCAAATCTTTCCGAAATGAGAGAAGGAGAGAAGGCGCGCTACAACTAACTGCTGAAAACACAAGATTAGCGCTAAGAAGCAACCCTAGTTCAAGTACTAGCGTCCCACCCCAACGTTCTTGTACTTCAAAAGACTCCCCCCCCCGCTTGCTGCTCGCCTCAGCCAGATGTGGCTTATGTAGTGGTCGGCATTCCTACGTGCTCCAACTGATCCCCACTAGAGATGAGGGGTCTTTGAAACTATCATGACGCTTTGGTGACGAAGGTCACCGGGGTGACTATGGAAGGATTCTGTGGTAGTCTCTGACTCCCTCCAACTCAATCAATATCAAGAACATGTCATTAGCATGGGGTTTGGTTAGGCTTGATTGAGTTTGTAAGAAAAGAGAGTAGGTTGAGGGGCTTCATTGATTAGTAAACCTACGGTGCTGGTAAGGTCGGGACCGTGGTCGTCCGTCTCCGCTTTGCCGGCCAATAAGATCACTGAGATTGACTAGACAGCTGGGTAGGTTTGGCTATTCCTTTCTATTGAAAAGGAGTCAGCTGTCTGTGCGAGTCACCTTCCTTAGGCTCTGAGTCACCTTCTTCTAAGCTCCGCTGGACGACACGACATTCTCGTTCTATAGGGCGGCCGTACTTGTGATGGTTCCCCAGGATCCAATAAATCCACTTAGGTCTACATTGCCGCGATATTGTTCTATGGAAGCGGGTGGGCTTCTTTTTATAATATAAGTTCGGCCCGGTTTTTCATTAAAAAAAGAAAGGGGGAGGGATTGACCTTTCTAACGCATATTCCGTCGTACCGGCATGGCCCCACTGGTTTGTTTTCGATCAGAGCATCAAGTAGCGCAACCCGGTTCTACTTGACTAAGCCCCGTGCTCGTCCAAGGAGGGAGTTTACTTTACCCAACTCCCCTTTTTGATAAAAAGGCAAAAACCTCTTCATGAGTTTTGAATGAAGATTACCCCTCTTTTTTCCCTAAATCTTGGATTTGGAAGTTGGTTTGGTAAAGACCCACCCCTTGTTTAAGTCAGAATGAGTCCCGAGACATTGGCTTCCGCCAAAAGTAAACTATTAAGGATCGCATCCCACGCATATTCTACATTATAGCCTGCAACTGATTCAGCTTCCGCTTCTGGGAGATCAGACGGAGCTCTATTAGTTTTTGCTAGATGAGGAATAAGGAACATAACCAATTAGGGGAACAAGGGAATACCGGACCATATCTGCTTTTGCGCCATGACAATCTCACTCGAATTACAGGGACCTACACATATTAGTATAGTATACCGGGGTCCCCGGCCAGAACCACACGTGCAAGTTTCCCTGCATGTGGCTCGTCCGTGCTTTTATCCGAGGCGCTGCCTGCGACTCTGCATGGGAGAAAAGGACTGAATTGCAAACTTTCGTGTTCAGAGCATTGCATTGTCTAAGGTAGTAGGGTGAGTAAGCAACGCCTACCAAGCTAAGCTTTCTTCGAAAAGGCGTCACTGCTTCATTTTCGGTGCCCACCCTTTATTGGGGCAAGCTCAAGGAAAGTCTAGGTTGGTGCTCCATCTCGGCCGGCATCCTGCTCTCGAGAGGGTGTGGTCCTTGAGCGAACTAGTCATGTGCTGTGTTGCCCCAACGCAGGGGCATTCGGTGAGGAGCTACGGTCCGGTGGTTCACAAGCCACTGATTGGAGGCGACTGGACTAGAGTGCTTTCATCAAATGATGCATGTGGGCTGAGCCATTTCCATCCCAAGTGGTGGCCCGATTCGGCCTGGCCTGGTCGGAAAGAGATTCTAAATCTCGAATATGCGCACCGAGAATAAAAATCTATGTTAGCTAGCGGGGGCAGGCTTTCCCCTGGTAGTCCCGCTGCGTCCTCTGGCAGTCCGTCTCGTCTCATCTTTCTTTGGCTATACTTGTAGCCAGCCATATTAGCTCCACATTCCACCCTTTTTTATTTTGACGAAAAAGGCAGCGTCGCCCCCTTTCCTATTTAGCTTTGCTTGCTGCCTATTATGACAATAGGTCCCGGTTCAAGCGGCCTGCCTTTCATCATCATCTATACCAGCTGCCACGCACGATCCCATAGGAACGATTTCATCGCCCTAGCCCTAAGAAGCAGAACGCGCCATCACCTATAGCCCTTTCCTCTGTCGGGGACTTTCACGAAATGAAAACGGGCGGCATCATCGTATGCTTGACATTAGTTGCCCTGTTGTATATCTCGGAGTACTCCTATGGCCGATCTGTCACCCATACATGAAGGCCTTGGACTCGTCCCATGTGGAGCCCCCCTTACGGCTTAGTCAGTTATTTTCTTTTGTCAGAGTGGATTCGGACCGCCACTTCTCTGAAAGCATGGTTCTTGCCTCCCTCCTTGGAGCTCGTCCATTCGTTGGGTGATCCCTTGCTCTCAGGTTTGAGTGTTTGCTCGTCGTTTAGGCCAGTGAGTGACATTTTTTGTCATTGCAGTCACCTCCGGGGTTCTTCGCACCTGGGTTAGTACCAGGACCCTTATGCCCCGGACTGCCTGCCCTATGACCCAAAACTCAAAACGAGCCTTGCGACGAGACACGGACATTCCTCATGTTGCGGTTCCCTCCGGTCCATTCCCGGGTTGGGTTAGGGGAAGATCCAAGCGATTGCCTTCGCGGATCCAAACGTGCTCACAAGGCGCATAATAAGAATAAGACCAATAGAGACTTCATAAGAGACCATTTGAGCTGCAGATCGTAATGCTCCTAGAAAGGCATATTTTGAATATAGAGGACGTTCCCAACAATCCACGAGAATATCATACCCAACTATGAATCGTACGAGCACATCCTCTGTCACCCCCACCACGCTTACGGCTCTATACCCCAACCCAACTTGCTCTGGCCCTGGGTCCTCCCGCATCTCTTCCTCGATAAGCGGACCATGGAAGCTAGGGGGTATCCGCTTGGGACTGATAGGAATCTTTTTTTCCCTCCAGACCCCATATATAGTTGCAGTCCAGTCGCGTCGGAGACATCCTTATCAGATTTGGAGGCTTCGTCGTCCGACTCCTCCAAAATTATGTTAGGATCGGCTGGATCATCCTTATCATCCAAAAATAAAACAAAGACAAAACAGATTTGTTTCAATGACATATCTAATCACACTAAAATTGATGTCGAAGACACGATCATTCACATAAATTTCACCAGATCTAATCTAGAGTCGTAGTCAACGTCTTTAGGAAAGATGAGTGACCTTGGCATAGGTTTGCTGCTTACGGTTTCAAGTAAAGACAGTTTCCTATTCGTAGGTTTCAGGGTTACTCTTCTGGCTTGAAGGGTTACTCATATTGGTTCTTCTGTTTGCTGGTCCAGAAAGGGAAAAGGTTGATTACTCATTGGCTAAAGGGAAGGTTGATTACTCATTGGTTGGTTGTGCTAGTGAACTACCTCCAACTATGGTATGGTTACTACTATAAAGTAAAGTAAAGGTGCCAGAAATAATCTAGTATTTTCCTCACCTCAATAGGAAGGATTTGTGGTTCCCCATAGCATTTCCACCATATGTTGCATTTCTGTATTCGAATTTGAGATAGCGAGTCAAGGTATTCTTCCTCAGTCTCGTATTCTCCATTCGAAGCACCGTGTATTCGTTCTCTGTTCCGGAGAAAGCACTCGTTTCATTTGTTCCGGCTCATGATTCGCGTATTGGTATTGTTCAGTTCGCTAGGATAGTGGGAACTGACACATTGATTCATAGCAGAAGCGTCGTATGACATTCCATACAAAGCAGTGGTCAAAATCAATTCCTCATATTCTGGTTCTGGTTCTGGGAAACAGGTCTTTCGTATCGAGAAGTGATAAGTCTTTGGTAATCTTGGTAATCAGAAGTGGCAACTCGGCAATCGTCCAAGGAAGATTCATAGGATTGGTCTCTTAGGAAAACAAGCATCTCAATCAAGTATAAAGTCAAAGTCATCTGAGTTCCCGCTTTCGCTCAGACAGCAATCCAATTCTCACTTCTGCTTTCTAAAGAAAGACAGCATTCTAATGAGTCACGTATAATGTGATGAATAAAAGGATGTTCGTGTAGCAGCACTCCTATAGTGTCTGAGTATGGAAAGCCAGGCCTGTCGCATATAGTGGGAAAACAAGCCTACCCTATTTTACCTCGGCAAACCGGAATCAAGATTGCTTTCATTTTCCCGGTGTTTTCGTCCATCCTCCAATTTCACTAAAGAAAATGGGCTTCTGGAGTTCCAAAAATGAGAGTTTTGCAGTATAGTGAGATGAATTTTTCCAAAAAGCAATCGACTCTCCCTAGGTAAAAACCAATTCTGGACTTTGCCATTGGAAATCCACACTTTTCTCATTGGAAATCCAATGAGTCACGTATAATGCGACGAATAAAAATTAGGCAAAATTGAAGAAGTCGAATGAAGAAGTCGAACCTGTCAACCAGAGAGCACCGTTTCTATATGAACAATTGAGATTCACACATTACGCTATCCATTCCTGGGCCATTTACTTGACTTGAGCTTGACTTGAACTTACGTAGATGAGCATCTCTTTTGCATTTGGAGTAGTGTAGTGACTTGACTGTCCTCCCTTAATCAGTACAGCTAGGAACCTCGAAACCTGAGAAGAGATTGGGTTAGAAGATCCGACCTGCCGTGTTGGGAGGAAGATAATTGGAGGACTAGTACCGGATCGTAAGCATTGGTGCTTCATAGGTCACAAGTGAAGGAGAACAAATCTGAATCTGCTTTCCTTTCTTGATAACGAAGCAGCAGGAGATTCCTCTCTATTTTCCACCCGCAAGGTACTTTATTGCTTTGCTAGCATTCCATCCAGATAGATACCATTTATCGATCTTTAGAGGCTTGAGAGGTCAGGCAGATTATCGACCCGACCGAATCAGTCTATCCCCACCTGTAGCGGAAGTAGAAAAATAAAATAGATATAGCTATTTCTTATAACATTTCTGATATGATATTGCTGGCAGTAACCATTGTAGCCAAAGTGAGAAAGAAAGAAACTAATAGAAGTCGAAGACGCGGAATGGTAGTGAATAGAAGGGAAGAGATGGGTTGTACAACTCTTACTAGGAAAACAAGCATCTCAATCAAGATAGCAGACGAGATGTAGAGAAGCAAAGCACTCATTGCCGTGGGAACCTTAACTTGAGCAGCGAAGAGATTTACAAGATCAGCAAACTAGGAGCCCCATAATCTGAGGAAGGCCATGGCTAATCCTCCAAATAAGATAAGGGAATTCGCTTAGGTTATTTTTCTCAAGAGAGCAAGTCAAGCCACAGGGATGGATCAAGAAGTAGAAGGGAAAGGGATATCCCTGTCATCAAAGCCAAGAGACCATGATGCATAATAAGGATTAAAGGCCAAAGTGCAAGAACAAATAATATAGCAAGTGCACAATTCATAAAGACCATTTAGGCTCACTACAATATACTAGAGCACCAGCTACTCACTTGTTCACAAAACATATGAATAGGCATCCAAAGGAAATAGGCAAGTCTCACCCGCGAAATGCATTCCTATCACTTTTCGATACGAAAGATCCAATATGGGTGATCACTACAATTGGGTTTGTTCGAGGCAGAGCTATTAGTAACTTTTCTACCCTTTGCAAAAGGAAGGTTTCTTCACCAGGCTGGGTTACGGTATGCACCGAAAGTACGAATAATTAGACCTGCTGTCATTCTTAAAACGCACCTGTGTCACTACAGTTCAAAACTGCAACAAAACAGGTGCATAATGAGACCGAGGAACCCATACCATTACCGATGGGAGGCCCACAAAAGCTATGATTAGGAATCCGGGAGTGGTTTAAGCTCGTCAAAGAAAAGGAGTTGTTAGCAATTCTCGTCAAGGAAGTGTTCCCTCGACTCGACCCTCCTCGTTTGGTAGAGTACACATATTAACTCGAAATGCAGCAGAAGACACCTATTTAATCGATTAATATCCAAACGATCCATCAAGCCTACCCCAACATAAACAGGAATCACCTGATAAGCTGAGTGATAAAGCTATCAATCTATCCTTTGACTGGCACTTTAGCAGAAAATCATGAAATAAACCTGGGCGCACTAAAAGTCCTTATTTAGGGAATCTTACTTACTTAAGAAAATAATCAACTACCACCACCACATCATTAAGGCATGCGCCTTCAAGCCTAGTGGAATTCTCGTTCGGATGCTATTCTCGCTCAAAGATCTCAAAATGTCATATCAAAAGGAGAGCGTCAATTCTCTTATTTCAGCATCAATCTGAAAGAGTCTTAGTCCCATAAGGCCAAGACTTGGAATTGACTTGATAGATCTTCTGCTTGTCTCTCGAGAAACTTTGTATTGGTCTCCACCTCTGCCCACTCTAACTCTGCTGATAGACTGCGTTTATATTCTTCTACGAGTAGCCTACCCAGCAATGGAAACGTATGAGCGTTAGTTGGCAATGGAAATGGGTGCAATAAATCAAGTATCTAATTTGGCTAGAGAAAGGCTAACTTCAAAACTCAGGGCTTCTCATTGATAGCCATAGTAAGAGGTTTGTCCTGTTGGTGGTTGATTCAAAACTACTTCCTCTTGCACAACTATAATGGGAACTACTATAATGGAATGGGATAGGAGAAAATACTCGAGGAGAGGAATATCAACTACGTAAGAAGCTTCCTCAATAAGAGTGGTTGTGCCAAGAGACCCTTGTTGGAATTGATCTACTGCCAAAGTGGAGTGGGAATATATAAGAAAGTCGAATGGATCTGTGGAACGCCCCCGAATAAAGGAATCAAAGAGTGACTCGCCAGACTGGCGATCAAAACTGAAATTATCCTCCGGTCATCCACTTTCCATCGAGGGAGCATCGACTAGCTTAAAGAAAGGTACCGGAAGAAAGAAAAAGATCCTAGTCTCCATTTCAAAGAGTATAAGCATAGGAAGAAGGTATCAGGAATGCTGGTTCGGCGGAATAGAGTGATTGGTAAGGCTTCATCCCTAAAGTTATTCAACACATGGCTACTAAGATAATTGGATTCCATTTTCTAAAGTTATGCTCGTAAAGCTGCAAAACTAGTAAACTTATCGACCTGCCATCCGTTCTTACCCGAGCTGAGTCTTGACTTCACTATCTATGACTTAGCCCCACATTCTTGTGCCAAAGAAAGACAGAAGGAAAGAAACCTAGACTTGGAATCCCGGCGCCTTGACTTTATATGACAATCCTAGATGAACTGGGCTAGCGAACCGGCGTGGCCAAATTGGCTAAGACAAAGCGAAATCGAGAGAAACCGAGAACGGGAGCGAGTTTCTCACCTCGGGATGGTGCTCAGGACAGCTTGACGCGACTTCTAGCGGGCTGGACGGCCGGCAGCGTGGCGGCGGATCTCCGGCGAGCACGAGCGGCGACAACAGAGCGCGAGAGAGGGCGAGATGAGGCAGGGGAGAGAGCGTGGGTGCGGGCGGGGCTCAAAAAGGAGCTGGGGCGTGTGGGCGAACGATGTGGGCGGTCTCCATGGCGGGTGCTCTGACGTGGGTCAGCGGCGGTTGCGGAGAATACGGAGCTGACAAGGGAGCCCCACGGCGCAACAAGAGAGAGTGTGCGGGCAAACGGTCCACGACGCTAACGAGGCGGGCGCGCAGCGCAAAAAAGAGAGAGGGCACGCGCGCGTGGGAAGCGGTGTCGATAGGTCGGCCCCACCGGGCAGAGGGAGAGGGGGAGCGAGAGCGTGCGAACGCGGGCCGTCGCTGACACTTGGGGCCCACCTGTCAGGCGGAGTGAGCGCGCGCGCGGCCTGGCTGGGCTGGGCCTGCTGGGCTGAATTCGCTTTTCTTTTTCCCTGAATTTCCAAATGCTTTTCTTTTTTATTTTTCTCTAGGGAATTCAAATCAAATTCAAAGTTCAAATAATCCAAACATGTGCATCAAATAAAAGAATAATTTAAGCTCAACATGATGCAACATTTCATGACTCACATAGGTTTTGCTATATTAAATAAATAGTTAATCCCCTACAAACTAGACATAGTTATAATAAAAAGGAGAGAGAAGAAATCTAGAGAGATAGAAATAAGACGTAACACCTAAATTTGGTAGGCATTAGAGACGAAATTTTATACCCCGAAATTTAGGGTGTTACATTATGATACAGTTAGCCAAGAACCAAACAAAGCTCTAACTCTTCTAGATTCATTTTCAAGAAAGCAAACCCTAGTAGTACCAGTGAAGAAGACGTCATCGGCAGATTTGATTCTGTAGCTGCCACTGTTATCCAGATGGCATGGAGCTTCCTTTAGATTAGGGACAATTGTGTGGTGCCCCTATTTTAACATGTAACTGCAGATTTACTCCTGTTTTTTAGACTTTGCATGTTTGCCCCTATTTTTTTAAAACAAAACTGTTGTATACCCCTACTCCATTAGTTGTACTTAACTGTGTTATGTCTTGATAAAATAGACAAGGAACAATTGCGCCAATGCTCTTATTTTGGAGTATAATTATACTTTTACCCCTATTTTTTAGACTTACGTGTTTTTATGTCAAACCAAATTATTTTCGCAACAATTCAAATTATTTTGGACAACAATTCAAATTATTTTACAACAATTTGAATTATTTTAAAAAATAATAATTTGGCAAACTATTTTGTCAAAAATAATTTAAATTGTTGATATAATAATTTATCAAATTATATTTTAATTTTGGAAATAATTTAAATTATTGCAAAAATAATTTGAATTGTTGTCCAAAATAATTTGAATTGTTGCGAAAATAATTTGGATTGTCATAAAAACATGAGAAAACTAAAAAATAGGGCGAAACTACAATTACACTCTAAAACAGGGGCACTGGTCCAATTATCCCTTGTCTTTTAATCAAGACTTAACACTATTAACTATAACTAACGGATATACAACAATTTGTTTTGAAAAAAGGGCAAACACGCAAAGTCTAAAAAACAGAGACAAATCTACAATTACACTCTAAAACAGGCGCACTGCCGCAATTGCCTCTTTATATTAACAAGTCAAATGTTTTAAGATAAGCTATGAAGCAGTTGTTCATTTTAGGGCCCATTTACCTATATCTTAGTTTTAAAGGGTTAGGTTTTGGTTGTTATAGGTAAGAGCAACTCCAAGAAAGTCTTATATTTGAGCCCTAAATGTGGTTTCGGGCCTGATTCTCCAACAACTGGATCTTAAAAGATATGTTTATCAACTACTCCCTCTGTTCCATAATATAAGGTGTAACCATTTTTTGTTCTTGTCTCACGATATAAGGAGTGCTCTCTCTATACACACGTACATCGATGCAATAGTATAGAGAGAATTAAATGTATTTCTTGGTTTTTGAACCAGAAGCAATTACGCCTTATATAATTAGACGGAGGGAGTAGCAACATAAAGGATTTCTAATTTTCTCTCTTCTCAATACGACTTGCAGAACCTGCTATCATTCATATATATTTCTTTGATCCCCAGTATGGAAAATCGACTTCCCTCTGTCATTAGTGACTAAAATAAAGCAGCGATCAGTACTATTTATTTATTTATTTTTATAACTATTGGGGGCCTTCGTCTTCCGAAGGTCCTCAAAAACATGATTTAACAATGTTTTCCAAGTGTAACACGTGAACAGGTACCTTTGGACTCGGATCAAAACCATATACGATGTGAAAAGTGTGGCCGAGACGAAGACTGATGTTGCTCCGAAGCTACGCGCAAGGGAGCTTCGACGCAATGGCGGAAAAGGCTATCTAGTCCCCATTGGGTTGTCCATAAGTCAATAGTAAATATGAAGGGCATGAATGTAAATTTACACATGTTGTGCCCTGTGCCTATAAATAGATGAACAGTACCCCCATACTGTTCACGCTGACTTGTATTCATTTGTGCGTCACGCTTGGACTTTTACCTTCTGTCAAGCCAAAGGTACAAATGTAATTCAATATTGTTTCTGCTTATCCATGTTAATAAAAAGATATATTAATAATGTCATATGATTATTCATGTTGTCTCTTAGATTCCATATGTTTCTTCTATCATTAACATATATTGCGATGATGAAGGTAAGTCCTTCATGACCTTCGTCTGAAGATCATTATATCCTAAGGGAAATAATGCTTTGAAGGACGAAGGACTTTTAACCATTAACATTTGTGTTGCCTTGTTCTTAACTCATAGCATTTGAGAACAAGTGACCAACATTGGTGCCCACCTCCGGTATACTCACTTCCACAACCTTCGACAAAGCACTGACCTTCGTCATGCCGCCGAAGAAGATAACAGCGCCAGGGGCTACTGCACTGCAGCCACTAGACACAAACCAGGAGACTCTCTCTCTTTGAGAGGCTCGAAGCCAGAAGAGAAAGGCCACCAGTCCAACACTCCAGGAGGAGGAGTTGGACCAAGAGATCAGGGACATGGAAATCATCCATCAACAAGTGCAAAGGAAAAAGGAGAAGATGGCTCGACTGGTCGATCTTCAAAGGAAGATCGATGAAGCTACTGAGGAAGTGTGTCAGCTTGCTCAAGATGACCAAGACCGAAGGCCCCAACACAGGGAGGTTCGTCAAGAGGGCCTATTCAACGAAGATGGATGGTATGATGATTTTAGTCATGATACCTTTACTTTTAATGATGCTTCTCCCTTGGCAGCAGAACTGCAGGCTACCCCATGGCCCCCATCATACAAGCCACCTCAGCTCCCCATGTATGATGGGCACTCAGATCTAAAGCAGTTTCTGATGAGCTATGAAGCAACTATATCTTTGTACGGGGGCAGTACCGCAGTCATGGCGAAGTCTTTCGTCATGGCAGTCCGGAACATAGCCTAGACATGGTATTCTTCTCTTCGGCCAGGGACAATCACGTCGTGGCAGAAGCTCAAGGACATGCTGGTTACCAATTTCCAAGGCTTTCAAATGAAGCCAGTCAAAGCTCAGGCCCTGTTTCAGTGCACGCAAGACCATGAGGAATACCTTCAGGCGTATGTCCGAAGGTTCTTGCGACTGAAGGCACAAGCGCCCACAGTGCCCAATGAAATTGTCATTGAGACCATGATCAAGGGTCTTCGGCCAGGACCTACGACTCAATACTTCGCCAGAAAGCCCCCACAGACTCTGGAGAAGCTGCTTCAGAAGATGGATGACTACATCCGGGCTGACAACGATTTCTGCCAAAAAATGGAGGAAGCTTACAGATTCTCTGAGATGACCAGGGGCTTCAAAGGAAGAATCCACCCGAGGCATGTCAGGTCGATCCACAGCTCCAGTCAGAACGACAACAAAGGAAGCCAGCCTCAGAGGTCACAGTACACCTCACAATCTTCGGGGCAATAGCAAAGCTCTTTCAGGCCGCCAGCTCCAAGGGGCAGAGGCGCCAGGGGCTTCGGAGGAAGATATGGGGATCAACCCAGGAAGATCTATTGCTTATTCTGTGGTGAGGACAAGGGCCATACTACAAGAATGTGCCAAATCACCGTTTAGAAGCAAAAGGAGATCGCAGAAGCCGAAGCTCGGCAGAATCAGCCAAACCAGGTCTTGCACACTGCTTCGTGCCACTCTCCCTACATACCAGAATATGTGGGCAATCATCCTGCAACTTCTGTTGCTTCGGCTAGCCATTCACAGGCTTCCTGGCCACAGCTCCCACCCCCACCCCCACCACCACTACAACCGACCTATTCCCGAAGTCAGCATCCAGAAGGGCGCCAGCACTCCCAACAGCAATGTGAATTCAGGGAGGAATCCGAAGCTCGCACAGTCAACAGTACTGTGCCAGAATCAAAGCACATTTATTGAGCGATATCCTACCTCTGAAATACTTTTATGTTCTATGTCATTTTGTTTTCAATAAGGAACAAGCAATGTAAATCTAGTTTTAAATTCTTGTAATGATTTTGTTTCTATTGAGATGGAACATATCTTCTTCACAGACTTACGAAGCTCAAAAATCGCTGAAGCTCAAAAGTCATTCCTAAGGGAATGCAGAACTAAAAATTACCGAAGCTACCAAAAAGTCGTTCCCAAGGGAGCGCAGCGTAAGTTTTACCGAAACTACAAAAAAGTCGTTCCTAAGGGAGCGCAGTGTAAGTTTTCTGCTCAAAAGTCGTTCCAAAAGGAATGCAGAGCCACATACCGCCGAAATATAAGGCAAAGAAGTTCAAAAGACGTTCCTAAGGGGATGCACAACTTATACCGCCGAAATAGAAGGCGAAGAAGTTCAAAAGACATTCCTAAGGGGATGCAGAACTTACACCGAAAAATAAACAGTGAAGCCGAAAAATAAATGGCAAAGAAATTCCGATCATTCCTAAGGGGACGCAGAGATTGTGTGTTTCAGTGTGGGCTTGTGGGTGTGTGTCTTCGGCATTAGCATCATTTTTTGCATCACATCATCCCGCACAGCATCACATCATACCTCATATCGCACCAATGACACGAATTGAATACGAAGTTGATCTTCGGAGAATGCTTTATAAAAATGAAAATGTGCTAAGGCACAAAGTAAGATGAGAAATACAGTTTCATCAGCTCTGTTGCAAAAGAAGGGATCCCTTGTTTACGAAGCATGGATGTTTTTACGAAGCATAGATATTTTTACGAAGCTTGGATGTTTTTACGAAGCATGGATATTTTCACGAAGCATGGATCTTTTTCTTTACGAAGCATGAAAACAAGGGAAGGTGTTTTTTTGCCAAAAGCTCAAAAACGGTATGTATATAAAGTTTCATGCATCACAAAGAAGTGAATTACAAACAATTTACATATTAGATTCAAAGATATACACATCAAATATTACAGTCTTGTTACAACAAAGCTACATTGACCATCTAAAAATGTTTTTTACAATAAGTGCTAGTCTTCTTTCAAAATCTTCTCCGCAATTTCATTTAGCAATTTATTGACGACTTCGTCAACAATAGATTCAGCCATATTAATGATCTCCAGTGCTTCCTTCATTTCTGGATGGGCCAGGGGATCGAACGGTTCCGGTGGCGGAGATAATTCAGCTACAGTGGAAAAATCAATCGGTCTGAAGCCACAAAAACAAATTCCGAAGCTGAACATCAAAAGATATTACCTATACGTTTTTCGCGCTTTGCAGCTTCTTCAGCTCGCCTTGCTTCTGCTCGGACGTCATGGATGTCTTTTTCACCTTTCTTCATAATTTCATGAGCCTTCTCTCGGCCACCATTCACCCAGACATCATTATAGAATTTTCCGCCAATCAAGGTTGCTTCAGCTGAAGGATCCTTCGTGACATCTGTGGAGAAGGCAGCTTCGGCCTGGGCCATGGTCTTGATGTGATCGCATCCCGCATTCTCCAAGATAGCTGAAATCCCACGCGCACCGGAAAATGCACAGACATCCCCGCGATCACTTAAGATTTCTTTGAAGCTCTCGGCCTCCCCACTTATCCATTCGATAACACCTTCAGTGTCGCCTCGTATGAAGTTTTCTTCGGTAGAATAGGCGCCCGCTGTTGGGGACTTGTTCTCAAATACTAAGAGTTAAGAACAAGGCAACATAAAAAGTGTTAAACGTTAAAGTCCTTCGTCTATTGAGACATTATCTCCCTTCGGATATAATGAATTTCGGATGAAGGTTATGAAGGACATACGTTCATAAGCGCAATAAATGATGAAGAAAGATTTATATACAAAATATGGAAAATAGCATAATCACTTTAAACATTATTATCAATTTATTTTTATTTACGTTACTTGTATAAGCAATAACAAATTACAAATGTACCTTTCGCTTGAAGGGAAGCAAGGGTACAAGCGTGACGCGAGAGCGAATGCCAAGTCAGCATGAACATTACGGGGGTACTGTTCATCTATTTATAGGCAAGGGACGTAGCCCATGTAAAATTACATTCATGCCCTTTACATTTGCTAATAACTCTATAGTAATCCTTCGAGGTCTAATTTGCCTTTTCATCTTTAAGTCGCTTCCCCTTTTCTGCTGTCATGCCGAAGCTTTCCTGCGCACAGCTTCGTGATCACCTTGTCCTTCGTCATAATCATCTTTCGTCTGGCTCAAGCTTCGTCTTAACCATGCTCTGTATGCTCATGATCCGAATCCGAAGATACCTGTTCACATATTTCACTTGGAAAACATTGTCAAATCATGTTTTTGAGGACCTTCGGAAGCCGAAGGCCCCCAACAGTAGCCCCTCGCAATATTAATTTATTAGTGATAAATTCATATTGCGATATGGACGAAGGCCTTAAGCCGAAGGTCCGAAAAAACACCTTCCCTTTGCTAGAATAGCAACAGTCATTGACAAGCGGGACCCTCCAGTTTTTAACGCACTAGGTGTATAAATAAGAGCTCACCATGAATTCATTTGGCACGCTTTCTTGCCATCTGCTCTTGCTCACTCGACTTTTAGCCCTTGCGCAACAACACTTGCTTGGCTTTTTAAATTTTTAAGCTTCGGTTTCGAGAGCACTTTCTCAGCATTTTCGAAGATGTCTGAAGATAAGAAAGTTGTTGCTGAATCGAAGCTGAGCCTTTCTGAGGAGATGCATCTCGGCTTTCTTCAATCAATAGCAAAGACAAATACAGAGAAGATTACTAGGGAGATTTTAGAGGGTTTATCTGAAGACACTGGTGACAGTGACAGTTATGATGTGAATAGTGGTGGTGAAGATTCCGAAGATCGACCTTGGCGACCAAGCCATGCGGTTTTTGGGAAATCAAGTATTAAACAAAGCCATCTTGTCAATATGAGGGGTAGATATTTTCGGGACTTGTCTATTGTGAGGGCTGACGAAGGAGAGAAAACTTGTCCGACTCCCGAGGAGAATGAAGTCGTGATATTCCGAAGCTTTTTAAAGGCTAGACTGCGGTTTCCCTTGAGCAGTTTTGTCGTGGAAGTACTGAAGATATTTGAAATCTGCCTTCATCAAATTACTCCCGAAGCAATCATAAGGATGGGCATCTTTGTCTGGGCCGTGAGGAGCCAAGGTTTAGAACCAAATGCAAAAAATTTCTGCAACATACATGAGCTATTGTATGAGACAAAACCCTGGGGTAAAGAGCAGTATCACAACAATTTTGGCTGCTACAGCTTCGGTGCCCAGTCTGGGTCAAGCTGTCCCGTGCCAACCTTTCGAAAGAGATGGCCCAGCGACTGGATGACGGAATGGTTTTATGTGAAGAATGATTTGAAAACACGGGAAGATATTAAAGATATCATTATGCGCCCTATCTGGCAACGCTTCGGCCTCCGGAGGTCGAAGGTCGAAATGGATGAAGCAGCCGAAGAATGCCAGAGAGCCTTCGGCGTGGTTTGCTCTTTTATTGGGACAAGGGATTTGATCCAAGAACACATTGCCTTCAGAGTATGGCCACTTGCAGAAAAGTGGGAAATGCCGAAGGAAACCGTCAGGGAACCTGACGAAGGTGAACTAGTTAGGCTAAAATACACATTCAAATACGGAGATAAGTTCATCGAGCGAGATGATGACTGGCTGAAAAGTATTGAGGCCATAAGTGATGAACTGCTTGGATCATACTCGAAGGCCGAAGACACTGCACTATCAGCGGCCTTCGGAGGCCGAAAGAAGAAGAGACTCAACCGAGTATTTGATGCAATTGGGTTTGTCTACCCCGACTACCGTTATCCAACACGGGGTCAAAAAAGAAAGAATACATCTTCTGCGAAGGAAATTGCTTCAGCCGCTCCTAGCGAGCCGGCGCCGAAGAGGAAAAAGATGAAGGTTCTCACACACCGGCCACGCTATATTGAACCGGCCACAGTGCCTGAGTTTGTCGGTGAGACCTCTTCGGCCACCGAAGCCAAGGAGCCGACTCCCCTTCCGAATGTTGAAGAGTCAGTCATAATGCCGGAAATAGAGAAAATAGAAGAACCGAAGGCTATAGAAACAAGGACATATGAAATTTTAAGTCCTTCAGCAAAAGTTGAAGCACCACAAAGCCAAAAGGGTCCATCAATGACCCCCAAAAGAAAAAGGATGGTTAATGTACTTGATGTTTTGGAGACAATAAAATCTTCAAGCACTACTCCGAAGAAAATTGTTGAAACTTCCGAAGTGCAAATTGAAACCTTTGGTGCCGAAGCTTCAAAGCACCAAGCTGAGACTGAAGCTAGGCCTTAAGAGCCCGCTAAGGTGAAATCCTTGGAAGCCGAAGAAACAGAAACAGCAGAACAAATTTTGGCTGAAGAAACTGGCACTGCCGCCCCCGAAGCATTTTCCGAAACTTTCGATTATATTTTATGACATGCTTCGGGGAAAAAGTTGACTGAAAAAGAAAAGCAAGAGGCTCAGTTTTATGCCCAAAAACTGAAATATCCAAAGGGGGCATTGATATTCAACGGCAGCGGAGAAGAAGACTTCTTGTATTGTCTCCCTGACAGCAAGGAGATTTCTGTCTGACGGGAGATGAGCAAGAGCTTCGGATTCCCAACATTAGAAGACGGGCTCTCGGTGTTATCAAAAGATGAGCTGGCCGACAGCTTGGCGTACAATAGCTTAAAGGTGCGAAAATGAGGTCTTTGTATTATTTCTTGAAATCAAAATTTTTCATTTGCTTAAACTCATTGACACACACACAATTTTTTGCAGGGCCTTATACTTAGCAATGCCCTCAGGGCTCAAAAAGATGCTGAAGACGAAGGGTGTGTTATGGCCCTAAGCAACCTTCGTTCCGAAGTAATTGAACTAAGGAACGAAGGTCTGGAAAAAGATAAAATATTACACTCATTGGTCAATAGAATAAAATAAGATGAAGCTACTTTCAAAGCTCAAGCTGAGGCTCAGAAGCGTGAAATTGAAGATCTTCGGAAGCAACTAGCCAGAGCTAAAGAGGAACGCACACTTGAAGAAACAAAACGAGAAATTAGTGAACAATGGGCAAATCATTTGGAAAAAAGCGTTGAAGAGCTTCGTGCATCCAAGAAAAGGTGCTATGAAAAATCCATAGAATGTGTTAAGAAAATAAGAACCAGCTTCGCCAGCATTGGCGCATTTTCAAGTGAGGAGAACTTCGTAAGGGGTGACCCCGAAGGCCCAATTGGATGGATCAGCCACGAAGCTGAAGCTTTTGAAGAAATTTTGAATAGTCGTGGAGACATATGTGCCTTTTCGGGTGCCAGGGGGATTGCTACTATTTTGGAGAGGAAAGGCTGTGACCATGTGAAATTCTTGGCCCAATCCGAAGCCGCCTTATCCCCTGAAGATATAAGAGACCCCTCGGCCGAAGCAAGCCTGGTCGGTGGAAAAAATTTCACTGACATCTGGGACAATGGTGGCCGGGAAATGGCCCAAGAAATTATACGAAAAAGCGAGAAAGGCATTCATGACGCTAGGAAAGTAGCAGAGGCCGCTGAGAAAAGTGTGGATCTCGAAGGGCAAATAGGTATTGACTAGTGATTTTTGGCTCTTTGTTGTAGTTTTTTGATTTCGAACTTGTTTACGCTTTGTAATATAGCCGTACTTTCTCCTCCCTCAGAGCCTGTCAAGCCGTCAGCGGACCCCCACGCGAAGGGGGACGACGAAATTAGAAAAATGGCTGAAGCCATCATGGATAAAGTTGTTGATCAGCTACTAAACGAAGCTGCAGAAGTAGTTCTAAGGGAAGATTAGATATTGTTGTAAAAACATCTAGAATGTAATGTTTGTTGAGGAACATGTGTAATATTTTGTAACTTTGAATGTAATATATAAGCTATTTATGGTTCTATTCTTTACGATGCATGAAACTTCGCATACATACCGTTTTTGAGACTTCGGCGAAAAAACACCTTCCCTTCTTTTCATGCTTCATAAATAATATCCGTGTTCTCATAAAATCAGTAACCAATCCTCGTAAAATTAATAACCAATAGATCTTTTCATTTCAGAGTTTGACGAAGGTATAGTTCTTCAATAGCTATTTTTTGTGCCCTGGCACTATTTCTTCGAAACAATCTTCGAATATCAATACTGAGACCCCCTTCTTGCGTCGTTGATGCAATATGATGTATGATGTTATGCTATGCAAATGATGCGATGATATGATGTTATGCAGAATAATATTTGCCTAAGATCGACGTTTATTTTTTACTACAAGCCTCCCTTAGGAGCTTCTTCGCCTTTTACTTCAGCGGAATCAGCGTTTATTTTTCGCTGTAAGCCTCCCTTAGGAGCTTCTTCGCCTTTTACTTCAGCGGAATCAGCGTTTATTTTTTGCTGTAAGCCTCCCTTAGGAGCTTCTTCGCCTTTTACTTCAGCGGAATCAGCGTTTATTTTTCGCTGTAAGCTCTGCATTCCCTTTGGAACGACTTTTGAGCAGAAAACTTACGCTGCGCTCTCTTATGAACGACTTTTTGCTGCTTCGAGGAAACTATACTGCGTTCCTTAGAACAAATTTTTGATAATTCGAAGGTCCTCCTTGCCACCATATATTCTTATGCTTCGGCAACTTAAGCCTATGGAGAATATATATTTTCATTATGGTAAAAAGAGAAACTGTTACAAAAGATTGAAAACGACAAAAAGCACTTAAGCTTCCAATAATTGTTCCTTATTAAAAAGAAAATGAGACTGAATGCGAAAAGCTGCTGTCGGGGTAGGATATTTGTCAGTAAATATGCTTCGACTCTGGCACAGTACTATTGACTGTGCGAGCTTCGGACTCTTCTCTGAAGTCCCGTTGGAGGTGAGTGTGCTGACTTCCTTCTGGCTGCTGGCCTCGTTGCGTTGGTGGTGGAGGTGGAGGTTGTTGCCAAGATGCCTGAGGTTGGCTTGCCAAAGCAACAGAAGCTGCAGGGTGGTTGCCTACATACTCTGGAATGTAAGGCGAATGGTACGAAGCAGTATGCATGACTTGCTTCGGCCGACTCTGTTGTGCTGCAGCTTCTGCTATCTCCTTTTGCTTCTGGATGGTAACATGGCACATCCTGGTGGTGTGGCCCTTGTCCTCACCACAGAATAGACAATAAATTTTCCTGGGCTGATCCCCAAACCTTCCTCTGAAGCCCCTGGCGCCTCTGCCTCTTGGAGCTGGCGGCCAGAAAGAGCTTTGCTGCTGCTCCGAAGCTTGCGAGGAATACTGTGGCCTCTGTTGTTGACTTCCTCTGTCATCACTCTGAGTAGAGTTGTGAATTTACCTGACGTGCCTCGGGTGGATTCTTCCTCCGAAGCCCCTTGTCATTTCAGAGAACCTGTATGCTTCCTCCCTTCTTTGGCGGAAGTCATTGTCAGCTCGAATATACTCATCCATCTTCTGGAGCAGCTTCTCCAAAGTTTGAGGTTGTTTCCTAGCAAAGTATTGGGCTAAAGGTCCCGGCCGAAGCCCCTTAATCATGGCCTCAATGACAATTTCATTGGGCACCGTTGGTGCTTGTGCCCTCAGACGCAAGAACCTTCGGACATATGCCTGAAGGTATTCTTCGTGGTCCTGGGTGCACCTGAATAAAGCTTGAGCAGTGACCGGCTTCGTTTGAAACCCTTGGAAACTGGTTATCAACATGTCCTTCAGCTTGTGCCATGAGGTGATTGTTCCTGGCCGAAGAGAGGAGTACCAGGTTTGCGCAACACTCTTGACAGCCATGACGAAAGACTTTGTCATAAATGCAGTATTGCCATCATACGAAGATATGGTTGCTTCATAACTCATCAAGAATTGCTTCGGGTCTGAATGTCCGTCGTACATGGGGAGCTGGGGTGGCTTGTAAGACTGGGGCCAAGGTGTAGCCTGCAGTTCTGTTGACAGAGGAGAGGTATCATCAAAGGCAAAATTTCCATGATGGAAATCTTCATACCAGTCGTCCTCGTTGTAGAAGCCCTCCTGATGAAGCTCTCTTTGCGGAGGCCTTCGGTTCTGCTCATCTTGAGCAAGATGACGAACCTCTTCAGAGGCTTCGTCTATCTGCATTTGCAGGTCAGCTAGACGAGACATCTTTTCCTTCTTCCGTTGGACCTGCTGATGGAGCATCTCCAAGTTTTGGATTTCTTGATCCAAGTCGTCCTCCTGAGGCGTTGGACTGGTGGCCTTCCTCTTCTGGTTTCGGGCCTCCCTAAGAGAAAGGGCATCCTGATTGGGATCCAGCAGCTGCAGAGCGGCAACCCCTGTTGCGGAAGCTTTCTTTGGCGGCATGACGAAGGTTGATGCTTGCCGAAGGTGTTCAAAACTCAAAAAGTGGAAGTGAGTTCACCGGAGGTGGGCGCCTTGTGGTCGTGGGTTCGAGCCCCACGGTGGGCGCCAATGTTGGGGACTTGTTCTCAAATACTAAGAGTTAAGAACAAGGCAACATAAAAAGTGTTAAACGTTAAATTCCTTCGTCTATTGAGACATTATCTGCCTTCGGATATAATGAATTTCGGACGAAGGTTATGAAGGACATACCTTCATAAGCGCAATAAATGATGAAGAAAGATTTATATACAAAATATGGAAAATAGCATAATCACTTTAAACATTATTATCAATTTATTTTTATTTACGTTACTTGTATAAGCAATAACAAATTACAAATATACTTTTGGCTTGAAGGGAAGCAAGGGTACAAGCGTGACGCGAGAGCGAATGCCAAGTCAGCGTGAACAGTACGGGGGTACTGTTCATCTATTTATAGGCAAGGGACGCAGCCCATGTAAAATTACATTCATGCCCTTTACATTTGCTAATAACTATAGTAATCCTTCGAGGTCTAATTTACCTTTTCATCTTTAAGTCGGTTCCCCTTTTCTGCTGTCATGCCGAAGCTTTCCTGCGCACAGCTTCGTGATCCCACTACAACAGCTACAGTCATTTTCGGCGGCCAGAAGCCGCCGAAAATAAGCCAGTTCCCGCCGAAAATAAGCTATTTTCGGTGGCAAAAGGTTTATTTTCGGCGGCTTCTGGCCGCCAAAAAAAACTGGCCGAAAATAAGGCTTTATTTTCGGTGGCCAGGGCCTGGCCGCCGAAAATAGCTTATTTCCGGCGGCTGGCTCCATGGCCGCCGAAAATAACAGATTATTTTCGGCGGCCAGACAGTCAGCCGCCAGAAATAAAAAATGCCGAAAATAAAATCCCTATTTTCGGCGGCCAGGCGGGCCGCCGAAAATTACTAATTTCAGAGCAAAAAAAATTGAAAAAAACGAAAAATAACAAATTTCATACAAAATTCATACAATAACAGAAATTCCATACAATAACAGAAAATTTATACTTGAGTTCACAACATAAAACTTGAGTCCATACAAATATAAAGTCCACAAATAGTCCATACAAACATAAAGTCCACAAATAGTTCATTACAACACAGTGCGGCACAAAGCTAACTTAATCACACATTGGGGTCGTTGGAGTTGTGTCCACTACCTCCAGAAGCCAATAACTGGTCGACGAAGTCGTGTAACGGGTTTGGATCCTACAAAAAAGATGACATTAATAACGACATTGGTTACATGTATAACGACTATTCAAACAAATTGTTTCTCAAACTAACCTCTCCTGCATAAGCTCCCTCCCCTGCATAAGCTCCTCCTGGTGCTGGTATGACCGGTGGTGGCGTGTTGTGGCCCATGACCCCGGATCCCTACAAAATCAAGTTTAGTAAAGATTTGACAATTAGGTTGATACAAACGACAAGTCTTAACTAAATTGAATAACCTGAGGTGGAGGTGGAGGTGGCGGAGCATGTAATCCCCACTGAGGCATCGGCGGCTGAAATTGAGGGAAAACAAATGGTTGCTGCTGTGCCTGCTGTAGAAACCAAGACTGTTGCAAATATAATATATTAGTTATAGAACCAATATCGAGCGTGTTGAGAATAAATAAGACACTCACGTTCATTGCTTGTTGCGCCTGTGCGTTGTAAGCAGCCATGTACTCTGATTGTTGTTGGAGAAATGCCATTTGTTGTTGCCGCATCTCTTCACGAAACTTTTCTTGCTGCTCCCTCATAGCTTCCTCCATGCTAGATACAGAGCGGCGACTACGGCTGCTACTACCACAGTCCGCCTGCGACGAAGAGCCGCCACGAGAACGCAACTCCGTCGAATCGATAACACCGGTAAACATAGAATATCTTGAAGAACAAGAAAATTAGCTATTCGGTCGTAGTTCCAATATTATTGAAAACAATTCACAAGTTCATACCGTCCATGCGCCTTGCCTCCAAGTGAATGCACAACCTCAGCGTCGATGGTAGGCGCTCCTCGCCAATCGTAGTCTTCTCCATACTTCTTAACCATCTCCTGCCCGTATGTCTCCTGCAATACAATATGAAGGTTCAGCACACATGTAATTTATAGCTATATGGGAAGAAAACATTAATCATAACAACAACTAACCATACGCTCAACGGCCGCTTGACTACACAGCTCATCGGAGATTTCACTGTTTTTCGCTCGATGCCCTCTCCTATAAACATCGATTGGGCTCGGGACAACTCCAGTTTGAGCCTCCTGCAAATATATGAGTTCAATCCTGTTTCATTTCTGAGTAAAACAGAATACTACATACTCACCATTCGCTTAGCCAACCGAATGTGTCCATCAGCCCCATAGGTATGGTTGACTACGACCTCATCATCGTCCTCGTCCTGCTGATGGCGCTGCCTATGTCGATTTCTGTTTGACTTCTCAATCCACTCGGGCGAAGCCCATATCTCACACAAAGCCTTGTAAGCCTGCGGCCGGTGTTCCATCCATGGAAGAGTTACTTGCATATAAAGCGTTAGCTCAAAATTACATTCACATCTGAATGAGCTGTTAAATTAGATTTTTACCTCCATGTACTGGTCTACAGTCAAGTAGACATCTGAATATTGTCGAAAGTTGTTGATAGAATGACCTCGGCGCTTCATGTACGCGTTCACAACCTGTAGACGAGCATTGGAAAATGCATCCCTGCACACCTTTTTCGCATTTTTCTCTAATACTCGGTCTGCATGCTCTTGAGCCTCAGGTTCCACACGATAGCGTCTCTGTCCAACATCGAAAATAAAATTAGTTCAAAAACAACTAATAAATGTTAGGTTGAAACAACTAATAAATGTTAGTTCGAAAAAATTACCCAAAAGTCGTGCTTGACGGCGCCTTGAGCTGTTCCATATGTAGCTTGTGGAGCTAGTGCGAAGTGCGACCAGCTAGTGCAAGGAACCACCACACCTTTCGGGTCGGTGACAATTCCTGGGTTATGTAGACGACAGAGGTTACCTAAGACTTGATTAACCTGTCTATGGTGACCTCGACCGTCAAATGACGTGTCTTCCCATTGGCTGCATGACAAAAAACAAGAAAATCATGTCATATATATAGTGTAAAATAAACAAATAAGTAAGAACAAAGTGGCCAAACGTGAGTACCTATCACCAACCGGGATGATCAGTACTCGAGCTTCAGATTGTGCAGGCGCTGACGGAGGTAGGACAAAGTGGCCCTTCCGAGTGCCCCTTCGTCGAACGACAGGAGCCTCGGTGGTATCGTCATCCGCCTCAGCATCTATGCCCTCATGGGCCTGCTCGTCCTCCTCGTCATCCTCCTCATGGGCCTGCTCGTCCTCGTCCTCCTCCTCATGGTGTTGCACCTCCTCCTCGTCGTCCTCCTCTTCCTATGCACATGAAATAGAGACACGTAAAAATTTACATAAACATTTACATAAGATCAATTACATAAGTGACTGACAAATAAGATCAATTACATAAACATTTACATCGGTACTCCGTTGTAGAGCGATAGGTGTATCACGTAGTTCTGGCCGAGCGTGTCTCAGCAACGCCTCCTGTCTGCTCTGGCTAGAAGAACTCCCTTGGAAAAGGGAACGTGCACCAGGGAGTATCCTGCTAGCCGCATTAAGAAACCCCCTAGCAGTGCGCTTTGGTTTATTCCTACCACTCATCCTGTTCAATAGAAAAACATTAAATGTATTAGCTCCATAAAATTAAGTGAACTAATAAAAAATCAAATAATACATCACATAATATGAAATTTTGCATTACACATCAAAATTCATCAGAATCACGATCAAGGAGTCTTCTTCGATCCAAAGCTCGCAATGTGGCTTTTTTGTTCCTTGGATTTCGTTTTCGTTTCGGTGCAACACACTCATCAGTAGTGACATCGTTACGGTCTCCGACTAGTGAGTTCAGTGCAACACCCTCATCGATAGTAAAAGTAGTTGGCAATTCTTCTTCTTGATAAACATCATCGGCCTGTTCGTCTTCGAATTGATAACCAGCAGTGCAAGGAGTATGTAAACGTTCCCTAGGGTTCACCTTATGAACTACCCACCATGCTTCAAACTTCGGATTTGGGTACGACATATAGTAGACCTGCTCGCACTGGTGTGCAAGGATAAAATTATCATGGCCTCGAAGTCGTTCCTTGTGCTTTACTTCAGTTATACCATATTGACTTTGTCTAATCCCATTAGTGCTGTCAAACCAATCACATAGAAAGAATACTAATTTCAAAGGTTTGTTCCCTGCAAAATTAAACTCTAGGATGTTTTGAATGATGCCATAATAATTAGTTTCTCTGCCGAGTGCATCGAGTGCCCTAGTCAGAACTCCAGTGTTACGTGTGGCTGCACAAGGACGAGACTTTTCAAATTGGTCTGAACGAAAACGAAAGCCATTCACATCGTATCGACCAAATGTTCTGCAAGTGACCGTCCCATAAGATAGCTGTCTCAAGTCCTCGTGTATGTTAGGAGTCTTTATGCACTGCAAATAATATACAGTTAAAATGACTACCTCGCGTAAAAGGCTAAATGACATGAAAGTAAGGAATATAGAGAGTTTACATGCTCGCGAAACCAGTCAACAAAATTAGGTCTTCCTTGCCTCCCATGTCGTCGCATAGTATCTAGTTGTTTGCTTGTAGGCTGATGGGAATAAGTCCAATTTTCCTCGTCGAACTTACTGTACGACAAATAAGTAATTAAATATGGCTCCTTTGGTAAAGAAATTAAGGGGTAAAATAAAGACTTACATGAAATATGGCTCCATCTCTTCCATATTAGAGTACATGTATAGCAATGCGGACGTTCTTTCATCCATGCTAAGGTGGTAGAACGTGCCCTTACTAGTACATGTGCCTCTCCATTGGAAAATGTTGAGATCACTGACAGGAGGTACCTCATCGACATTGTATCGCATGGTAGCAGCATAGACATTATGTTCCTCTGCGAAATACACACTCGTGAAGTATGAAACCTCCTTTAGCAAAAAAGCTTCAGCGATGCATCCTTCTACTCTAGCCTTATTTCGAACCATGCCTCGCAGGTTTTTGAGTGCACGTTCAATGTGATACATCCACCTATATTTTACAGGTCCACCAACCTTTGCCTCATATGGAATGTGAATAAGTAGATGCTCCATCGGATTGAAGAATCCAGGTGGGAATATTTTTTCTAGCTTGCATAACAACACTGGTATTTGTTTCTCCAACTTCTCCATCATATTTTTACTTATTTCTTTGGCACAGATCTGCCTGTAGAAATAACTTAGCTCAGCTATTGCTTGCCACATGGCGTCAGGCATATAACCACGAAACATGACAGGGATAATCCTCTCCATTAATATATGGAAGTCATGGCTCTTTAACCCAGTTAGTTTTCCCGTTTTCAAATTCACAGCTCTTTTCAAGCCCGCAGCATAACCATCGGGAAATTTAATTTTTTTCATCCATCTCATTACCTCGATCTTGTCTTTAGAGGTAAGACAGAACAAGGCACGGGGCGGCCTACCGTTGTCATTGAGCACTTGGGTTGGTCGGTCACAAAACATTGCTAGATCTCTTCGAGCTTTCAGATTGTCCTTTGTTTTGTCAAAATGCATGCAGGTGTGTATGAGGGCTTCAGCAACATTACTTTCTTGGTGCATGACATCAATGTTGTGCACAAGAATCAATGACGACATATAAGGGAGCTCCCAGAGACCACATATATGTGTCCAGTTGTGGTCCACTCCGAATCCTTCGTACTTGTCCCCCTTTTCATTTAGGACAAGGTTGTTCAGCTGAGCATATATTTCTGCCATGTTAAGACGTTTAGGCGGACCTTTGGTGACCACAGTGTTCTTTATAAAGTTTTTCTTATCGCTCCTAAAGGGGTGTTTCCTGGGCAACCAGCGTCGATGACAATCGAAGTAAGTGATCTTTCCACCATGAGCAAGACGGAAGCAATCTGTATCTGAACCGCAATATGGACATGTCAATCTACCATGTGTACTCCAACCGGTAAAAATAGCATACGCCATGAAGTCATGCACCGACCACAAATACGCAACTCGAAGTTTGAATATCTGTTTTGTAAAAACATCGTATGCTTCAACACCTTTCCAAAGCTCCTTCAACTCTTCAATCAAGGGTTTTAACATGACATTGAGGTTCTTTCCAGGATAGTCTGGGCCAGGAATGATTAAGCAAAGAAATATAAATTCATATTTCATACAAAGAGAAGGTGGAAGGTTGTATGGAATAACAAAGACGGGCCAACATGAGTATGATGATGCCATTTGACCAAAAGGTGTGAAGCCATCGGTCGCGAGGCCGATTCGAACATTCCTCGGATCAGCTGCAAACTCGGGATCAAACGTGTCGAGAGCCTTCTATGCATCCCCATCTGAAGGGTGCACGATTAGGTCATCGTTATCACGGACACCTTCTTTGTGCCATCGCATGTGCATAGCGGTTTTTTAGATAGAAACATCCGTTTCACTCGAGGAGTTAGTGGTAAGTAGCGGAGCTGCTTATGTGCAACATCTGTCATCACCTTCTCACCCTCATCATTAACAACTTCCACAAATCTAGATTGTCCACATTTCAGACATTTTTTCTCTTCCGCATGCTCCTTCATGAAAAGCATACAATTATTTTTGCACACATCAATCTTCTCATAATCCATACCGAGACCTTTGATAATTGTCTTTGATTGGTACATGTCTTTAGGCAACTTATTGGGCTTTGGGAGCACATCTCCTAATAACTTTAAAATCTCATTGTAACAATTGTTCGAGAAAAAGTACTTGGACTTAATGGCCATGAGCCGAGTCACAAAAGCGAGTATACTCACATCTGTGTGTTCATGCAACGGCTCTTCAGAGTCTTTTAGTAGTTTAAAAAATCTAGAAACCTCTGGTGTGGCAGGATCCTCGGAGCTTAGGTTGAATTCTGGACGTAGCGAATCTAGCATCTCATGCATCGCATCATCGCCAGCCCAATCATTGTTCTCCTCATCTTCTACATTCCGGTTGGGTACTACCTCACCATGATGTTCCCACACCTCATATCCGGGCATAAATCCAAACTGACAAAGATCTAGGCTAACTCTTTCCTTATTAAGAAATATACTGTTTTCGTGACGCCTACAAGGGCATCTGACAGTGCCGGTTAAGGACAAGGCGAATACGTGGTCCACAAAATCTTTGGTCTTGGCTACCCACTCATCAGAATGACGTCCATTTCTACTCCAACCATTGTACATCCATGCACGATCTTCAGCCATGCCTGAGACTGTTAAACCGAACCATATCGTGAAAACATTATTCAACTACGTTAATGGTTTCGGTCCTATATATATGTACAGGCAAGAATAGGTTCTAAACCCACAGCAAGCTAGCAGGACCAAAAAAATTCGGCAGCATGACCTCGCTGCCACTAAACAATATAAGAATGAACCACATATAACACATATACCACATATGTCTTTACTAAACCAAATATACCACATATATATAATATGTCTCGAACTAAACAATAACACTAATCACACGCACTAATCAACAAACACATATACCACTAATACATTCCATATATACCACATATGCCTTCCCTAAATATATAACACATATACAAACGCACTAATCAATAATATTAATCAAACACACAAATCAACAAACACAAATACAAAAATATACTAATTTCGGCGGCAATTAAATAAAAGGTCGCCGAAAATACATAATAAAATACGCAAAATAAAATACCTTAATGAAGGCGAGGTTGACGGGAGTCGAGGTCGACGGGACGGGGCAGAGCGCAGCGTGGTCGACGGTGCGTCGGTGCCGTCGGCTGGCAAGGCGTCGGGCTTGGCGGTGGCACGTCGAGGGCACGGGCGGGCGGCGCTGCAGGTGCGTCGAACGGCGTGGTGGGCGGGGGCCGGCGCTGCGGGGCGAGGGCCGGCGCTGCGGGGGCTTGGGGCGGCGCTGCGGGGGCTTGGGCGGCGCGGCGGGGACTTGGGGCGGCGCGGCGGGCCGGGGGCGCCGCTGCGGTGGGGCGGCACGACGGGCGCGGCGCTGCGGGGGGCGGCGCGACGAGCGGGGCAGCGCGGCGGGCCGGGGGCGGCGCGGCGGGGCGAGTGGCGGCGCGGCTCGGCGAGTGGCGGCGCGGCTCGGCGAGTGGCGGCGCGGTGGGGCGAGCGACGGCGGCGCACGAGCGGCCAGGACGAGCGGCGGCGAAAAAATTCGACGGAGAGAAGAAACAGAACAGAGAAGAAGGAACCGGCTATTTTTAAATACCTAATTTTCGGCGGCCAGGACGTAGGCCGCCGAAAATAAGACTATTTTCGGCGGCCGTGTCAGAAGCCGCCGAAAATAAGACTATTTTCGGCGGCCGTGTCAGAAGCCGCCGAAAATAAACTTATTTTCGGCGGTCTGCTCCTGCCGCCGAAATTCTTTACTTATTTTCGGCGGCCGCCTCCTGGCCGCCGAAAATAACAACAGCCGCCGAAAATGATATACAGTGTTGTTGTGTCCCCTTGTCCTTCGTCATAATCATCTTTCGTCTGGCTCAAGATTCGTCTTAACCATGCTCTGTATGCTCATGATCCGAATCCGAAAATACCTGTTCACATATTTCACTTGGAAAATATTGTCAAATCATGTTTTTGAGGACCTTCGGAAGCCGAAGGCCCCCAACACCCACGTTGGCGAAGCTAGCTTTTATTTTCTCCACGATTCAATATTGTTTCTGCTTATCCATGTTAATAAAAAGATATATTAATAATGTCATATGATTATTCATGTTGTCTCTTAGATTCCATATGTTTCTTCTATCATTAACATATATTGCGATGATGAAGGTATGTCCTTCATGACCTTCGTCTGAAAATCATTATATCCTAAGGGAAATAATGTTTTGAAGGACGAAGGACTTTTAACCATTAACATTTGTGTTGCCTTGTTCTTAACTCATAGCATTTGAGAACAAGTGACCAACAATAACCTAAAACTTAGTTTGTTAATCGAAATTATTTGAATAATTTCAGAAGGATGTCTGCGTATAGGTTTATGATTCAAAAAGAAGATGAATGTTTAGATGATGAGCTTGACCAATTCATGCTTTTAATCATGGGTAAATATCAAAAGATGAGACATAAGAAGCGAAATACTTAGTATTTCGGTATTTGGACACAAGGTATACAATCGAGAAAGAGAAGAACATGCTGAAAAATTATATCATGACTATTTTGCTGAAAATCCAACATATCTTGAGAAGATTTTTTGGTAATGTTTTTGGATGAGTTCTCATCTATTCAAACGAATAGATGAAGTTGTTGAAAAACATGACAAATATTTTGTTCAGAAAACAAATGCTGCTGATGTTCATGGATTCACTTGTTTGTAGAAGTTATCTGCAGCATTCAGACAGTTAGCTTATGGTGTACCAACAAATTATGTTAATGAGTATGTAAGGATGGCTGAAAGCATTGTTATTGAGGGTCTAAGGAAATTTGTGAGGTGTTTGGCAAAGAATACCTGAGAGCCCCAAATAAAGAAATACAACTAGATTGCTTATAATTATAGAACATCGTGGATTTCCTGGCATGCTTAGCAGTATTGATTATATGCGCTCGAAGTGAAAAAATTGTCCTATATCTCATCATGCTATTTATTATGGTCATATAAAAGAACCAACTATTATACTAGAGACAGTTGCGTCAACAAATGTATGGATCTAGCAACCTTCTTTGGTCTACCAGAGTCGCACAATGTTAATAATTTTTTTCTAAATCCCCTCTCTTTGATAAACTTGTGCAAGGTGAAGCCCCATAGGTTAACTATACTGTTAATGGACACAATTATGATATGGTTAACTAAACAATTATGATATGTTGACAGACCACTCCAAACAATTCAACACCACTAGAAACACTATACCAACGGTAAGGATTTGTGATAAGAGCACCAACTAAACAATAAATGAACCAAAATAGTTAACTTAAGTTCATGAGTAACTTGTAATTAGACATCATCCAAGATGGATTGTCGTTGCCGATCACTGACTGCTCACGAAGGTTGCGGCCGATCAGACATCGTCGTAGAAGGATCGCTACTGCTGAACATCGATTGCAGTCGAGATGCAGATTGTGGAGGTTGTGGCCGTGCAGCGACGCCGCGCGGCAGACATGGGACCTGCAGACTCTTGCGAATTGCATCTATGGCGGCGTTTAACGAGGACCTACGACGACCCTTGATCTGTGCCTATTGCTGCTTTCCTGAAATTCATGGGACAATGAGGAGGTTGGATGGGCACATAGCATAGCAGTGGATGGTCGCGCCGATGGGTGAGGAACCAAGCGCGCGCACCGGCGATTTGGGAGTGGGGGCTGGCGGGTGATGATCGGTACTAGCCACGCCGGCGTGTGAACACTTGGGTGCTGCGCCGATGTGTGAGCAGCAAGCGCTGGCAGGTTCCAATCGAGATGGGAGGCGCAATGGCGGCTGCGAGATCAGAGTAGGCCGCCAGCTGATGGGGATCAGGGCCCTCCGCTGGAGGATAGGGGAGCGCCGGAACTGGGGAGCGCGTCCTGCGGTTTGAGGCAGAGAAGCAACGGTGGCTGCAAGATCGGAATGAGACGAGGAGGAAGTTTCACGCGAACGCCGGGTCGTTGAGGGAGGATATATAGGACCGCTCGAACGAGGTTGTATATTTGGGATCTCAAGATTAGAGCCCCATATGAATTTGGGCCAAATTTATAAAATAGAGCTATTTTAGAGTCTAGAGTCCTATTTTTTTTTAAAACGGGACTGAGTTCGAGATTTTGGTTGGAGTTGTTCTATAAAGCGCATGATTGGTTTACGGTAGGGATGAAAACGGGTCGGGTACCGGATACGGATAGTGTAAATACCCGTTTTTACGGATACAGATTCGGGTATTTTTATATTCGGGACGGATACGAGTAATACACGGATACTGCAGCTTCGGATTCGAGTCGGATACAGATCGAGTACTACCCGGTAAATACCCGGATATTCGTGTCGGATACGGGTACCCGTTTTTTCTTTTTCTGCATAAAATAGTTATAAAATCATAACTTTTACATATGAAATCAGATGAAGATAAAGTTTATACAAAATTGTATAACTCAAAGAGATCTATAACTTTGTAGTACATAATTTTTTTGTTTAAACATATCTTTAGGCCAAAATCATTGAAACAATGTCCAAATTTATATCAAATTAATATACTTTATCATTTTTATGTGGGGGACTTCATCTTATCTCTATATGGGAACTTACGGTTATCTTTTTATAGACTATTTATTAGTATTGGTAACTTATTTATAATTTTCGGTTGAAGCTACAATATTTTATGGATTTAATTGTATTTTGATGATTTTCTATGACAAGAAATTAATAATACATAAATAACTACAAAAAAGGTAAAATTTTACGGAGGCATAACATATGTCGATATATAACCATAAAAAATATTTGAATTATAAGATCTAGAAGATGCCCGCGTTTCTTACATTCCATTTTCACTTATTTGTATGAGTTACATGTGAAATCACTATAAGTATTCAAGTTTATACATAATCAGTACTTTACTTTATCATTTTCATATGAGGGCTTAAGTTATCTTTGTATAAAATGTTTATTAGTTTTTGTAACTTATTTGCAATTTTTGAGTGAAACTAGAATACTTTATTAATTTTTAATATTGTGGTGTTGGTTCTACAATGTCCTTGTGATTAGTAACTTTGAACTACATGATACAATTTAATCGGTTTCCTTTCCTACATTTGATCTACCATATACATGATTATGTATTGCTTAATTTATGTGTTTGTTGGATGGTTGAGCAATTAATATCATCGGTATGAACTACCTGACAACTATCCGGTAGCTATCCGAGTAGTATCCGTTATCCGTCTCTTACCCGCCCGGATTATTACCCGGTCCCGTACTGTATCCGTCCCGAATCTTAACTATCCGTATCCGGTCTCGTATCCGAGAGAAATACATTAGGGTAGGATACAGGATGACCCTATATCCGGCTGTATCCATCCCGTTTTCGTCCCTAGTTTACTGCGTCTGCATAACCAGTCCCACGCGAGCCTGGCTGGCCAGGTTCGCTCATTTCTGGCGTATGTACATATGCAGTTAAATGGCCTTAAAATGACTTATTTTACATCCATTCATGGAGCTACCGTTTCTCGCGTTCAGACAACCAAACAGACACTTAGTCAAAGTCAACGCACGCGATGATTCAGGATGGAATGGTATGGGTAACCAATCAGATGGAAAATGGCTTTTGGTGAACATGTCGATGCTCATTGTTCAATAATTATATATGTTTGGTATGAATAAAGTTTTACTTTAGTTCGAAATGCACCTCTCCAATGGTTTTGGTTGTCTTTTACTCCATTCTAATATCCTTGAACATTTTTTCTGACTGTCAATTGCCTGAAAGTTAAGTTTACTTGCTTCATCCTTACTGTAGATCTTCATGTTTGGCGAACATTGTTTGCACAGAAGTCGTTGTCCTTCATGTTTAGCATGTAAACTACAACATTGGTTGTGATAATTTGCGAACATGTGAACTACTGAAGTTCGGTGAAAATGACAGATGGTTAAGTGGCCTGATACCAATTACTGAACCTGGCCCAATCTGATACCCTGCTTAGTCCAGCTGACAAACAGCCGGTTCATCCTTTCTCCAAAGCTGCAAGCCAAGGAAAAGCCCCAATTCCTTACCTTTGTTGACATGCTCAAGGCAACACCTTGCTGCAAGCAATCAGCAACCGAGGAAATAGAAATCTATGAAACTAAGCAGTAGTACATAGAATATCTAATCCAATGCAGAGACCTCCAGTTATTTCGTTTCCGTCAAGGCCATCGACCCCGAGGCGGCCATGTCTGGCGAACGACCACGGTCGTCGTTGCCGCCGCGGCCGGAGCCATTCCGCTTCTGGCTTCCCTACAGAAGCAGTGTAGGGTCATGGAGGCAGCAACCACCGCCGCCGTCACCTGTGCTGTCGACTATGCCATCCTCACCCCGACCTCAGCCACCTTCACCGCCACCACCACCAACTCCGGTAGGGCCTGTGCACCAGAGGCCGGCGCCACACACCACGGTGGAAGATATCCCTCTCCAAGCCGAGCCCTCTCACGAATCGGACACGATTTCAGTCCAGAGCTCAGACTCGTCGCAGCTCCGAGGCGGCCGACCGTCCACAGCTGACCTGGAGTTGACGCTCTCCGGCGCCCCGCCCGCCGGCCAGGAACAGAGGTCGGGCGTAGACGACGGCAACCGCCGCAACGACACCAAGATCGCCATTTCCGGCTTCCCGCGGTCGCGGCTCTTCGACGGCGCACGCGCGCCGTACCGGCGGGAGATCGAGGACGGGCTCAAGAGCTTGGCCGCGCGCGAGACGCCGGCGCCGAGGCCGGAGAGCGGCCACGGGTACCGTGTCATCACGCTCGCCGGGCACAATGTCGGCGCGAGTATGGTCCTTGGCTATGGCGGCGGCCTCACGGAAGCGCCAGCGCCACTGCCGAGAGCCGCGGAGCCAGGGGTGCCGGTGCCGGGTCCCGGTTCGAGACCGTCGGCGGTGGCCGCGAACGTGAACAGCAACGTGCAGAGCGTGAACAACTCGTCGATGGAAGAGAGCACGTGCACCGCCGGCAATCCTGGCGTGCACGTGGACATCAAGAACGCGCGCGAGGAGCTCGCTGCGGTGACACCAACGCCGATTCAGATGGAAGAAGAGAAGCCAAAGGAGCCTGTGAGAAGACCGCCGCTTGCTGTGACGCCGCAGCAGAAGAGCTCAGCAGCAGGTGGCGCTGAGGTGGCACCGGCGAGGCCAAGGCCGAGGCGGTGCTTGCGCGCACTGATGATGGAGAACGGGAGCAACACAGAGGCTGCGCGGAAGCCGAGGCCGAGCGCCTGCCGGTTCCAGTGCGTGACGGATCATGCACCGACGGCGACGGCGACGCCGAGCAACGGCGGTGGCGCTGGCGATAAGAATGCAGAGGATGGCGGGAAATCCAGCACGGAAGGGGCAAGCTGAACCGTGTGGGGAACGATGGTACGATGAACAACGTAGGACTTTGTAAAAACTGCACAATGGTTTTTCTGAATCTAAAATGATATATATTAGTATTACACACGATTTGATTCTGATGCTGAAAAAAATGCAGCAGTTCGCTGAAATCTGATGTAAACGCGTCTATAATGTTCTTGAGCACCAAATCGGTCCGGACGGTCCGCACGCGCAGAACCGATTAGGGTTCCGAGTTTCTTGCTGTGTTTGTTGGCTAGATTCACGGAATTAGCTCGGTGAGTTTGTTTGTAACGGGTCCAGCCCCCCTCCTCTATAAATACAGAGGAATACGACCGATTTGTAATCATCAATCGAATCAATAATCAACTTATCTCGCATTTATTTATCTCGTATTTATTTTTTGTACATTTAGGAGTAGTTCTAGCCTAGTTCTAGTTTAGCCTTTCAAGGAGTCTAGGTCGGCATGCCGAGCCTAGACAACACCTATGATCTCTCCTCCCCGACGGGGTCCCTCCCGGGAGCGATATCCAGGCGCCGCCGGTGTGGGGGACAGATATCCTCCGGGTCCACTAGAAGGCAAGAAGGCCTCGCCAGAGGTTTTGGGCCTGTTACCTCGCAAGGCCACCCCCTTCGTGGGCCGGGATAGAACTACTGGCGGAGTGGGCCGACACGAGAAAGAAGCAGACTCAGGCCCAAGCAACCCGTCAGACTTGAGCGCTATTCATAGCGTCCACCGACTTTCCCGCGTGCAGCGCCCTTTAATATCGGAACGGATTAGGGATAAGTCGGCAAGATTATAGGAAGATCAGTTCAGTCGGATCACTATAATTTAGGTACACATCATCATCACATACGCATGTAGTGCCCCACGGTCGAATATATAAGGCCTAGGGGGTACCCCATCATTTCCATCAACCATCTACCTATCTCACTAGTCTTTCTCCATTCCGGAGACTTCCCTTGTAACCAACCACATAAAGATCCACACCAGGAAGTAGGGTACTACGCCTCTCCAAGCGGCACAAACCTGTAGAAAATTGATTGTCATCTCTCGTGCATCCCGCACGAACCATTGAGTTACAGTCAACAACATCGTCCTACCCAAAAGCACCATGAGGGGTAACCCTAGGTGTGCGGTCGGACTCTAAACACTGACAGCTGGCGCGCTAGTTAGGGGGTGTGTCGTTGACCCAAGCTAGCTCAATGGCCGTTACCTCCCAGTGCAAGGTCGCTCATCGCCCTGGATCCGTGTTCTGCTTCAGAACCATCTCGTCCATAGCATATGAGAAAGGAATTCTGCACCACAGAGCAGATCCACCGGAGAGGAAGTTTTCCCCAGAAATCCCTAGGAAAGCTGGAACAAGACAATGGATAGCGCAGCCTCCTGCGCCTCAGGCGAAGACTACTTCTTGCAAGCCAAAAATCGGGAATTTACCTACCCGAAGAACTCCGTTGCCCACTTCGCCCACATAGGAGTGGACATGTATTACAAGAAAGAAAGAATCAAGCGTTCCTAGAAAGGGGACGGAGCTCCACCGAGTTATCTTTCTGGCACCTTCGCCCTTAAAGGAGGACGGAAAGGAACTCACCATCACAACAACTCCCTTCTACCCCGATATCCTCTTCATCGAGGGGAGATTGGAATCGTCTCCCATCTCCGACGACGAACCGACCGTGCAGGGGGAAGAACCTCCCCAACGTGAAGCACGGTGACGAAGGAACAGACGCCGGAATATTCGGCAACATCACGAGGCTGGGAGCGGGACCCAGCGCAGCCCGTATCTCGGGATGAAGTTTCACAAGTGGGAGAAACCCCCGATGAGCAAGTATACCGAGAAAGGTGGAATTCTCGCCGACGTGATCGCTGACAAGCTCAGGACCGAGATTGAGAACAAGCCGAGCATGGTGCAAGGTTACGTCGAGAGAATCCCCTCTTTGCTCGAAACTTGAACCCTGACTTCGCCCACGCAATGAACACGCCGAGCGAAGTCGGAGGAGTGCTGGCACAGATAGCTGATGACCTCTCGCGAACTCCGGACGCTGAGGACTATCGACGACTGTTTACTCGGGCAGCTAAACACCTCCTACCTATCGCTCATCCCCCGAGCGACCTACGACACGCCATCAATAGTCGGCAGGACACGTGGAGCTCCATCAACGCTTCACGTGACCGACGACACGAAAACGAGATAAGGCACTGGTAGGAGTACGATCGGGACCACGACGTCCTGCCTCGAAGTCACGCCACCCGAGTTGAGTCGACCGCGGCCTCAACTAGTGGCCCGATCCAGGGACGGTCGAGACGACACATCATCGACTCCCCTCCCCGGGACCGACACCATGAACGCTGATAGGAAGACACATGTGGAGTCTCCGGGCTTACTCCGTGTCTCCGGGCCATCCAGTGGCCCCCTAACTTCAAAGTCTCCAACGTCGACAAGTACGAGCCTAAGCAGCACCTGAGGGACTGGTTGGCCGTCTACACGACCGCCGCCCGGGCCATCGGGGCAATAGAAGACGTGATGACAGCATATTTGCCCATCGTCCTTAGGCAAGATGCACTGCAGTGGCTACGACATCTACCACGACATTGCATCGATGATTGGAGCGACTTCAGTAGACGTTTCATTGCCAACTTCTAGTCCCTCTCTGACAAGCTGGCGCAGCCATGGGACCTCAAATCTATCAGGCGCCAAGGCAATGAAACACTTCGGTCATACCTCAAGAGGTTTCAGACCATGAGAAATTGCATCCCCGAAGTCACTAAGGCAGCAGTGATTGAGGATTTCTACCGGGGATCCAATGACTCGGTCTTCGTCCGAGCCATACTGCAGAAAGCGCCGACCACCTCTGAACAACTATTCCGAGATGCAGACCTCTACATCACCGCTGATGAGCGGGCCCAGTACCTTATCAGAGGAACGAAACCTGCACCACCGATGCCACGGCACGACACGAACCAGCAACCTGATAGGCGCTGGGAGAAGAGGGATCGTGAGGAGGTCCACGCCGCCGGACCACCCGTCGCTCGAGCCCGAGGTGTGCCCCATGGAGGTGAACGGACACTAGATGACATCCTCGATGCCCAGTGCCCATACCACATGGACATGTGCCACACCCTGCGGAACTGCAAGGACTTCAAGCATTTTGTAGGACACGACCGACTGTTCCAGCCTCTACCACCTCCCCCACCACGAGGAGGGCCCAGCGAGCCCAGGTAGCCTCAACAACCATAAGGGGGAGGGGTGGAGCATTCCCACACATTGACAGGGAGGTCAACATCATCTTCGGAGGACACAGGTCACAGGAGAATAGAAGGCAGCAGAAGCTCAATGACCGGGAGGTCCTGGCGGCCACCACTAGTGCCCCAGCTCCTTATCGGTGGTCAGAGCACGCGATAACCTTCAGCTGGGCGGATCAGTGGCTCAACTTTGACCACCCCGGCAAGTACCCGCTCCTCGTTGATCCGGTGATCCGAGAGAGCAGGGTAAAGAAAGTACTAGTGGACGGGGGAAGTAGCATTAACGTTACCTTCCCCTGGACACTCAAAGACCTCACCGAGTTCGATACACCCTTCTTCAGTATCGTGCCGACCGAAGGAGAGTACCCACTCGGGCACATCTACATGCCCGTAACCTTTGGGACTCTGAAGAACTACAGAACCGAGTTCCTGAGGTTCGATGTGGCACGTTTCGACTGCGGGTACAATGCCATCATCGGTAGGCCGGGACTGGCTAAGTTCATGGCCATTCCACACTACTCATACATGATATTGAAGATGCTGGGACCTCAAGGAATCATCACCGTGCGTGCTGACTTCCAAGGCACCGCGGAGTGCTTTTGGGGAGCCATCCAGGCAGCTCTCACTGTCGGACCCCCAGCAGCTCCCCCCATGTAGGCGGACACCAAGCTAGAGGAAGACCTCACAATACCCACTAACGAAGCTCAAGACGTGACCTCTATATGGCCGACTGAGGAGACTAAAAGGATCAACCTAGGATTTGCCGATGAGCGCAAGACTGCCATCATCAGTTCCAGCCTTGACGACAAATAGGAAAGCGCGCTTGTCCGGTTCCTGCAAGATAACCGAGACGTATTCGCATGACAACTTGTGGATATGTTGGGAGTCCCGAGAGAACTGGTCGAGCACAAATTGAAGGTCTATCCTCAAGCAAGGCTGATTCGACAGAAGCTGCGTCGTTTCACGCCTGATAAAAGAGAAGCTATTCGTGCCAAGCTAGCCCGCTTAGTGACTGTAGGGTTCAATAGGGAGGTGTTGTATCCCGAGTGGCTAGCAAATCCTGTTCTTGTACTCAAAAAGAATAAAGTGGATTGGCGCATGTGCGTCGACTATACTGACCTTAACAAGCATTGTCCGAAGGATCCCTTCGGTCTCCCTAGAATAGACCAGGTAGTCGACTCGACTGCTTGTTGTTCTATGCTGTCCTTCCTAGATTATTATTCTGGATACCATTAGATCAACCTGGCAAAAGAAGATGAGGAGAAGACTGCTTTCATCACCCTGTTTGGAGCTTTCTGCTATACCTCCATGCCGTTCGGCCTCAAGAACGCGGGAGCAACTTACCAGAGAGCCATCCAAACATGCTTAGCTGATCACTGGGGCAAGCAGGTGGAAGCGTACGTCGATGATGTAGTAATCAAAATAGAAAGCTTGGAAAACTTCATCGAAGATTTACAGATGGTCTTCAATAGCCTGAGGCGCTATCGGTGGAAACTCAACCCAGAAAAGTGTGTTTTGGAGTATTGGCAGGGAAGTTATTCGGATTCATTGTCAGCAACTGAGGGATTGAAGCTAACCCAGAAAAAATCGAGGACATCATGAGAATGGAAGCGCCATGATCACAGAAAAAGGTGCAGAGGCTTACTGGATGCATGACAGCCCGGAGCAGGTTCATATCAAGGCTAGGCGAGAAAGGCACGCCATTCTACAAATTGCTCAAAAAGGTGGAGAAATTTCAGTGGACCACAGAGGCACATGAAGCTCTAGAGGCACTAAAGAAGTTCCTGACTACACCACCAGTACTCAAGCCACCACACCGAGCTACGCCGAATCAGGCGGCGGAAGATCTGTTATTATACATCTCCTGCACGACTCACGTGGTAAGCACCGCGTTAGTAGTCGAGTGGGCGTAGGAAGGACATGCATACCCAATGCAGCATCCGGTCTACTTAATCAGTGAAGTCCTCGGGCCCTCAAAGATAAAGTATCCTCAAGTCCAAAAGCTGTTGTACGCGGTACTCCTAACCGCCCGCAAGCTCCGTCACTACTTTGACGACCACAAAGTCATAGTAGTCACAGGATTTCCAATAGGAGATATTCTCCGCAACAAAGAAGCTATTGGAAGGATAGCCAAGTGGGCGTGTGAGCTGGGAGCTCACGACATAGAGTTTTGGCCCCGCACAGCAATAAAGACTCAGGCGCTGGTTGACTTCGTATCAGAGTAGACTGAACACCAGGTCCCAGACAGCCCAGAGGTTACCGAGGTGTGGAGAATGTACTTTGATGGCTTGTTGAAGCTGCAAGAAGTGGGTGCAGGGATTCTCTTTATTGCTCCTGGAGGTGAGCAACTCAAGTATGCACTCCAGCTACTATTTCCAGCATCAAATAATGCAGCAGAGTATGAAGCACTAATCCACGGGTTAAGCATCGCCGTATCACTCGACATAAAAAAACTGATGGTATATGGTGATTCGCTAGTGGTCATAAGCCAGATAAACAAAGACTGGGATTGCTTGACTGACTCCATGGGCAAGTACTGTGTAGCTGAGAAAACTGGAGGACAAATTTGAAGGATTAGAGTTCCATCTCATGGAAAGAGACCGCAACGCAGCGGCAGACGCGTTGTCGAAACTGGGATCCATGCGGGCCTAGGCTCCACCTGGGATCTTCGTCCAAGAAATATCATGACCGAGCATACTCTCGGATCAGGTGGAAGAGTGCAACACCTTGAGCCAACCAGAGTCAGACACAATGACTGGAGAGAGCCTATCATCAGGTATATAAAAAATGAAGAAGAACCAGATGACAAGGCTGCAGCGGAACGCATCCTGAGGCAATCGGCCCACTACACCATCATAGGGGGTTTACTGTACAAAAGAGGTGCGGTAGGAATCCTCATGAAATGCATTCACTCGGCTACCGTGAAACAATTGTTAGATGAAATCCATACTGGACAGTGTGGAGTACATGCAGCGTCAAGGACTCTGGTCGGGAAGGCTTTTAGATCCGGTTTCTATTGGCCAACAGTGAAGAGCAATGCTGCCGAGTTAGTCCAGAAGTGTGAGCATGCCAATTCCTATCAAAGCAACATCACTTACCCGCACAGCAGCTGCAGACCATTCCTGTAACATGGTTGTTCGCATGCTGGGGGCTGGACATGATCGGACCTTTCAAGAAAGCTCAGGGAGTCTATACTCATGTACTAGTTGCCATTGACAAATTCAGAAAATGGATAGAGTACAAGCCAATCGCTTCTTTGACCTCAGCCAAAGCGATAGAGTTTATACAAGACATAATATTCAGGTTTGGGATACCAAACAGCATCATCACTGACCTGGGATCCAACTTCACCAGCTCTAAATTCTTCGATTTTTGCGAGCAACGGAGCATCTAGATTAAGTACGCATCAGTGGCACACCCAAGAGCCAATGGTCAAGTAGAAAGAGCCAACTGAATGATACTGGAAGCACTCAGAAAAAAAGTATTTGACAAGAGTGAAAAGCTTGCAGGAAAATGGATCAGAGAGCTGCAATACGTGGTCAGGAGCCTGAGAACTCAACCCAGTCCGGTTCTACATGAAAATACCCCGTTTTCATGGTTTATGGATCAGAGACAGTGCTGCCCGCCGACCTAATCTTCGGGGCACCGAGGTTAAGTTTCGAAAGCATAGCTGAAACAGAAGCAACCATGCTGGAAGATATCGAGGTGCTGGAGGAAGAACGATTGAACACAATAATTCCATTGGCTAGGTACCAGCAGACCTTGAGGCGCTACCATGATAAAGTCGTGCGGCACCAATCCTTTGTAGTGGGAGACTTGGTCCTTCGCCGAATTCTAACGAGGGAAGGGCGGCACAAGCTATCACCACTATGGGAAGGATCGTTCATCATATCAATGGTCACACGGCCGGGATCATACCGGCTTACTCAGATGGACAGCACAGAAGTGGGGAACTCGTGGAACATAGAACACCTCAGAAAATTCTATCCTTAGCAAGGCCTCAAAATTCTTGAAGGAACATTGTACTCTATATATCTAAGGACTTCATCATCAATAAAGTTTCCGTTTTCCAGAGGCATTCAGACTCTTGACTTACAGCTAACTTCGATTGGACTTGGCTTGAAATCAGCATGCCTACTTGACTTAGGGTGACCACTATACCCTGCTAACGGAGCAATCAACTTAAGTCAGCGACGACTTAAGTTAGTGCGACATGCTCGCGCTTACTTGACTTAGGGTGACCACTATACCCTGCTAACGGAGCAATCAGCTTAAGTCGGCGACAACTTAAGTCGGTGCGACATGCTCGCGCTTATTTGACTTAGGGTGACCACTATACCCTGCTAATGGAGCAATCAGCTTAAGTTGGCGACGACTTAAGTCGGTGCGACATATTCGTGCTTACTTGACTTAGGGTGACCACTATACCCTGCTAACGAAGCAATCGACTTAAGTCGGCGACGACTTAAGTCAGTACGACATGCTCGCGCTTACTTGACTTAGGGTGACCACTATACCCTGCTAACAGAGCAATCGGCTTAAGTCGGCGACGACTTAAGTCGGTGCGACATGCTCACGCTTACTTGACTTAGGGTGACCACTATACCCAGCTAACGGAGCAATCAGCTTAAGTCGGCGACGATTTAAGTCAGTGTGACATGCTCACGCTTACTTGACTTAGGGTGACCACTATACCCTGCTAACGAAACCACCAGCTTAAGTCGGTAACAATGTAAGTCGGTGCAATATACTCCGACTTACTTCACTTAGGGTGACCACTATGCCCTACCAACGAGGCGATCAGCTTAAGTCGGAAAACGCCTTAAGCTAGCGCGGTATACTTGCATTCACGTTGTTTAGGGTGACCACTGTACCCTAATAACAGAACGACCAGCTAAGATTAAAAGCACTTCAGAAAAAGAGAACATCTTACTTGCTAGTGCTAGGGGCGTTTTCTGGCACCCTTTTCACAGAATAATCGAGTTCTAACACAACTGTCGCGTGCACATAGAATTCATATTACATCTATCCTCCAAAGAGATACTAACTCTATAAATAAAGTGTTTTACAGGACATCACTATGTTGAAACATCTTTGCGGACAGTATCCTTCATAGGAGAAACAGAAGAAGAGGGATGGCTTGCAGCATCAGGCACGACCTTGACATTAGCAACAATATCGTCAGGCACAACGACCCCGGGTCTCCTCATCAGGACCCGTCCAGCGCGAACGACTTTATCCATAGCTTTGCCACGCTGGGCCTTCAGGACAGCACAATTGTTCTCTAGAGTTTTAACAGCAAGTTGAGCGGCCTCTAGCTCCTGCACAACAAGTTTCTTAGAGGCGCACAGATCCTTGATGGTGGAGTATTTGGTCGACAGCAGTCATCCAAGTCACAGAACTTCATCTTGAGATGCCTGCAGCTCATGGCGATGATGGTCTAGGTCAGACATGGTGAAGCGGTGGCTCCTCTCAAGGATGGTCAAGGAGTTACTGGCATCCCGGTACAACCTGTCTAGATTGTCGCGAGAGACAACAAGTGCTCTTTTCTCCTCCTGCAAGTAGAAAACAACATTCAGCCTTAAAGCAATAATAGCAGAGCAGGATTAGCTAGGGAAGTTTACCTCATGTGCCATCCTTCCAGAATCAAGCTAGGCATTCAGAGAAGAGTTCAGAGAGCGTGCACTATCCAAAAAGGCTAAAGTCTGGGCTAAGTCAGTCTGACTCTGAGAATACTTCTCCTCAAGGTCAGAGCATCGTTGAGCCATATCTGATAATGCAGCTGAAAGAGAACGTGTGATTTAAAATAAGTTGTTCAATTAAAGGAGCTAGAGAAACCGTAAGCTCACTAACCAGCATTCGACACCTTTAAATCATCTAGCACTACCCACAGGGGCTGGGTTACTACCAGCAACACCCTCGGGGGCTGGGTAGCTGCCAGTGCCACTCTCGGGGCTGGGTCTTCTACAGCAGCCACTTCTAAAGCTTAAGGCCCCTCAGCCACCTCCATGGGAGTCGGGTAACTAGGACCAGTGTCTTTGCATGTAAGACTGTCCTCCAAGGTCGACGATGCGCGAGACACCACCCGGGTTACCTCTTGCCCGGCAGAATCAAGCAATGAAAGCCCACCATCTGGGACCTCTGAACAGACGGCTGGGATATCAGCTTCAGGAGGCTCCGATAGTATGTCTTCAGGAATGACCTCTTCCAGTGCTTGATCAAAATCTGATATCGAAAGCCCCTGAAGACTGACAAGTGCCGACAGAGCTGGGGAGGGAATATCGCTACCCCCTCGTTGCCTCTATAGTAATGACTGTTCTTGTGGATCAGTGGGATTTCTTCTTCTTCCTCTTCATCCTCGTCAAACATGCCGCCAGTAGCCTATGCATTATCACAGCCTTTGGCATCAACCTAGGGAATGGCGTCCGCCGGGACATCGTCAGGGATCAGTACAGAAGGACCAGCATCTTGATCCAAGCACGACAATCGCCGAAGTCGCCTCTTTTTCTTTTTCTCCTCGATAGGTGCAGTCAGGCAGTTCACTCGGCGTGAACGCTTTGGGCGGGCACCTTAAGGTTTCCGAATCTCCACCTCTTCGCCAAATTCTTGCCCAGTCGTGATGGCCATCGGTTCGGTGCAGGTAGAGTCGGATGATTCCCTGGCCAGCAAGCTAAGCACGACATCCATCTCAGCATCATCAGTGCTGGCTGGCATCTCAAAGTGAGTTTGCCTCTCAGCCTCGGGAAGACTCCGAAGTGGAGCAATCAAGGCCTTAATGTCCTCAGGAGAGGGTCGCACTCTATGACCCGAGCTACCGTCACGAGCAGGAGGGTTGGAGACAAATTCAGAGAATGGCCTATTTGGCGGCAGGTTCCACGCAGAATAGGCTACAGGAGCACCGGCATTCGAGACTTTGCCCCTCAGAATCATGTCCAGTCGGCTCAGCAAATCTTCATTGGGAATCCTCCTGTTTGTAACCCGGGTGGAATCATTGACGCCGCTATATAAGTAAGCGGGGTAAATTCTATCCTTCAAGGGTTGAATGTTTTTGAAGATGAAGTCAGCAACCACAGCTTCAGCAGTTAGACCCCCATCTTTCAACAAGCAGATCTTAGCAAGTAATACTTTGGCCTCTGTTATCTCCGAAAAAGTAAGAGATTCTACCCAGCTAGGTGTGCAAACATCTGGTTGCCTCCCCGACCGGGGGAGAGATTTGAAGTGGTTTTCCACGATGAACCATTCAAGACACCATCCTTTAATACTGTCCTTGAGAGGAATATCGAGGTACTCCACTTTCCTTCCCCGGTGAAGCTCTAAACTTGCGCCGCCAACAAGCTGATGCTGTCCCCCAGCCATCCCGGGCCGACAGTGATAAAGATACTTCTAGAGTTCGAAGTGGGGGAGAATCCCAAGAAAAGCCTCGCACAGATGTACAGAAATGGCAATTTGCAGAATTGAGTTAGGGTTCAAATGCGTCAGATTCAACTCATAGAAATCAAGGAGGCCGCGGAAAAGGGGAGATGGGAAGAGCAAGCCCGCGGATGAGAAATGGAACGTAAACGACAGATTCATGAGTGTCCTCTATCGGAACAGTGACACCGCGGCAGATCCGCCAAGAATAGAGCTCATTTGGAAGCAAAACCCCAATCTCAACGAGATGAAGAAGGTCGGATTCGGAGATGACAGACATGTGATTACCAACGAATGGAAGCTGGCTGTTGGAGTCGATGGGCGGGATGATTGCAGTAGCGGTGCTCTACCTCTTCCGCTTGGAGGCCATCGCGATCTTTCCGACGGGATGAGCAGGCTCGGAATTTCAGGGAAGCAGAGGAGCGGCTAAAGGGAAAAAGTGAAGTTAGGGCTCAGAAATCAAAAAGGCACGTCGACGCGAGTATAAATGGGGTTTCTTGGGTCGGGCACTATCTCTAAAGTGCCAGATCACTACTCGGAAAAGCAAAAGCCTCAGGCATCACACGGCAGTTACCTCTAAAACACTAGCAGTGTCAGGCATATGAACAAACTTCCCAACGTGCAAATAGAAAAGCAGCAAAACAGTGATCATTTGAAGCAACTAATTCCTTGATTCATATTGGAGGGGGTTACACAAACTCAAAGCTTTTTCCACCCTGGTTACTACATTACATTATACTACCTTGCTACTTACACTACACTACACTACTAACTACCACTACATTATTCTACTGCTACTACTACTACTACTACTACTACTACTAACTATCTATACTAATATTTATACCAGTGGCAAGCCCCATGGAATCATCAGAGTCCTCGGATGACGCCGGGGGAGAAGCCAGAATGGGCGAGCGGTCCGACTCGGAGGATACCTCCTCCGAGTCCCCAAAGTCCTCCGAGGGGGGACTCGGGGCACGCTTGCGCTTGTTGTCGCCACGGCGAGGCCATCCACAACCCCTTCTGCCTCTACCCATGGTTGGTTGGAGAAGAAGAGAAAGGAAGAAGAAAGCAACAGATGATCGAAGGATGAGTGAAGAGAACAATGGTGCAATCAGGCCATTTATAGAGGCCGGGGGTGATCGTCCACTTCCTACCACGCTCGCCGAACAGTCGCAAGTATTCAATAAGCAATTCAAGCCGCCTGAAAATGAGTCAGGCAACAGGCACCGCTTCGCGTAACACGACACCGTTCAGACCAAGGTCAATTGCTCAGGCAATATGATTACACCCCGCGGTCACATTAAGTTACTACTCCAAGACAGTAGGCTAAACGCTCTACGTACCAAGACACCCATTGGGCACACCCATTGGGTGTGTTGCCAAGAATTTTCAAAAAGATTTTCTAAAGAAGTCATATCCACATAGTATACGCAATGAATGTACTGAGACAAAAGGAAGAGATCGGCTGAGATGGGAGGAAGTCCAAATATAGCTACTGAACCGCAAGTCTAATCCGCAGAGGCATTGAAGCACAGAGCGGGGTGATGTCCAGCCGAGAGCCATCTGCCAGACGTCCAATCTGTCACCGATCAAATAAATTTCAGACCTAACAAGGCATGGACAGATAACGTTGTTTGAATTTGCAAGAACATGAGATGAAGATAGAATGCTGATTTCTAAAGCATAAGATGAAGACCTTTGAGTGGATTATCTTCAAAAATCTACCCAAAGCTCGGGGGCTACACCCATTGGGTGCACCTTCGGTGCACCCAATAGATTTTTAGTCCCAGAACGACAGAATGCTGATCTCTAAAGCACAAGATGAGGACAGAATGCTAATTTTAAAGCATAAGATGAAGACCTTTGAGTGGATTATCTTCAAAAATCTACCCAAAGCTCGGAGGCTACACCCATTGGGTGCACCTTCGATGCACTCAATAGATTTTTAGTACGAGGAAGACAAAATGCTGATTTCTAAAGCATAAGCTGATGACAGAATGTTGGTTTCTAAAGCACAAGATATAGACCTTTGAGTGGATTATTTTCAAAAATCCACTCAAAGCTCGGGGGCTACACCCATTGGGTGCACCTTCGGTGCACCCAATAGATTCTTAGTCCTAGAAGAGAAAATGCTGATTTCTAAAGCATAATATGATGACAAGGCGCTGATCTCCAAAGCATAAAAGGAAGACCTTTGAGAGGATCATTTTAATGAGCCACTCAAAGTTTAGGAGCTACACCCCATGGGTGCACTTTTGGTGCACCCATTGGTAGAATGGAAACCACACCACATAATAAACCTACGAGCCGGACCTAGAATCTTTGGGCTAATTATTTCATAATCAACTCAAAGATTGGGGGCTTGTGGGGGACAGATATCCCTCGTGTCCACTAGAAGTCAAGAAGGCCTCGCGAGAGTCTTTGGCCCTGTTACCTCGCAAGGCCACCCCCTTCGTGGGCCGGGATAGAACTACTGGCGGAGTGGGCCGACACAAGAAAGAAGCAGACTCAGGCCCAAGCAACCCGTCAGACTTGAGCGCTATCCATAGCGTCCACCCGACTTTCCCGCGTGCAGCGCCCATGAATATCGAAACGGATTAGGGATAAGTCGGCAAGATTATAGGAAGATCAGTTCAGTCGGTTCACTATTATTTAGGTACACATCATCATCACATACGCATGCAGTGCCCCACGGTCGAATATATAAGGCCTAGGGGGTACCCCATCATTTCCATCAACCATCTACCTATCTCACTAGCCTTTCTCCATTCCAGAGACTTCCCTTGTAACCAACCACATAAAGATCCACACTAGGAAGTAGGGTATTATGCCTTTCCAAGCGGCCCAAACATGTAGAAAATTGCATGTCGTTTCTCGTGCATCTCACACGAACCATTGAGTTATAGTCAACAACATCGTCCTACCCAAAAGCATCATGAGGGGTAACCCTGGGTGTGCGGTCGGACTCTAAACACCGACAGCCGGCGACTTTCGCCGCCCCTGCGCACGCGCGGACCGTCCGGCCTGTAGGCGCGGACCGCCTGACCGTAAGGCAGGAAACCCTAAGCCCTGCTCCAGTGTAACGCGCTCTAAATCTAGCAAATGCAAACAAACCTATTGAATTATTAAATTTCAGTACAAAGGAAAAATATTTATGTTTTCAAATAAGGAAACCTTGATATATATATATATATATATATATATATATAATTTGAAGAATTTCTTGAATAGATAAAATTTTACCAAGTTTTTGTTGTATTCATTATCGGTGCATGATTTCTTTGTTTGCTAGTGAATTTCAAATTTATTTATTAGAATTCAAAATGATATGAAAAACCACATTTTTATAAAATAATAATGAATTAATGGATAGTAAAGTATTTTGAGGTGTTGATAACATTTTTGAAATTATTCCATTTCTATGTGAATTCATTTCATAAAATATAATAAGTTGTTAAATAATCAAGTTTCGAACAAATATAAAATTTATTTTTATATTAATTTATCATATATTTTTTATTTATACTTATATATATATTTAAATATATTCTGAATTTTTTTAGAAAGGAACTTGTATTAAAAAACAGAAACCCTAAACCTAAACCCGGTCATTTTGGCCCATGAAGGCCCAACAGCCGACCGCCCTGCCTCTCCCCTAACCCTAGCCAGCCGCCGCCCTTGCCTCCTGCTCCCTTAGCCGCCGCCACCCACCTTTCTCTCTCTCCCCTCCCCTGCTTCTTCCACACGCGCTCGACGTCGTCGAGCCGCTGGACGCCAGGCGCCCCTCAGCCTCCCCGACGCGCCCCTGCATCAAGCAACAGCCGCGCCAGGAGGCCCTGCCGCGCCCAAAGCCATCCGCCGCGCGCCAGGAGCACCCACTGACGAGCGCTCGCCAGGACCCGGCACCCAACCAGCCGTGCGTGCCGACCCGCCCGGCAGTTCTGCGCCCCTGCGCGCCCGACACCCACCTCGCATCAGGCGACCCCGACGGCTGAGCCGCCCACGCCCAGGCGCGACGCCCAACGCGCGACCCAACCCCGCTGTCGAGCCGCAAACCGACGACCGCACCAACAGCTAGAAACCGTCACGACCGTTTGTCTTCATGGAGCTTTAACACAGCCATTTCTACCTTCCCCGTTACTCCCTCTCATCAATGGCCTTGAAGCCATGGCCGGCCGACCCTCTCTCTCCCTCTCCTCGCCTATAAATTAGACACCGAGCCCTCTCCCTCTCCCTGCCCGATCTCGCTCTCTCTTCTCGTGCCTCCCTCGCTCTCGCAGTATAGTTCGCCGGAGTTCGCCGTCGTGCCTCGTCGGAGTTTGTCCACGTCGTTCACCGTCCGTTCGCGCCCCACCGTCCAAACGCATCGCCAGAGTTACGCCGTCCTTCGTCGATGCGATCGCGCAGCAAGTTTGTCGTCGACGACCGAGTCTGCCCATACCGTCCCGCTCGTCGACACTCAGTACGAATTCTGCGTCAAGGCCTCCTATTTCCTTGCGACCGAAGCCGCAACTCTTTGCTCTACGAAGAACGTAAGATTAAGAAAGAGTAATTGTTTTATTAGTTTCATATGTGTGTTCTAAATACTTCAAAGTTAGTATTTACGATTGTTCAAATGTTTTTGTAATTCAAATCTGATTTGTGACTGTTATAATTATTTTATGCGTAGTTTTCTAATTATGAAGTGTAGATCACCTTTTCCTAATAAAATGTACTAAATAAACAACTATATAATTACCTTTTTATGATTATATTTAAGTATTTCTGTCGGCGTTTCGATCCCGGGGGGGGGGGGGGTCCCTGGACCGACGAGTAAATTGTCGCCGCGTGTCCCAACCCAGATGGGTCGGCGCGAGACGGAGCACGAAGGGGGGAAGAAACAGGCAAAGGGGAAACCCGCGGCCTTCGTGTTGCCCTGCGCCCAGGTCGGGTGCGCTTGCAGTAGGGGGTTACAAGCGTCCGCGTGGGAGAGAGCAAGAGCGAGAGCCTTATGCGCCGGCCCGTTCTCCCGCGCGGCCAACCCTCTCGTACGAGAGCCCTGGACCTTCCTTTTATAGGCGTAAGGAGAGGGTCCAGGTGTACAATGGGGGTGTAGCAGTGTGCTAACGTGTCTAGCAGAGAGGAGCTAGAGCCCTAAGTACATGCCGTCGTGGCAGTCGGAGAGGTTTTGGCACCCTGTTCATGTGATGTCGTGGCCGTCGGAGGAGCTCCATAGCCCTGTGGAAGGACAGCTGTCGGGGCTGTCGAATCCTTGCTGACGTCTCCTTGCTTCCGTCAGGGGCTGGGAGTCGCCGTCGTCATGGAGCACGTGGGGCGCCATCATTATTTGTTTACCGGGGCGAGCCAGATGGGACGACGGTCTTGTTCCCCGTAGCCTGAGCTAGCTAGGGGTAGGGTAATGATGGCCCCCCCTGTGACATGGTCGGTCCGAGCCCTGGGTTGGGCGAGGTGGAGGCTCCTCCGAGGTCGAGGTCGAGTCCGTCTTCCGAGGTCGAGGCTGAGTCCGACCCCTGGGTTGGGCGAGGCGGAGACCGTCTTCCGAGGCCGAGGCTGTGTCCGAGCCCTGGGGTCGGGCGAGGCGGAGACCGTCTTCTGAGGCCGAGGCTGTGTCCGAGCCCTGGGGTCGGGCGAGGCGGAGTCCGTCGTCTTCTGAGTCGTGGCTGAGTCCGAGCCCTGGGGTCGGGCGAGGCAAAGTCCATCTTCTGAGGCCGAGACGGGGGCCAAGCCCTGGGGTCGGGCGAGGCGGAGCTTCCTATGGCACCCGAGGCTGGACTTAGCTGTTGTCAGCCTCACTCTGTCGAGTGGCACAGCAGTCGGAGCGACGCAGGTGGCGCTGTTTTCTTGTCAGGTCGGTCAGTGGAGTGGCGAAGTGACTGTGGTAACTTCGGCTCTGTCGACTGAAGAGCGCGCGTCAGGATAAGGTGTCAGGCGATCCTTGCATTAAATGCTCCTGCGATACAGACGGTTGGCGTGGCGATCTGGCCAAGGTTGCTTCTCTGCGAAGACTTGGCCTCGGGCGAGCCGAAGGTGTGTCCGTTGCTTGAGGGGGCCCTCGGGCGAGACGTGAATCCTCCGGGGTCGGCTGCCTTTGCCCGAGGCTGGGCTCGGGCGAGGCGAGATCGTGTCCCTTGAGTGGACTGAGCCGTGACCTTAATCGTGCCCATCAGGCCTTTGCAGCTTTGTGCTGATGGGGGTTACCAGCTGAGATTAGGAGTCTTGGGGGTACCGCTAATTATGGTCCCCAGCAGTAGCCCCCGAGCCTCGAAGGGAGTGTTGATACTCGCTTGGAGGCTTTGTCGCACTTTTTTGCAAGGGGACCGGCCTTTCTCGGTTGCGTTTCGTTCCGGTGGGTGCGCGCGAGTGCACCCGCCGGGTGTAGCCCTCGAGGCCTCGGAGGAGTGGTTTGACTCCTTCGAGGTCTTAGCGCGTTTCGTGATGCTTCGGCCGGTCTGGTTGTTCCCTCATGCGAACTGGCCGTAGCCCGGGTGCATAGTCGAGTCCCAAGTTCTCGGGCTGGTATGTTGACGCTGTCAACGGTTTGGCCGGAGCCGGGTTTGCGAGAGCAGCCCCCGAGCCTCCGCACAGAGCGAGAGGACGGTCAAGGACAGACTCGGCTTTTTTTCATACACCCCTGCATCGCCTTTCCACAAGGAGGAGGGGGGGGGAAAGCGCCATGTTGCCCTCGGAGGGCGCCGAACATGGTGTCTCCAGCGAGTTGCTAACGGGTAATCCGAGTGGACGCCCGTGCCCCATTCGTTAGGGGTCGGCTAGTGGCCCGGAGGCGCGCTCCAAAAGTACCTGCGGGTGATTCGCCGGACCCGGTCCCCTTTTGACGGGGTCCGAGGGCTCGATGCCTCCCTCTGGTGGGATTCCGTTACAAAATCGTTCCCATCGGTCTCGGAAATGTCCTAGGGTACCTCGGGAGCGTAGCCCGAGCCTTGGTTATGTATCGAACATACCCAGGGTCATCCCTCGCTCTGCGTGCTCTGAGGCGGCTGTCAGAACCCTTCGGGGGCCAGCCTACGAACCCCTGATCAGTAGTGGGCACGAAGCCCGAGTGGCCTGAGGCGGCCGTTGAACCCTTCCGGGCCAGCCTTCGAACCTCTGACCAGTAGTGGGCGCGGAGCCCAAGTGCTCTGAGGCGGTTGTTGAACCCTTCCGAGGGGCCAGCCTTCGAACCTCTGATCAGTAGGGGGGCTCGGGCCTCGCTTCCTTCGCGGAGAAGGATCCCTTTCGGAGTATCCCCTTTCCCGGTCCCTGTAGCAAGAGAGAGAAAGAGGAAGTGGAAAAGGATATGAAGTCGAACGACGTGGCACACCTTTTTTGACGCGGTCATTATGGCGGAGGTGAAGCGTCGCCTACTTCGCCTGCCAAAGGTGCCGCCTGTCCTGCCGTAGAGTTAATGCGACGGGACGAGTGGTCCGCGGGGCAGCCGTTGTGCGTGCGCGAGCCGTTCGAGGAACGGAACACGGGCGCGTCGTCTTCACGCCGTGGGAGAGGGTTCTCTCGCTGTCCCAGGAGGGGGCGTGAGCTTGCTGACGACTTGACTGCTGCTTCCGCCCGCCTGCCACCGCCATTACTGTCGGCCCATTTCTGGCCGTATCGACCGTCGCGCCTTCTCTCGCAGCTGACTGACCCGTGACCGATGTGCTCGGCTGGCACTGTTGGGTCATGCGCAGGGTCGCCTCGAGTCGCGGCACCGGTTCCGCAGTCGAGAAGGCGCGGTACTGGCGCGAGTGGCGGTGCAGTTTCTCGCACGTAGTAACCGGCGCGCCGGTTACATGACGTGTGGGCCTGGACCTCCATGCTGGACGCGTCGAAGTCGAAAGGGTGAGCCCCCTTGGTGCGGTTGCTTGCCGCCTGCATGGCGGTCCGCCCTTTCACCCGCTGGTCCGGGCGATAGTGGAGGAATGCTTGTAGCCGCTGGGCAGTTGCGCGCACCGCGCGTGGCGGTTTTGGCTCCTTCTGTCCTGGGCCAGCTTGCATGACGCGTGGGACCCAGCCCCGTGTTGTAGGGGGAGGACCTTGGAGCGTGTTGGAGAAGACTCAGTCCGCGCCGGCTGAGGACGCAAGTGGGGAGAGTCGCCTTTAAAAGGAGGGTGACCCCCTTGGATGGCAACCATGTCTTCGCACTCTCCTCATGCATCGCGTGCTTCCACCTTCCGAGCCCCGGGATGGGGAGCGCTCGCGTTGCTTTCGTCTTGTCGTCGTTGGAGGAACGCAACTTCACGGAAGTTGGTACCTTTCAGCCATCGTTCGGCTTCAAGGATTTTCATCAGGCAGCCCGGCTGCATCCCCTCGCCGGTGGTCACCCAAGACGGTGACCACCAGTTTGATGGTGGGGAGAAGCAAACCGGGATGCGACCTCTGCCCCGCCCTCAGCTTCAAGGATCTCCATCATCCTGGCTGGGGCGGAGGCTAGACTGATCTGGAGCTCTACCTCCCGCTCGGGTTCGTGGGTCACCTTCTCCCTCAGCATTCAAGGGAGAGGGCGCTCACCGGCCTAGCGGGAGGGTCGGACTTCGACAACGTGGGGCTGGTCGGCAGCGAGCGTCGTCAGCTTCAGCGCGTTGGGCTCGCTGGCTCAGCTGGCTCTGGCTCGGCTCCCGGTGCCCCCTCCCGTCGCGAGAGCGGTTGTCGCGCCGCATGCACCGGAGGACCGCCCAAGACGTCGTGCGCTGCTAGGGCGGCGTTCGTGTTCTTGGGTTATCCTGCCTTTGCTCCTGTACGGCGCCTCTGCGCGGAGGTCGGTGCTCGCCTGTCCGGGAGGATCCGAGTGGGGATCTGCCGGTGGGCAGATGGCTTCCGTCGTCGGCGTGGAGGTGGTGGCGGCTGAAGAAGTCCTCATCGCCGACGGGATCACCGCCACCATCCGCGCTCCGGGCCTCCGGCTCTTTGGCTTTGATGGCTTGTCCTCGCCCCTCGAGTGGGGACGTGGGCGAGGGCCTTGTTGCAGCAGCGTCCGCCCTGAGGCCATCGCTGCTGCTATTTGGCCACCTGGAGCGGAGGTCGTTGTCGCTGCTGCTGGAGCGGGCGGCGGTGAGCCACCTGGGGTTTTGTCGCCTCGCAGGCCCGCCAATGTGGGGGGTTGTTCGTACCTGCGGGGGCGGAACCGGAGTTCCGTTTGTAATGGCACCTTGAGTGCTGGTGTTTGTTCATTGTGGCTGTCGGGGCCTGAACATGTAGGTATTTTTGGGTGTAATACCATATTTTTTCCTCATTTCGAGCGCTAGGACTCGCCTGTCGACTAACTGAACTGCTTAACCAAGTGTGAGTTGCCTTGTGCGAAGGTGACGAGTGAGGTATCCGTATCCCAGAGGCGTAGGAGTCCCTCGGCTCGGTCGGCCTTGCCGCCTGAGGTTTCTCTTGCTTAGTTAAAGGAACCCTCGGTCGCTGTGCGATGAGCCGGGGCCGGAGGCAGCGGTGTCAGCATGGACAGAGGCAGAGTTGGCTCGAAAAGAAGACTTCGTCGGCCGGAGCCTGGCCGGGCCGTCCACTGGCGGGACCAACGCCGGAGTCGAGTTGCCGAGGCCACGAGCCGGGCTGGTGTCCTCGGAGGACAGCTGGCTGAGGCTTCGGGGCGGCCGGCCGAGCCATCTGCTCGGGCCGGGTTCCTGGAGGAGACCCTGGCGGCGATGGCCCGGACATGGTGCTGACGTCGTCCTTCGGAGCAGAGATCCTTCGCCCGTGTTGCCGTCCGAGGCTCGGTCGGACTCCGCCGAAGGTGGAGTTGACGCCGAGGGTGCTGCTGCTCCCCCTCCATCGACGTCTGAGCCTGCAGGATCGGTTCGCCTGTAGTATGCATATGTTTTTTGCGGCCGCCGAGGCCCAAACATACTGTCATCGCGTTGTAAAGCTGCGTTTCTTTTCCTCTTGTTTCGAGTATCAGGGCTTGCTCGTCGGTAGCAGAATCGTTTATCCGAGCTAGAGTTACTTCTCACGGAAGGTGATGAGTGAGGTATCCGTATCCCGGAGGCGTAGGAATCCCTCGGCTCGGTCGGCCTTGCCGCTTACGTGTACTCTTGCTCGTCCGCGGGATTCTGTTATCGACGTAGCCGAGAAAACCTAAAAAACCGTTTCGGCAGAAAGTCTTTTGAGCGTTAAGGCTTGTTCGGTCAGCAGGATCGCTCATCCGAACGAGAGTTACTTCTCGTAGAAGGTGACGAGTGAGGTATCCGTATCCGGGAGGCGTAGGAATCCATCGGCTCGATCGGCCTTGCCTGCTTACGTGTACTCCGTCGTTTTCATGATCCCACTACCGAAGTAGTCGAAAAGCACGAAAGATATTCTGGCAGAAAGACTCTTTCCGAGGAAAATTTTGACGCGGAGGGGGTTCGCCCCTTCTAGCCCCCAAGGGAGGGTCGGGCTTTGCCGAGGCAAGGCTGACCCTTCCTTGATGGTTAGACTTTATATGTAAACGAGGTATATGAACGGCTTGAAAACATCTTAAGGGTAGAAGCGACGTAGCTGACGGATGTTCCAAGCGTTGCTGTAGACCTCGCCTTGACTATTGGCCAGCTTGTACGTCCCAGGCTTCAGAACCTTGGCGATGACGAATGGCCCTTCCCAGGGAGGCGTGAGCTTGTGCCGCCCTCGGGCGTCTTGTTGTAGTCGAAGTACCAAGTCGCCCACCTGGAGGTCTCGGGACTGAACCACTCGGGCGTGGTAGCGTCGCAGGGACTGCTGATACCGCGCCGAGTGTAGTAAGGCCATGTCCCGAGCCTCTTCCAGCTGGTCCAGGGAGTCTTCTCGGTTGGTCTGGTTGCTTCGGTCGTCGTAGGCCCTCGTCCTTGGAAACCGTATTCTAAGTCTGTGGGCAAGATGGAATCGACCCCATAGACTAGAAAGAACGATGTGAAGCCCGTGGCTCGGCTCGGCGTTGTCCTCAGACTCCAGACCACCGAGGGGAGTTCCTTCATCCATCGCTTGCCGAACTTGTTGAGGTCGTTGTAGATCCGTGGCTTGAGTCCTTGCAGAATCATGCCGTTGGCACGCTCTACTTGCCCATTCGTCATGGGGTGAGCCACGGCGGCCCAGTCCACCCGGATGTGGTGGTCCTCGCAGAAGTCCAGGAACTTTCTGCCGGTGAACTGGGTGCCATTGTCGGTGATGATGGAGTTTGGGACCCCAAAGCGGTGGATGATGTTGGTGAAGAACGCCACCGCCTGTTCGGACCTGATGCTGTTTAGGGGTCGGACCTCGATCCACTTGGAGAATTTGTCGATGGCGACCAGCAGGTGCGTGTAGCCCCCGGGCACCTTCTGCAAGGGACCGACGAGGTCCAGACCCCACACAGCAAACGGCCAGGTGATGGGTATTGTTTGCAGAGCCTGAGCGGGTAGGTGCGTCTGCCTTGCGTAGAATTGACACCCTTGGCAGGTGTAGACAATTCTAGTGGCGTCGGCCACCGCGGTCGGCCAGTAGAAACCTTGTCGGAAAGCGTTTCCAACAAGGGCTCGAGGCGCTGCGTGATGACCGCAAGCCCCCGAGTGTATTTCTTGTAATAACTCCTGACCTTCGGCGATGGATATGCATCGCTGGAGGATGCCTGAGGGGCTGCGGTGGTAGAGCTCCTTCCTGTCCCCTAGCAAGACGAACGACTTGGCGCGCCGCGCCAGTCGCCGAGCTTCGGCCCGGTCGAGGGGCAGCTCTCCTCGGTGGAGATATTGCAGGTACGGGGTCTACCAGTCTCGATTAGGCGGGACCCCATTCTTCTCTTCCTCGACGCGCAGTGCCTCACCCTCGGGGGCCGAGGGTGCCTCGGGCAGGGAAGAGGCCTTCTCGGGCTCGGGCGTGTCGTCGGTCTTGACTGAGGGTTGATGTAGGTCTCGGGAGAAGAGGTCCGAGGGAACCGTTGTCCGCCCCGAGGCTATCTTAGCCAGCTCGTCCGCAGTCTCGTTGTATCGTCGGGCGATGTGGTTGAGCTCGAGCCCGTAGAACTTGTCCTCCAGGCACCGAACCTCGTCGCAGTAGGCTTCCATCTTCGGGTCGCGGTAGTGGGAGTTCTTCATGACTTGGTCGATGACAAGCTGCGAGTCACCGCGAGCGTCGAGGCATCGGACCCCTAGTTCGATGGCGATGCGCAACCCATTGACCAGAGCCTCGTACTCAGCCACGTTGTTGGACACCGGGAAATGGAGGCGCAACACGTAGAGGAGGTGCTTCCCGAGGGGCGAGATGAAGAGCAGGCCTGCGCCCGCTCCTGTTTTCATCAGCGACCCATCGAAAAACATGGTCCAGAGTTCCGGTTGGATCGGAGCCGCCGGGAGCTGGGTGTCGACCCATTCAGCCACAAAGTCCGCCAAGACTTGGGACTTGATGGCCTTCCGAGGGGCGAACGAGATTGTCTCGCCCATGATTTCTACCGCCCACTTTGCAATCCTACCCGAGGCCTCTCGGCACTGGATGATCTCCCCTAGGGGGAAGGATGACACCACAGTCACCGGATGAGACTCGAAGTAGTGTCGCAACTTCCGCCGTGTCAGAATCACCGCGTACAACAGCTTCTGAATTTGTGGGTAGCGGATCTTGGTCTCGGACAATACCTCACTGATGAAGTAGACCGGCCTCTGGACGAGCAATGCATGCCCTTCTTCTCGTCTCTCAACCACGATCGCGGCGCTGACCACCTGAGTGGTAGCGGCGACGTAGATCAAGAGGGCTTCTCCGGCAGCGGGAGGCACCAGGATGGGTGCGTTCGTAAGGAGCGCCTTCAGGTTCCCAAGGGCTTCCTCGGCCTCGGGGGTCCAAGTGAAGCACTCGGCCTTTCTTAAGAGGCGGTACAGAGGTAGGCCTCTTTCGCCGAGGCGCGAGATGAAGCGGCTCAGAGCCGCAAGGCATCCCATGACCCTCTGTACGCCTTTCAAGTCCTTGATGGGCCCCATGTTGGTGATGGCCGCGATTTTCTCCGGGTTGGCCTCGATGCCCCGCTCGGAGATGATGAACCCCAAGAGCATGCCTCGGGGGACTCCGAAGACGCACTTCTCGGGATTGAGTTTTACGCCTTTCGCCTTGAGACACCGGAATGTCGTTTCAAGGTCAGAGAGGAGGTCGGAGGCTTTCCTCGTCTTGACTACGATGTCATCGACGTAAGCCTCGATCGTTCGACCAATGTGCTCTTCGAACACGTGGTTCATGCAACTTTGGTATGTCGCACCCGCATTCCTCAAACCAAATGGCATAGTAATGTAGCAGTACATGCCAAAAGGTGTGATGAAAGAAGTCGCGAGCTGGTCGAACTCTTTCATCCTGATTTGGTGATACCCTGAGTAGGCATCGAGGAATGACAGGGTTTCGCACCCAGCAGTGGAATCCATGATTTGATCGATGCGAGGCAGAGGGTAGGGAACCTTCGGACATGCTTTGTTTAGACCAGTGTAGTCTACACACATCCGCCATTTCCCTCCTTTCTTTTTCACAAGCACAGGGTTGGCAAGCCATTCGGGATGGAATACCTCTTTGATGAACCCTGCGACCATCAGCTTGTGGATCTCCTCGCCTATGACTCTGTGCTTTTCTTCGTCGAATCGTCGCAGAGGCTGCTTCACGAGTCGAGCTCCAGCTCGGATACCAGCGAGTGCTCGGCGACATCCCTCGGTATGTCAGGCATGTCCGAGGGACTCCACGCAAAGACTTCGGCGTTCGTGCGGAGAAAGTCGACGAGCACTGCTTCCTATTTGGGGTCGAGCTCGGAGCCGATCCGTATCTGCTTGGAGGTGTCGTTGCTGGGGTCGAGAGGGACGGATTTGACCAACTCAGCTGGCTCGAAGTTGCCGGCGTGGCGCTTCGCATCTGGCGCCTCCTTGGAGAGGCTCTCCAGGTCGGCGATGAGGGCCTCGGATTCGGTGAGGGCCTCGGCGTACTCCACGCACTCCACGTCGCATTCGTACGCGTGTCGGTACGTGGGGCTGACGGTGATGACCCCGTTGGGGCCCGACATCTTGAGCTTGAGGTAGGTGTAGTTGGGGACGACCATGAACTTGGCGTAGCATGGCCTCCCCAGCACTGTGTGGTAGGTTCCTCGGAACCCGACCACCTTGAACGTGAGGGTTTCCCTTCGGAAGTTGGAGGGAGTCCCGAAGCAGACGGGCAGATCGAGTTGTCCGAGGGGTTGGACGCGTTTGCCGGGGATGTGTGGCGGAACTGCCCGAATTATTCCAACTTAAGTGCCCAAATCCCGCCTTAGAGGCCAGACCACACTTAAATGGGAATAACCCGTCAATCCCTCGGATCTAGTCCGACACGGCCACTAACAGGATCAAGTACCACAATCTCACTCGAAGGTGAGTCACAGAGCAAATACAATAAAGCATAAAGCCATACATGTCACAATGTTAAATTATTACATCACCATCATCATCATCAGAGTTTTTGCAAAAGTAACCATCATTGTTCGAAGTGCAGCGGAATAAAACTAACGGTAATTAAACAGAGAGATGGGGAAGCCTGTCCCGTCACTCCTCATGCTCCTCCTCAGCCGAGGCAGGGTCCCACTCAACAGTCCAACCCGGTGGCAAGGTGGACGGCCAAGTTATCCCAGCAACCATCTCCTCCAGAGAACCTGTAAAAATTATGCCACAAGCAAGGCTGAGTATACTAATACTCAGCTAGACTTACCCGGTGTGAGGAGCTACTCCTCTACCTCTAGACATGCAACTGTTTGGCTGTGGGGTTTGGTTGCCAAAAGCACTAGCTGAGTTTCTAAATCAAGATTTTAACTTAATCAAAGTTAAGTGTGACTCTCTTAAGGCTAAAAGTGAACTATCTACTCATACATGGTAGCAAGCATTATTAACAATCAACATCTTTTCTCAACTCATCATACTTTCACTTATTACTCAATGCAGTACAATGGATCAAGCAGTCTCATTAGCTACGAGAAGCAGACGATTCGAATCGAGTTTTTATCCTTGCAAGGTAAACCTAAACAGACGACATGCAGGGGCACTCCGTCCCCACACATATCAACCGTCCCCATCGATTCCCCGTCAGCAGAGAGGGGCTCACCGCCTTGGCATACAATGCCTCACTGACCCCGACTGGCCGTCGTGCAGTGACCGCACTTGTACCCACCATAACCGGAATGGGAGACCTCGTCTCAGGTCGCGTGAGGAGGGCAATCTGCTGCCAGGTTCAATCAGGTACTAGGCTTACCGATTTACCATATTTCTCGGCATGTGCTTAGTACGTTCAAACGCTTGACACAGGTATCCGCACGTTAATCCTTATTCCATTTTCCCGTCTCGTAAACAACCAATCCCCATGGATTGTTGTCCACCAACTAGCATCATGAGAGTGTAAAAGTGGGTACAATCAATTTCCTGATCTCGCGCGAGTGCTAGAAAAATCACTCGTCTTCTACCGAGATCCTAATTAAGCAAAGCAACTACTCGACCTGTCATACTAGTATTCATCTCAAAAGGATTCCTGAGATCATGCAACTAGGGTTTCAAACAATTCCTACACCTAAGTGCATAATCGATCCTACAATCATTAAGTGAAGTAAAATAGCATAAATAACAGGTTATGCATAAAACCGGGGCTTGCCTTCCAAAGCAGTGGCAGGCAGGTCCTCTGGTGCAGGCTCGGGTGCTGGATCTGGGGCTACCTCCTGAGCAGCTCCTTGCTCCGGCACGAGGATGTACTCTCCGTCAGCAAGATTACAGTCTATCGAATGCAATGAACATGTATGTCATGATTATGTCATGATTATGCATGATTTAACAACATTTTGTAAAAGAAACTAAGTCAAGAAGTAACTTAGGGTTCTTAGTCATGTGGGGCTTCTAGTGGCATATATATAAACATAGACTTATTACCCTTTTTAAACTTAGGTTCTCTTTTAGGATAACATAGTGGTTTGGTATTGCCTTAATATATTTTAGTGGGCCATTTTACAAAGGTTTTAGTATGACCTTAAATTCCCTTATCCCTTTTCCTTTCTTTAATTTCCATTTAGGGTTTCTAGTGTGGGTTGAACTACAACAGGGTTTTAATAATTTCCAAAAATCCTGTAAAAATTACAGTGGGTTGTCACTGGCTATTCTAGCTTGTTTTAAGAATTTGAGGCTTAAGTATAAAAGTCAGGCTTTAAATAAAAATAGCAAAAGTTAGGCAAAATGGGCCACTTCACACTACACCTCTTAGTTAGGGGTAGGTTCTGTTCTAAAGGTTATTTTTGTTGGCATCCTCTGGTAATAATAGGTCTTTGTGCTAAAAATCACAGGAAACTAAGGAGTGGTTATTTAGTTATGATTTTCTCAAGTTTAATGTCAAAAAGGCACTTTCTACTACATTATTATTTGAAAAATGTCAAACAGCAGATTTCTTATTTTTCCTAAGTTCTCTCTAATAAAACAATAGTTATCCCAAGGGTGGGGGTGTTTTTACCTTGGGGTCATTTTTGTAGGGTTTTTCTAAGTTATCCTTGTTTTATTAAAATAAAAGATATCCTACTTAATTTGTACTAAACCAAGGTATGATATATTTTTCCAGTGAACTATATTGAATAAGTAACCTATCAAAAATAGAAGTACTCTCTGGTTCATTAATTAAGTTGCATTTTTTTATTTTCCTTATCCTTAAGCATATTTTAGAATAAAGGGTAAAATTAACTTAAATGGAGTGGACAGAAGGGTTTAACATTTTTACTTGGTCTAGTAGATAGATATAAGCTTCTCAAAATTTTTCTAGCCCTGGTCAAGCAATATTCCTATTTTTCCTCCTAATATTGGGTTTTGAGTGGTTTTCTTATTTAATTCTAAACTTCAGAAAGAAATACAGAAGCTATGGGTTCTATTATTTTTCTCTGATAGCTCATAGATTTCTGAATCTAGCAAAATTGGTTTGAAAATTTTTGGATGATTATTCTGCAAGTTATGCATTTACTTAGCTATCTGTTATAATAAAAGAAAAGAAATTCAAAAATAGAAAAAGAAAACGTGTTTACGCCGAGGCCCCTGGGGTTTTTCCTTTTGTTTTCTCACAGAACAGCCCTTGGTCCACTATTGGCTTGAGTCACTGACATTGCGCAAAGCCCCCTGGACTTAACTAAAATCTAACCCGCGCTCCCTGACCGGCTTAAACAGTGCCCGCGGTACATTTTACGGCGGTGGGGCTTACAGGCGGCAGTAGAGCTCCGGCGGGGTGGTCAGTGACGTCCGGGAGGTCGCAACGGTCACGCCGATGTGCGGGTCGGTGTCGGAGGTGGTCGGAGCTACCCTGGCCACGAGCACAGGCGGCGGAAGTCGTCGGCGGCTCCTGCTCCGGCCAAACCACGGCTGCATAGATCAATTAGGGTGCACGATGAGCTTCACGGGGTGACACAGAGGCCGTACGCGCAAGGAATTGGAAAACGGTGCAGGGGCTTACCCGGTCCACGTGCGTCGGCGGGTTCTTGAACTCCGGTGAGCACGATTGGGCTAAACCGGTGACGCGGGTCCCCGGGTCAAGCTTGAGCAAGACTCACGGCTTCACCAGGAAGCTCCCTGAGGGCTTGGATCGAACGGAGGAGGACGGGAGAGGGGCTGGCCACGGTGGTTGCTCTCGGGCGGCACTGGCGGGTCGCGGGGAGGTCGCCGGAGTTAATGGCTGGCTCGGGCGAGTCCGGCGTAGTACGGAGGAGGTAACGGGGAAGGCAGCCAAGCACTAGGGCGGGCTTTATAGCCGCGGCGCGGGCGTGGTCACGGGCGGCCGCGGGTGCGCGGGGGTTCGCGCACGGGCGTGCTCTGAGCGCGCCCCCGGATGCCAGCTCGCGTCGAACACGTGGAAGCTTGCTTCTGCCATGGTTCAACGGCCGATTAGAGCGCCATAGCGTGCGTATCTTGGCAAGGTCACTGTGTACGGTCGCTTCTCTGCTCCAAATCCTATCTTTTTGCTGTGAGTTCCAAGTCGAGATATGGTCGGGGCAGAGAGATAGAGAGGGGAGAAGTTTGCTGTGTCAGCCAAGCCCGAACCGAGACAAAAGGAGTGTCAAGTCATGTGTAGCGCCCTAGGATAGGTGTCATCTCTTTCCAGGGTGTTCTAGGGTTAATTTGGCGCCCTTTTGTCAATTGGGTCGAAGGGTTTTGAAAAGGGGATTAAGGTGAACATGTGGAGTCTTTGTGCAAGGGTTAGTTTTTGTACTTAGGCAAAAACTGAATTTTCCCTTGTGCTAAATCTTAGGTGAACTGTTTAGGGCTTTTCTGAAAACTTTTTGGGGGTACTTCCTTACTATTAATTGTAGGTTATTAAGTGTATTACAACTTTTATATTTGGCCCAACCCATGATCATAAGGTTTACATGATCTTTTGATCATGGCTTCAATTAGGGTTCCCATTGCCTATGGGGGTTTTGCTTTAGGGTTTTGGGTGATCCCTACTTAGATGTGCATGATAAGCTAGGGCATGGCATCCAAGGTGGATTATACTTGCTTAGGACCTAGAATTCCAAGTTTGGTATCCTTTGCCCAAATCAGTCTTCATGTGATAATGGGTAAAAAGGGGTAACCCTGGGTTGGACACCCTGAGTAACACCTGGGGTGTTACAGCCCTCCCCCCTTAAAGGAATCTCGTCCCGAGATTTAGGTAGAGTCCCTCGGAGGGTGCTTGAAGGTGTGCTGGTGTTGTTTTTCCTTCACACTTAAGTTTCTCTTATTAACTGCTCTTCGAATGTCATCCTCTTTGCAACTTCAGAAGGAAGCCCTTCTTAAGTTAAATCCACAACTTAGACTATCCTTGTTATCTAAGTTTTTCTTATAATTGAATTCAAAGGGCAGGTGGGGGTGGGGTTACATACCGACTCCTTTGGGTAGAAAGTCGGGGAAGCGAGAGCGTAGAAAATCCTCAGGCTCCCATGTAGCTTCTTCTGCTGAATGGTGACTCCACTGAACCTTATACATTCTGACCGACCTTGCCCGAGTTGATCTCTCCTTTTGATCTAATACCTTGACGGGGTACTCTTGGTAGGATAAGTCTGGTTCTATCTCAATGTCTGGTTCCGGGAGTACTTCAGTGGGTAGGCGAACGCATTTCCGCAGCTGAGATACATGGAACACATTATGAACTGCTGACATGTGAGGTGGTAATTCCACTTGATAGGCCACGGGTCCACAACTTGCCTTGATCTCATAGGGTCCAATGTAGCGAGGAGCTAACTTGCCCTTGATCCCGAATCTCTGAACACCCTTGGTGGGTGATACCTTAAGATAGACATGATCTCCCACCTCAAACTGTAGAGGCTTCCGCCTCCTATCATGATAGCTCCTTTGCCTGGCCTGAGCAGCTTCTAAGTTCTTGGTAATAACCCTGACCTTTGCCTCTGCCTCAAGTACCAAGTCTGGCCCAAAAATTTCCCTTTCTCCTGCTTGAGACCAATTAAGTGGGGTCCTACACCTTCTCCCATATAATGCCTCAAAAGGTGCCATCTTCAGACTGGACTGGTAGCTGTTATTGTAAGAAAACTCTGCCAAAGACAGACACTTGTCCCAATCCCTCCCATAATGTAGTGCACATGCCCGCAACATGTCTTCCAAAATCTGATTTACCCTTTCTGTCTGGCCATCTGTCTGTGGGTGATATGCTGAGCTTCGGATTACTTGGGTCCCAAGTGATTCTTGCAGTTTCTCCCAAAAGCGTGCCACAAACAGGGCTCCTCTGTCAGATATAATGGTCTTTGGAATACCATGCAGTCTTACTATCTGATCAACATAAATTTCAGCATACTTCTCTGTCTTGTGGGTGGTGTGCACTGGCAAGAAATGAGCAGTCTTGGTCAATCTGTCCACGATAACCCAAATAGAATCATGGTGCCTGGAGGTATTGGGTAATCCCACTACGAAGTCCATGCAAATGTCCTCCCATTTCCAAGATGGTATGGGAAGGGGTTGCAAGGGGCCTGCTGCCCTCAAATGACTAGCTTTAACTCTCTGACAGGTGTCACATTCGGATATATACTTGGCAATTTCCCTTTTCATTCTAGTCCACCAATATAGAGATCTGAGATCATGGTACATCTTGTTGCTGCCAGGGTGCATGGAGAATTTGGAGAGGTGAGCTTCATCCAGTATTTGCTTTCTGAGTTCAGGGTCCTTGGGAACAACCAATCGATCTCCAAACCATAGAATTCCCTTGCTGTCCTGTCGGAAACACTTGTATTTTTCTGCCTTTTGCTTGATCATATCCTTGATAACCTGAACGCCCTTATCCTCAACCTGTGCCCTGACTATCTGCTCTTGTAATGTGGGCTCCACCGAGATATAGCTTAGATTACCCGAAGAAACAACTTCCAGGTTTAGTTTGCACAACTCATCACACAGGGTGGTCACTCCCACATCCATGTTCATACAATTACACTGGGCCTTTCTGCTCAAGGCATCTGCCACAACATTGGCCTTACCTGGGTGGTAATGCACTTCTAAATCATAATCCTTGATCAACTCTAACCATCTTCTTTGCCTCATGTTCAGATCTGCCTGAGTGAAGATGTATTTGAGACTCTTGTGATCAGTGTAGATGTTACAGTGAGCTCCCATCAGGTAGTGTCTCCATATCTTAAGAGCATGAACTACAGCTGCCAATTCCAGATCATGAGTGGGGTAGTTCTGCTCATGGGGCCTGAGTGCCCGGGAAGCATAAGCAATCACTCTGTTCTCTTGCATCAAGACACATCCCAAACCAGTACCAGAAGCATCACAATAAACTTCAAAGGGCTTGGTGTTGTCAGGTTGAGCTAGCACTAGGGCTGTTGTCAAATGCTGCCTCAAGGTATGGAAGGCATCTTCACACTTTTGGCTCCACTCAAATTTGACTCCCTTCTTCAACAGTTCAGTCATTGGTTTGGCAATTCTGGAGAAATCCGGAATAAATCGTCGATAATACCCTGCCAATCCCAGAAAACTCCGAATCTGCTTCACTGTAGTCGGGGGTTTCCAATCCATTACCTCTTGTACCTTCTCAGGATCAACTGATATCCCATCCTGAGAGATTGTGTGACCCAAGAATTTAATCTCCTTCAGCCAGAACTCACACTTAGACAACTTAGCATAAAGATGATGATCGCGCAGTCGTTGAAGCACAATGTGCAGGTGCTCGGTATGCTCGTCCTCATTCTTGGAATAAACCAGAATGTCATCAATAAAAACGACCACGAACTTATCTAATTCTGGCACAAACACTGAGTTCATCAAGTACATAAAATAAGCCGGGGCATTGGTCAGCCCAAAAGACATCACCAGAAACTCATACAGTCCATATCTGGTAGAGAAAGCCGTCTTGGGAATATCGCTAGCGCGGATCTTGATCTGATGGTATCCTGAGCGAAGGTCTATCTTGGAGAATTCCTTGGCTCCAACCAACTGATCAAACAGAACATCAATGCGGGGCAGCGGGTATTTGTTCTTTATAGTCACCGCATTGAGAGGACGGTAGTCAACACACATCCTCAAACTCTCATCCTTTTTCTTCACAAATAATGCTGGACATCCCCATGGTGAAGTGCTTGGACGAATAAACCCCTTGTCCAACAATTCTTGCAATTGTTTCTTCAATTCTGCCAATTCCGCGGGAGGCATCCTATAGGGTCTCTTGGAGATAGGAGCAGTCCCGGGTTGCAATTCGATGGCGAACTCAATATCTCGGTCAGGTGGCATCCCTGGCAATTCGTCTGGGAAAACATCTGGGTAGTCGCAGACCACTGGGATCTTTTCCACCGGGGATTCTATCATAACAAAAGCACAAGATCGGGTACAACCCTGGTCGGGTAAATATAAAACAGTCTCGCCATAAGCAGGGGAATGAATTTCAATGGCTCTGGCTGCAATGTCCAATACTGCCTGGTGCCTGGTCAACCAGTCAGCTCCCAAAATAATATCCACGCTATCCAACCCTAAGATGAGAAGGGTGGTTCTAATCACCAGACTACCAAATTTTATAGGCACTTGCCTGTTGATTTGATAAGTGGCAACTCTGCCTCCTGGCGTTGAAATTGTAATGCCCCCATCGGTATGGTGAAAGGGCAACTGGCATTTGGCACTAAACTTAGCACTGATAAAACTATGCGATGCACCCGAATCAAATAAAACAATCGCAGGATAATTCAAAACTGTAAAGATACCGGTCATGACGGGTGCTCCCTCTGGGATATCAACCATGGTGGTGAAGTTTAGCCTGCCCTGCCTCACTTGCACCTTCTGTCTCTTGCCTTGGTTCTGATTTGCATTCTGCCCCTGCCTCTGCTGGTTCCTGGGGCAATTCTTGGCGTAATGCCCAGTGTTGCCGCAAGTGAAGCACCTGTTGTCATTGGCTTGGCGGTACTGCTGCTGTTGCTGATTGCCCCTCTGAGCTGGAAATTGGGTGCGGTTGGGTGCCTGCTGCTGCTGCTGAGGTCGGATTACCCATCGCCCTTGCTGCTGCTGAGGTCCCCTGCCCTGGGTGTCGGACACAATTCTGAAGCGTTGTGGCTGAGCTGAGGGTCCTGCCACGGGGGTCTTCCTCTTCTTCTCTGCCTGCCTAGCTGTAATGCAGTCCTCTTGGGAGATAGCCATGTTGACCAACTCATTGTAGCTGTTGGCCCTGACAGTGTTGAGACGATCCCGGAGCTTAGTGCTGAGCCCCCTTCTGAATCTGTCCCTCTTCTTCTCATCTGTATCTGCATGATATCCCGCGTACTGGCACAAGTCATTAAAGGCCTGGGCATACTGCAACACTGTCCTGTTGCCCTGAGTGAGTGCCAAGAACTCATTGAGTTTCCTGTCCATGATCCCGGCTGGTATATGGTGTCCTCTAAAAGCTGCCTTAAACTCCCTCCACTCCACCTCTCGGTCTTCTGGCTGCATAGCAAGAAAATGATCCCACCAAGTCCTTGCAGGTCCGCGAAGCTGCTGGGTGGCGAACCTGACTTTGGTGACCTCTGAGCAAACTCCATGGAGCAGTGGAAATTTGGATTCCACCACTCGCAGCCACACATCTGCGTCAAGTGGGTCCTCCGCCCTTGTGAACAGTGGAGGCTAGGTGCTAAGGAATTCCTGATAGGTGGCCGCCGCGGGGTGACGTTGGTGGTCCCCACCACCATAATGCTGAGGTGGTGGCTGACGTTGAGCCAGCTGCCTCAGGATCTCATTCTGCTGAGCCATGAGCTCCTGCAGAGTGGGAGGTGGTGGTGGTGGTGGAGGAACACGCTCGTTCTGGCCACGACGCTGCCTCCCGGCCATCTGAAAAACCACACACTTGTTTAACACCACAATTCCAAATTTCAAGATTTTTATCACGGGGACAAAGTTAAAAACAGCATGAAAGATTCCGACTTCAACAAAAGGGATTTTAAGAGGCATAGATTCTTCCTTCCAATTTTAAACTGATAAAAGCATCCATCACACAAGCTCCCAAGAGAGTTTAACACGGTTACATCAAATTGTTCCAAAATGACTCAACTCTAACTAGCCTAGTACCCTAAGGGTGCAAAAGCTAAGCTAGCTGCGAGGAGTCCGACTATCCAACCTCTAAGCCTATCCTGAACACCTAGTGGGCGAACGAAGCAACACTCGACTCGGGGGAAGGTGGTCTTCCCGAGCCAGCAGTGTCCACACTGGAGGCAGGCTCATCTCCGCCCTCAATGTCGACGTCCTCGTTGGCCTCTTGGTCCTGGATCTCCTGGTGGTGCATGTCCAGGTGCTCGTTAGCCTCAGCAAGCTGCTGCTGAGTGTTAATGAGCTGATCCTCGAGAACCTCGATGGTGTTCTCCCTGGTGCCCACCAGCTCCTCCAACTCCTGAATATCAGTGGATAGCTGCTCCACCTGCAAGTCCTTCTCCACCATTTCCTGAGATAGGTCAACCACGAGCTCCTCTCTGTTATCCAGCGTGATCTTTGTTGCCTCCAGCAGTGCCATCAGATGGGACATTGCCTCACCGCGCATCACCTGCAGACGGTACAGAGCATTCATGCACCGTACTGTCAAGTGCGCAGTCTGTCCTGGGTAGATGGCCCAGATGTCCTTGGCATGCTCCACCCGATCCTTCCACATTGGGTCGTCCTCCTTCTCAGCGGGGAACAAGCCAATGGGGTGGGTAGCCAGCTCCAAGGGATGGAATCCGCAGAAGGTAGTCAATCCATGCAGAGCGATCGCCTCGATCGTGTCCTCTGCTCGATACCCGAAAGACTCGGAGTCCAAGGAGCGCCAGCCTGGCTGCAGGGGGTGAGGCTCCAAAGTCATCCTCACCCTACAGCGGGGCACCCGGTGCTTCTCGAACTGCTGCACCGCGTACTGAGGGGGTGTCGTGTATCCAGCCCCCTGAAGTACTTCCCACAGAATGCGGGGAAAGCCCTCTCGTGCAAGTCCGTCAGTGTGGGTCAGTGCATTTTCGTCATCGGAGGATCCATGGGAAGTCATCTGTGTACGGTTAAGCGTAAGTAAAAGAAAAAGAATTGTAAAAAGAACAAGGAAAATAAAACTCAGCCCTTCTGTAGTTAAGTAAAAAGGCACTAAGGACCTAGTTGGTTGTTATCTTGTTTTTAAGTCCTTTACTCAGTTATCCATTTGCTTAATTATGAATGCATGCATGCTCGTCCTGAACGACCTCACAACAAGATAAAAGGAATAGGGAGGAACTCCCATCCTGTAAAAGTGGCCTGTAGGGCCTAGTTACTTAGCCACCTAGCTACCCCTCTATTATCCTAAGGCTTCGCGTCCTAGGTCTATCCTGCTCGTCCTACTATCTATCCAACCTTGTTTCTATCAAGTTTTATTTAGAAAATTTATGGTATTTACATTTTATTGATTCCTCTGTGGTGGTACAAGCTCCGATACTAGCTGTGGCGGAACTGCCCGAATTATTCCAACTTAAGTGCCCAAATCCCGCCTTAGAGGCCAGACCACACTTAAATGGGAATAACCCGTCAATCCCTCGGATCTAGTCCGACACGGCCACTGACAGGATCAAGTACCACAATCTCACTCGAAGGTGAGTCACAGAGCAAATACAATAAAGCATAAAGCCATACATGTCACAATGTTAAATTATTACATCACCATCATCATCATCGGAGTTTTTGCAAAAGTAACCATCATTGTTCGAAGTGCAGCGGAATAAAACTAACGGTAATTAAACAGAGAGATGGGGAAGCCTGTCCCGTCACTCCTCATGCTCCTCCTCAGCCGAGGCAGGGTCCCACTCAACAGTCCAACCCGGTGGCAAGGTGGACGACCAAGTTATCCCAGCAACCATCTCCTCCAGAGAACCTGTAAAAATTATGCCACAAGCAAGGCTGAGTATACTAATACTCAGCTAGACTTACCCGGTGTGAGGAGTCTACTCCTCTACCTCTAGACATGCAGCTGTTTGGCTGTGGGGTTTGGTTGCCAAAAGCACTAGCTGAGTTTCTAAATCAAGATTTTAACTTAATCAAAGTTAAGTGTGACTCTCTTAAGGCTAAAAGTGAACTATCTACTCATACATGGTAGCAAGCATTATTAACAATCAACATCTTTTCTCAACTCATCATACTTTCACTTATTACTCAATGCAGTACAATGGATCAAGCAGTCTCATTAGCTGCGAGAAGCAGACGATTCGAATCAAGTTTTTATCCTTGCAAGGTAAACCTAAACACACGACATGCAGGGGCACTCCGTCCCCACACATATCAACCGTCCCCATCGATTCCCCGTCAGCAGAGAGGGGCTCACCGCCTTGGCGTACAATGCCTCACTGACCCCGACTGGCCGTCGTGCAGTGACCGCACTTGTACCCACCATAACCGGAATGGGAGACCTCGTCTCAGGTCGCGTGAGGAGGGCAATCTGCTGCCAGGTTCAATCAGGTACTAGGCTTACCGATTTACCATATTTCTCGGCATGTGCTTAGTACGTTCAAACGCTTGACACAGGTATCCGCACGTTAATCCTTATTCCATTTTCCCGTCTCGTAAACAACCAATCCCCATGGATTGTTGTCCACCAACTAGCATCATGAGAGTGTAAAAGTGGGTACAATCAATTTCCTGATCTCGCGCGAGTGCTAGAAAAATCACTCGTCTTCTACCGAGATCCTAATTAAGCAAAGCAACTACTCGACCTGTCATACTAGTATTCATCTCAAAAGGATTCCTGAGATCATGCAACTAGGGTTTCAAACAATTCCTACACCTAAGTGCATAATCAATCCTACAATCATTAAGTGAAGTAAAATAGCATAAATAACAGGTTATGCATAAAACCGGGGCTTGCCTTCCAAAGCAGTGGCAGGCAGGTCCTCTGGTGCAGGCTCGGGTGCTGGATCTGGGGCTACCTCCTGAGCAGCTCCTTGCTCCGGCACGAGGATGTACTCTCCGTCAGCAAGATTACAGTCTATCGAATGCAATGAACATGTATGTCATGATTATGTCATGATTATGCATGATTTAACAACATTTTGTAAAAGAAACTAAGTCAAGAAGTAACTTAGGGTTCTTAGTCATGTGGGGCTTCTAGTGGCATATATATAAACATAGACTTATTACCCTTTTTAAACTTAGGTTCTCTTTTAGGATAACATAGTGGTTTGGTATTGCCTTAATATATTTTAGTGGGCCATTTTACAAAGGTTTTAGTATGACCTTAAATTCCCTTATCCCTTTTCCTTTCTTTAATTTCCATTTAGGGTTTCTAGTGTGGGTTGAACTACAACAGGGTTTTAATAATTTCCAAAAATCCTGTAAAAATTACAGTGGGTTGTCACTGGCTATTCTAGCTTGTTTTAAGAATTTGAGGCTTAAGTATAAAAGTCAGGCTTTAAATAAAAATAGCAAAAGTTAGGCAAAATGGGCCACTTCACACTACACCTCTTAGTTAGGGGTAGGTTCTGTTCTAAAGGTTATTTTTGTTGGCATCCTCTGGTAATAATAGGTCTTTGTGCTAAAAATCACAGGAAACTAAGGAGTGGTTATTTAGTTATGATTTTCTCAAGTTTAATGTCAAAAAGGCACTTTCTACTACATTATTATTTGAAAAATGTCAAACAGCAGATTTCTTATTTTTCCTAAGTTCTCTCTAATAAAACAATAGTTATCCCAAGGGTGGGGGTGTTTTTACCTTGGGGTCATTTTTGTAGGGTTTTTCTAAGTTATCCTTGTTTTATTAAAATAAAAGATATCCTACTTAATTTGTACTAAACCAAGGTATGATATATTTTTCCAGTGAACTATATTGAATAAGTAACCTATCAAAAATAGAAGTACTCTCTGGTTCATTAATTAAGTTGCATTTTTTATTTTCCTTATCCTTAAGCATATTTTAGAATAAAGGGTAAAATTAACTTAAATGGAGTGGACAGAAGGGTTTAACATTTTTACTTGGTCTAGTAGATAGATATAAGCTTCTCAAAATTTTTCTAGCCCTGGTCAAGCAATATTCCTATTTTTCCTCCTAATATTGGGTTTTGAGTGGTTTTCTTATTTAATTCTAAACTTCAGAAAGAAATACAGAAGCTATGGGTTCTATTATTTTTCTCTGATAGCTCATAGATTTCTGAATCTAGCAAAATTGGTTTGAAAATTTTTGGATGATTATTCTGCAAGTTATGCATTTACTTAGCTATCTGTTATAATAAAAGAAAAAAAATTCAAAAATAGAAAAAGAAAACGTGTTTACGCTGAGGCCCCTGGGGTTTTTCCTTTTGTTTTCTCACAGAACAGCCCTTGGTCCACTATTGGCTTGAGTCACTGACATTGCGCAAAGCCCCCTGGACTTAACTAAAATCTAACCCGCGCTCCCTGACCGGCTTAAACAGTGCCCGCGGTACATTTTACGGCGGTGGGGCTTACCGGCGGCAGTAGAGCTCCGGCGGGGTGGTCAGTGACGTCCGGGAGGTCGCAACGGTCACGCCGATGTGCGGGTCGGTGTCGGAGGTGGTCGGAGCTACCCTGGCCACGAGCACAGGCGGCGGAAGTCGTCGGCGGCTCCTGCTCCGGCCAAACCACGGCGGCATAGATCAATTAGGGTGCACGATGAGCTTCATGGGGTGACACAGAGGCCGTACGCGCAAGGAATTGGAAAACGGTGCAGGGGCTTTCCCGGTCCACGTGCGCCGGCGGGTTCTTGAACTCCGGTGAGCATGATTGGGCTAAACCGGTGACGCGGGTCCCCGGGTCAAGCTTGAGCAAGACTCACGGCTTCACCAGGAAGCTCCCTGAGGGCTTGGATCGAACGGAGGAGGACGGGAGAGGGGCTGGCCACGGTGGTTGCTCTCGGGCGGCACTGGAGGGTCGCGGGGAGGTCGCCGGAGTTAATGGCTGGCTTGGGCGAGTCCGGCGTAGTACGGAGGAGGTAACGGGGAAGGCAGCCAAGCACTAGGGCGGGCTTTATAGCCGCGGCGCGGGCGTGGTCACGGGCGGCCGCGGGTGCGCGGGGGTTCGCGCACGGGCGTGCTCTGAGCGCGCCCCCGGATGCCAGCTCGCGTCGAACACGTGGAAGCTTGCTTCTGCCATGGTTCAACGGCCGATTAGAGCGCCATAGCGTGCGTATCTTGGCAAGGTCACTGTGTACGGTCGCTTCTCTGCTCCAAATCCTATCTTTTTGCTGTGAGTTCCAAGTCGAGATATGGTCGGGGCAGAGAGATAGAGAGGGGAGAAGTTTGCTGTGTTAGCCAAGCCCGAACCGAGACAAAAGGAGTGTCAAGTCATCTCTAGCGCCCTAGGATAGGTGTCATCTCTTTCCAGGGTGTTCTAGGGTTAATTTGGCGCCCTTTTGTCAATTGGGTCGAAGGGTTTTGAAAAGGGGATTAAGGTGAACATGTGGAGTCTTTGTGCAAGGGTTAGTTTTTGTACTTAGGCAAAAACTGAATTTTCCCTTGTGCTAAATCTTAGGTGAACTATTTAGGGCTTTTCTGAAAACTTTTTGGGGGTACTTCCTTACTATTAATTGTAGGTTATTAAGTGTATTACAACTTTTATATTTGGCCCAACCCATGATCATAAGGTTTACATGATCTTTTGATCATGGCTTCAATTAGGGTTCCCATTGCCTATGGGGGTTTTGCTTTAGGGTTTTGGGTGATCCCTACTTAGATGTGCATGATAAGCTAGGGCATGGCATCCAAGGTGGATTATACTTGCTTAGGACCTAGAATTCCAAGTTTGGTATCCTTTGCCCAAATCAGTCTTCATGTGATAATGGGTAAAAAGGGGTAACCCTGGGTTGGACACCCTGAGTAACACCTGGGGTGTTACAGGATGATCCCGTGAAAAGGCGCCGCGCCTGTTCGGATCGAGGACAGATCGATCTGCAGGAGCCTGAGGGTCTCGGTGTAGATGATGTTGAGGCTGCTGCCTCCGTCCATGAGTACCTTGGTGAGCCTGACGTTGCCGATGACGGGGTCGACAACGAGCGGATATTTCCCCGGGCTCGGCACGCGGTCGGGGTGGTCGCCCTGGTCGAAGGTGATGGGCTTGTCGGACCAGTCTAGGTAGACTGGCGCTGCCACCTTTACCGAGCAGACCTCCCGACGCTCTTGCTTGCGGTGCCGAGCCGAGGCGTTCGCCACTTGCCCACCGTAGATCATAAAGCAGTCGTGGACCTTGGGGAACTCCTCTGCCTTGTGATCCTCCTTCTTGTCCTTGTTGTGGGCCCTGCCACCTTCCACCGGTGGCCCGGCCTTGTGAAAGTGGCGCCGAAGCATGACACACTCCTCAAGGGTGTGCTTGACGGGCCCCTGATGATAGGGGCACGACTCCTTGAGCATCTTGTCGAAGAGATTGGCACCTCCGGGAGGCTTCCGAGGGTTCTTGTACTCAGCGGCGGCGACAAGGTCCGCGTCGGCGGTGTCGCGTTTCGCTTGCGACTTTTTCTTGCCCTTCTTCTTGGCGTCGCGCTGAGTGGACGCCTCGGGGACGTCTTCCGGTTGACGGCCCTGGGGCTGCTTGTCCTTTCGGAAGATGGCCTCAACCGCCTCCTGGCGAGAGGCGAACTTGGTGGCGATGTCCATCAGCTCGCTCGCCTTGGTGGGGGTCTTGCGACCCTGCTTGCTCACCAGGTCGCGGCAGGTGGTGTCGGCGAGGAACGCGCCGATGACGTCTGAGTCGGTGACGTTGGGCAGCTCGGTGCGCTGCTTCGAGAATCGCCGGATGTAGTCCCGGAGAGACTCTCCCGGCTGCTGGAGGCAGCTTCGGAGATCCCAGGAGTTCCTAGGGCGCACGTACGTGCCCTGGAAGTTGCCAGCGAAGGCTTGGACCAGGTTGTCCCAGTTGGAGATCTGCCCCGGAGGCAGATGCTCCAGTCAGGCTCGAGCGGTGTCGGAGAGGAACAGGGGGAGGTTGCGGATGATGAGGTTGTCATCGTCCGTTCCACCCAGCTAGCAGGCCAGCCGGTAGTCCATGAGCCACAGTTCCGGCCTCGTCTCCCCCGAGTACTTTGTGATAGTAGTCGGGGTTCGGAACCAGGTCGGGAACGGCGCCCGTCGTATGGCCCAGCTGAAAGCCTGCGGACCGAGTGGTTCGGGCGAGGGACTCTGATCCTCCCCGCTGTCGTAGCGTCCCCCACGCCTGGGGTGGTAGCCTCAGCGCACCTTCTCGTCGAGGTGGGCTCGACGGTCGCGGCGGTGGTGCTCGTTGCCGAGGCAACCCAGGGCCGCAGGCGCCGTGTTGCGCGTGCGCCCGATGTGGACCGAGGCTTCCCGCATGAATCGGGAAGTCGCGGCGCGATACTCCGAGGGGTACCCCTGCCTTCGGGAGGCAGAGCTTTCGGCCCGTCGGACCGCGGCATCCTCCAGGAGATTCTAGAGCTCTCCCTGGATACGCCGCCCTTCGGTGGTTGATGGTTCTAGCATCGCGCGAAGTAGTATTGTTGTTGCAGCCAGGTTCTGGCCGACCCCACTGGAAGCCGGTGGCGACCTTGCCCTGACGTCGTCGGCAACGCGGTACTGGATGCCCTGGGGTAGATGACACGCTTCTCCGGCCGGAGCTTGGTCTGCCCATTCCTGCCCGATGTTCCGCCGGAACTGCTCAAGTGTTCCTGCTCCCTCGTCGAGCCTGGCCTGCATCTCGTGGATTTGCTCGAGCTGTGCGTCCTGACCCCCCGCAGGGACTGGGACCACAGCTAGCTCCCGAAGGATGTCAACGCGAGGCACAGGCCTAGGGGGATCGCCGTTTTTCGACATACCAAGATGGTTGCCTTCGCCGGGACCCCCTATATCGACGTGGAAACATTCACGACTTAGGCCGCAGTCCTCGTCGCCGAAGCTGCGGCTACCATCGGAACAATCGGAGTGTCAGTAGTCGCATGCGGTCATGAAGTCCCGCATGGCACTGGGGTTACCGAGCTCGGAGAAATCCCAACAAAAGTCGGACTCGTCATCTTCGTTGGAACCCGAGGGTCCGTAGGTCGAGACAGTCGTCAGTCTGTCCCAGGGCGACCGCATATGGTACCCCGGAGGGTTGGTACATGCCTCTATGAAGGCTTCCGCCAAAGCGAGGTCGCTTGGTGGGTCGAAGCTGAATTCAAAAGGCACGGGGTGGGAATTGGTTGGTACCTCTTGGTCGACGGGCGGTGACGAAGTCGCGTCAGGGGCGGACTGCACCGTTGTCTCAGGTACGAGGGCGACGCCCAGCAAGTCCTTTGCGAGCGTGCTGGCGTCGTTCGTCTGCTTGGGGTTGGCGTGTTGCGGGGAAATGGCACTCGTCTTCGTCTCAGACGCAAGGTCGAAGCCCGACGTGTCCCCCGCTGGGGCGCCGGCGTCGTCGACTTGCTCGACAGCCGACGAGGTGACGCCTCCTGCTTGGCCATGGTTGCCCCGCCTCCTCCTCCATCGGCGGGGGAGGTGACGGGACAAACCCGGATGTTGTTCTTCCGCCACGTGGGGAAGACGTCGTTGATTCCGCCGCCGGCGGGCGGGCTGACGGCCGCCATTGTCGCTGTCGCGCGGCGGAGGAAGGAGTATCATGTCGTAGCTGCCGTCGAGGGACATGAACTCAAGACTCCCGAAACGAGCACCGTCCCAGGCTGGAAAGGTTGCTGGAGACTACCCATCTGGAGCTTGACAGGAAGCTGTTCGTCAACACGCAGCAGGCCCCTACCTGGCGCGCCAACTGTCGGCGTTTCGACCCCGGGGGGTCCCTGGACCGACAAGTAAATTGTCTCCGCGTGTCCCAGCCCAGATGGGTCGGCGCGAGACGGAGCACGAAGGGGGAAGAAACAGGCAAAGGGGAAACCTGCGGCATTCGTGTTGCCCTGCGCCCAGGTCGGGTGCGCTTGCAGTAGGGGGTTACAAGCGTCCGCGTGGGATAGAGCGAGAGCGAGAGCCTTATGCGCCGGCCCGTTCTCCCGCGCGGCCAACCCTCTCGTACGAGAGCCCTGGACCTTCCTTTTATAGGCGTAAGGAGAGGGTCTAGGTGTACAATGGGGGGTGTAGCAGTGTGCTAACGTGTCTAGCAGAGAGGAGCTAGAGCCCTAAGTACATGCCGTCGTGGCAGTCGGAGAGGTTTTGGCACCCTGTTCATGTGGTGTCATGGCCGTCGGAGGAGCACCGGAGCCCTGTGGAAGGACAGCTGTCGGGGCTGTCGAATCCTTGCTGACGTCTCCTTGCTTCCGTCAGGGGCTAGGAGTCGCCATCGTCATGGAGAACGCGGGCCACCATCATTATTTGTTTACCGGGGCGAGCCAGATGGGACGCCGGTCTTGTTCCCCGTAGCCTGAGCTAGCTAGGGGTAGGGTAATGATGGCCCCCCCTATGACGTGGTCGGTCCGAACTCTGGGTCGGGCGAGGCGGAGGCTCCTCCGAGGTCGAGGTCGAGTCCGTCTTCCGAGGTCGAGGCTGAGTCCGACCCCTGGGTCGTGCGAGGCGGAGACCGTCTTCCGAGGCCAAGGCTGTGTCCGAGCCCTGGGGTCGGGCGAGGCGGAGTCCGCCGTCTTCTGAGTCATGGCTGAGTCCGAGCCCTGGGGTCGGGCGAGGCGAAGTCCATCTTCCGAGGCTGAGACGGGGGCCGAGCCCTAGGGTCGGGCGAGGTAGAGCTTCCTATGGCGCCCGAGGCTGGACTTAGCTGCTATCAGCCGCACTCTATCGAGTGGCACAGCAGTCGGAGCGACGCAGGCGGCGTTGTTTTCTTGTCAGGTCGGTCAGTGGAGTGGCGAAGTGACTGCGATCACTTCGGCTCTGTCGACTGAAGAACGCGCGTCAGGATAAGGTGTCAGGCGATCCTTGCATTAAATGCTCCTGCAATACGGTCGGTTGGCGTGGCGATCTGGCTAAGGTTGCTTCTCTGCGAAGACTAGGCCTCGGGCGAGCCGAAGGTGTGTCCGTTGCTTGAGGGGGCCCTCGGGCGAGACGTGAATCCTCCGGGGTCGGCTGCCTTTGCCCGAGGCTGGGCTCGGGCGAGGCAAGATCGTGTCCCTTGAGTGGACTGAGCCTTGACCTTAATCGCGCCCATCAGGCCTTTGCAGCTTTGTGCTGATGGGGGTTACTAGCTGAGATTTGGAGTCTTGGGGGAACCCCTAATTATGGTCCCCGACAATTTCATATTTAAATACGTTTATGAATTTAGAGATTGCGATGTATACGGGTAACCAAAATCGAACCCCGCGACAATACTTTGAATATGTGTATGATTTTATAGTTTTAAAAATGAGTACGTCACTATTCACTACCACCATGATTTTCATAATAGAAAACGTTCATAGATTTAAATTCGCTTTAGTATGTAGAACGATATTGGTTAGTACTGGTATTGTATAATTTTATATAAGAAAAATAGAAGGACTACTGAGCCACGTATTTCCGTCAAATGAAAATATATGTATTTTACTATTCATGATAAATGTATTCATAAGCATAGCACTTAATTAATTAGAATTAGTAAGATACTTATTTATGTCATAATAACCATGAATAGATTATTAAAAGTCCCATTTAGTAATTTACAATTACTTCTTAGAATATTATTGATTAGAAGAATTATAAACAATTTTAGTTATACATATAAATTCTATTTAGAAAAGAAAGGAGAAAACCGAAAGAGTAGAATTTATAATAATGACTTAACTAGGCACTCACACTTTTCTAATAAAGAAAATGATAGTATGTTGATAAACATAGGTTTCTTACTAAAGAATTAGATAATTTGTTTCTAGTTTAAAATGACCTTTTAATAGATATCATATTTAATAAGGTTCGTTATGGATGTTTAAGTATAGCCGTATTAAATGAAAACTTAAAAGAATATGTAGACCATATGTTTCTTAATAAAAATAGAAGATAAATACATGTCCAATTAATAGATTATTTATATTTTCTTAATTAAAAGATAACAAGGGTCAGTGTTTTTATAAACTGAAATGATAGTTTATACATAACTTCCTTCTAATGAATTAGATCATTTGTTCCTACAATAGAATTAAAGATAATTAATAGATTAATTATCCTTTATCATATTTTATTAACCAAACCGATAGTCAATTTGTTCTTAACTAGATTTATGGCATGATTAATGATTTTATAGAATTTAGTCCACATTATATACGAATCACTTAGCTTTTCCTAAAGGATAAAACAAAGTAATAAGAGCTTAAGTTCTTTTATAACTAAAATATTACTTCATATATTGACCTTGATTATAACTTTCTTAATAAAGAATATAGGCCATGTACTTTATAATAAAAGATAGTTATTTGTTTATTATCTTTTGCATGAAAATCCACTTAAGGCCCATAACCTAAGTCGTCATAAAATAGGTGTTTAATAATAATGATCTTTTCACATAAAATCTATTTAGACTTATATCTTAATTTATCATAAGTGAAGGTTTAACAATCAATTATAATACGTTCCATAATGCTTACAAATAAATAACGTGTTTCGTAGCGCATTAACCTTAGATATATAACTTATGTCTTTTCTAAAAGGTTAAAAAGGTTTAATATCGTTATAACGTGTTTTATCGTCTTATAAACCCTCAATCTTAGACATATCACATATGATGTTTTATAAAAGATTAAATTGATGAACCTAATATTTGTATATTTTAATTAAGATATTTTAAGCTCATGTCTTATTTTATAAAGTATAGATCACACATTGTTGAAAAGAATACCTTCTTATTATAACCCTTGCGTGTAATATTTTTGAAAAGCGAACGCTCTTTTCGTTAGGCTTTCTTTTAACTTTACGTATGATGAATGTTGTATGTTATTGAGTGGTGTTTGTTCTTCTTATTTGTTTGTGTGATATTCAGTGGTTGATCTAGTAGTTAAGAATCAAGGTCTATTCCTATCCGTGGAAGAACCTCAAGTATTCAATAAGCAAGGCAAGTGGACTTCTCCCTCTGCATACTCTGTTCGATCCCAAACAATACATTTAATAAAGTTTATTCTTGGATATATATGCATAATTTGATGGGTTACCTATTCAGATACTCCTAACCTTTCCAACCTTATTCCTTGTTGACCTGGGTTTTGATCTAATCAAGTAGCTATGCTATTGCTACAACTTTAACGCTATGATGTTACTCCTACTGATGATATCAATGTTCAAAATGGTAAGTTTACATTATTGTTGTTAATCCGATGATTAAGCAAGATCATACTGTGATAATTGGAACATGGAGTGACCACCCGGGAAAACAGTGCAACCACGAGTGCTATCATGGCTCTGGCTTTGGTAATTTGCTTTATATGCTTAGTGCCTAGCAACCTTACCTGAAATATAGGCAAGAGGGGGAGCGGTGGTGGTGGCAGCCCACGTTAACATGGGGACATATTCTTGGCTAAGGTACCTCACCCAGGGGGCCTCCACCATCGACTTTAGAAACCTTAGCGGGTTGCTTAGTATTAAGAATATTCTGTGAAAGCCTCATAGTGGATCCCTAGCCACTCATCAGAAGTGTTTACGGGTTTTGGCCGACCCAGGTTAGAGGGGATACACGGCTTGTGGGTAAAGTTGTACCACCTCTGTAGAGTGTAAAACTGATATATCAGCCGTGCTCATGGTTATGAGCAGCGTGGACTCCTCACATGATAATTGAACTTGAAGATGGAAATAAATCGAGATCCGATTATCTGCCAATGGTTTGCTTAAGTGGTTTCACTTAAGTGTTTTTGATATACTCTTATACCTTTGTTTAATGGGAATACTTGGGATTCACACTTATTAGTAAGACATGTGTTGTTAATAAAATGATGACCAACTAAAATGCTTACTGCTCAACCTTAGCCTCACCTTGTTAAACTTGCATTAGTTTTTCCCCCACTTGCTGAGCCCCGACCATAAGTGAGCTCACCCTTGCTTAAATTTTGATCAGAAGCTTGCAGATGAAGATATGATGTTGAACTCCGTGGATGCTAGTCTAGTGATACCCCCGGTCATCTTCCTGTGGATGGATGTCCTTGTTTCGCTGTACTTTGATGAATAAAGGTTAAGACATTATGTCTGTTCGAAGTGTAATATGTTAATATAATCATTATTTACGCTTTTACACATTGTCCTTTTGATATATTACACTTGTGACGTCAACATATGTGTGGAAATAGATCCTGGCACACATATGCGATGCACCCGGCTCTGCCCCTTGGGAAACGGGTGTGACAGAAGTGGTATCAAAGCCAATGTGACCGTAGGTCGCTAGATTAGTTAGAAATGGAAAGCCTAGTCAGTCTTTCAAAACATGGTCTAATTTGCTCCATGAAACTTATTTTATATCATAACTTGTCTCTTTTATCTTCAACTCTTCTAGTCTGATTTTTTGTCTATCAGAAGGTTCTAATGAGAAGCATTGCAAGATGATCAAGCTAGGTTGCAGAACTTGAAGCAAAGTTTGCATGAAGGAACCCTTTAGAAGCTATTGAAGATACCCCATTCTCTATCTTATCCCCACCCCGCAAGAAGTTTTTGTTATAGATTTCTTGGATCTATTTCCATTCTTCTTAGTTAGGTTGATAGGATTGTTCTTTAGTATTAAGATTTTCGACTAGATCGGTAATGGCGATATTATATTATATTACAAGTGGTTTTCTAATCCCTAATATTGCTATATAACCCTTGACTCCTTATACTTTTGTTTTCTTGCCATTGTTTTGTCATCCTTGGACAATATCTACCTTATTACATTGAACCCTTTGTCTCTCTACTTCTCTCCTTGATAATGCCCTTGTATTTTGTATCCTTAAAAAATTATCATATCCTTGGTTGTACAACTTATCCTCGCTTCATCGATTACTGGTTATCTTATTTCACTCTTGGTCATTAACAATAATGTTTTGAATCTTGTCTGTCTCCTTGTTATTTCTGATCTGATTCCTATATTTTATAATCTCTTTCTTATTTCTAACCTTGTCCCGCCTTTCAAAAAAAACTATAAGAAATTGTTTTCCCTAAGCAAGATTGCCTTTTGATTGAATGAATAACATCGAGTTATTTTGTGCTGATATGTTTGAGTTCATGTTAGTTATCTTTGTGACTATGATTGATTTGTTTCTTTGTAATGATTGCTGTTGTATTGTGTGACTTTTCTCCATAATGACATCAGTTAGCTAGGTTAATATAATCGTTATTTACGCTTTTATGCATTATTCTTTTGATATATTACACTTGTGACATCAACATATGTGTGGAAATAGATCCTGGCACACATATGTGATGCACCCGGCTCTGCCCCTTGGGAAACCGGTGTGACTTCCAGGTCGCTGACCGTTCGTCCCCTGGTCGCGGACCGTCCGCGCCTGTGCAGAGAGCACTGCTGCCGGTTTTCACGCAGTGATTGGCGCCCCAAAAAGGCACCAACAAATGTATCAGAATTGTCGATATAAACTGATATGCATCATAAGCATGGTTTTAAATAGCGGCCTAAGGGGTTTAGCTGCGTGCTTCTCAAAAGTGCAAATAACGGGCTATATCGGGATATAACTGGCTATAGCGGGCTATAGCGAAGGCTATAGCCGACTATTTAAAACCCTGATCATAAGTCATCACATCGACTTCAGAACTAGGGATGCAAATTGATCTGATTAGTATAGAATCAGATCATGATATTGTATTTTAACATATTTTAATTTAAACTTAAGATTGATTCACATATTTAAATGAATACAAATTAGATGTCTCATTTATTTTAGGAATGTCTTCAAATATTTTAGAGCATCTCCAACCGCTCCTTAGGATCTCCTAATACATTCAACTTAGGATCTCCCTAAACATATTTACATCCAAAAAAATCACACCTTCCAACCATTCCCTTTATTTGCTTGTTTGACATGGCCAGTTCCTTCTCTATCCTTTGAGATGAGAGGAAGGCGTGCAGGTGCAGACCTTTTTTGGCGCCAGGTGCAGGGAGTAGGCGGGATGAGAGCAAGGCACCAATCGAGACACTGTGCACGGCAGATCGGCAGATCGATAGAAAATAATATTGGGAAGGTTGGAAGGCAGTGGATATCTGCACACACGACTGATTATTTTGGGCGTACGGTAAGATATGGTAGACAAATACGAGACCGTTGGAGGGCTTGTTTTCTTGTTTTTTTCCTAAAACGTGGTTTAGGGACTCAAAGTAAGGAGTTGTTGGAGATGCTCTTAAGGTTATCGAAATGTTAGAAAGAAGGACAATCGTCTGATGAAGTGACCACGACAAAGGTGAATGGATGTAACAATCGTGTTAACCACCACTAGTTACGTGTTCATAGGTGGCAATAGTTTCTATATATGTCTTGTTAAATGAAATCGTTGTTCAAACACGATCCAAACATTTACAATGATATATGTTCTATTTGAACTACAATCTCAACATGTCTACCATGCAACTGACATAAATGCACTTTATATGCCGAATGAGAAGCCACAATGTCAATCAAGCGTTGCCTCCAGTGAGGTAGCTCAGGCCGCACCAAACCTAGTTGTCATCACCCTTTCTCCTCCCATCTTCACCTTCCCACCACCAGAGTAAGTACCCGAAAGTCCCGAGCGGTCAGTAGGGATGATAGTGGCGAGTCCTTCTCGTTAGGCCTGGGCAAAAAGAACCGGAACCGAGGAACCGAACCAAAATAACCGAGAACCAAAACCGAACTAACCGAACCGAAGGAACCGTTATGAAATTCGGTTCGGTTTTTTTGAGAACCGAAATAAATGAGATATTTTCGGTTCTGCACTCCAAAGAATTGAAGGAACCGAAAAAACAAAAATTATTAGATTCAATTTGTTACATGTGTTTGTAACTTCGGATGTTGTTTTATCGACTTATGTTGAACCTCTAATCATCCATGTATTATCTATGAAATTATGGTCATTGTGCACTTGTGGTTGTTTGTGGGGAGATGCTCCTGAAATTTCTCACAAAAGTTGTCATTATTCAGATTTTTAGAGTGGCTATTACAGTTCGGTTAGAACCGAAGAACCGAACCGAAGAACTGAGAACCGAACTAGTCGGTTCTGGTTTCTTTATCTTGCTATTCCGGTTCTAGTTTTTGAAGAACCGAATTTCTATAAGAACCAAGGAACCGAACCGAACCGAACCGAAGAACCGAACGCCCAGTCCTACTTCTCGTGTGGCTCAGCACGATTTAGCCCAGCCCAACAATTGTCTGGTCCATTGTCCACCGGGCACGTGTCTGGTCCTTAGGTGCAACACGACTAGCTAGACCCGATCTGTTATCCATCTGTCCGATGCCGATCCGGCCTGATCATTGTGTCATACGATCGGCAGGCTAGGCCTACTACAGTATTTTCCCCTATTTTTATAAAATATATATTATGCTTGACTATCTCTACTATTATAAAGCACCAGTTTCTACTGTTGTCGTACGTTAACACTTTTAAAAAGGGGTTTCCTTCAAATATGACACTCAAATTTAACAAAATTAGATAGATATTTTATTTGGATGCATTACATCCAAATAAACTAGCTATTTAATTTTGCAAAATTTGAGTGACATATTTAAAAAACCTTTTGTATTTCTTTTTTAATCAACTCGTGGTCCAAGCCTAAGCTACTATGCCTCGCTTCAGCGCTTAACCAAGATGGTATACTTCTACTGTCCTTCAAGCTATCGCTCGTCTTCGACCCCCTCGGCTCCCTCTCCGGCTGGGGGTACATCGATGCCATGCTCTGCGCATGAAACAATGTCTTCTGCTCGTCGGACTCACGAGTCATCAGCGTCGTCCTACCTAACACGCAGCTCGTCGGCCCCATCGCCAGGGAGCTTGGCCTCATCGAGCACATCCGCCGCCTTGACCTCTCTAGCAATGCGCTCAACGGAACCTTCCCGCCTGACCTACTCCACACGAAGGGACTAGGTGTGCTCAATGTCATAACTATTTAATAAAAATCATCCTTATGAGCACATTTGGTAGACTAAGTCTACAAATCTTGAGATTTACAGAGCCACTTTTTTTTAAGAAAGCGGGGGGAGGGGGCAAAGCCCACCATGTATTATTGAAAGTTTGCACTCAAGGAGAGTGCATTGTACAAATAGTTGGAGGTTATGTGATTACACCACGTTTCAATGCCATGGGATACATTAGCATAGAAACAGTTGTGCCAAATTCGCAGATCATCTATTGCATTGGACACTATTCTATGAGATGATGAAGCCCCCCTATGATGACCATAATGTTTCTGTTTTCCAAAACTCTCCATAGAACGGCTAGAACAATGTGTGAGAGACATTCACTACAGATATCAGTGGGAAGCGAGCATGATACATCATAAGACACACCCTCCATCCTATATATTTAAGTCCCAGTAAGTCTCCAGATGTCTGCAATTTCAGGGCATTGGACAAACGGGTGGAGCCTATCTTCCATAGCTGCTCCGCAGAGGCTGCATCTCTGGTCCTGCCTAATCTGCTTCCTGAACAGATGTACCGAAGTATGAAGTTTGTTTTAAAAAACAGCCATAGTAGAAGATCTTCACTTTGTTGGGGAGCTCGGTTGGAGTTTTTCATCATTGGGGGCACGGCAGAGTTGCCAAAATGCTGAGCAAGAGAAGAGAAGCTTCTGTTGGGGTTTTTCATTCTTCTAGTATCCGATTGTGAGGAAAGGGAAACAATCGAAATGAGCACATGTACCAAGGCAAACTCTGCGGCAGCGGCAGAAATGGTTAAACGGGGGCGTAAGCGCAAATCAAAATTATTACTGCAAACTCCATAAACATATAGGTTGGCCTCCATGGCATGGGACAAAAGAGCGAGAAAGGTATGGGAGAGAGGGACGGGAGTAATCTAGCTATCAAGCCAGAAGGAAGTATTCTTTCCATTTCCAATAATACATTAGGTAATGTCACAATACAAATCAACGGTAGAGTGAAAAATGGCTCCAAAGTAGGAAGAACGAGAGGGGGCAAGAACTAAGTCAAGCGCCTGATGGCTGGTGCACCAATAGACCCAGGGGACTAGGAACTAACTGATAATATTATTACTTATCAGTGAATTTCATCAGAAGGCATTGGTTTTGGATATCCAAGCGACGCAGCCCCAACCCACCAAGATTTTTAGGGGAGAGGAGACAGATACTGTCCCAGTCCACTAGGCATTGCCACCCCTTGCATGTGTCAAACCCAGACAACAGGAACGCCCTTCTACGTTTGTCAATAGCATGGATGACACTTTTGGGGTGAGGGAGGGTCGAAAGGTAATGGAGGGGTGGCGCTTAACACACTTTGAACCAGAGTGAGGAGACCGAGCCTTTTCAAGAGCTTGGCTTTCCAACCAGCCAGGTACCGGTCACACACCGCCAGGAGAGGGGAGCAGTCAAATTTAGAAACTTTGTGAGGTCTAAGAGGAAGACCGAGGTAAACCTGAGGGAAGGTGGACACCGGGGCCCTCATGATATCAATAACGACACGACAAGTGGGGGCATCGACACAAATGGGAAGGAGTGTAGTTTTGTGATAGTTATTGTTGAGACCAGTTGCCAATGCAAAGTCGTCAAGGACTTTTTAAGGCTTGTGACAGTGTTTTCAAAAGCGGGGCAGAAGATAAGAGTGTCGTCCACGTACTGGAAGATGGGTCCAGGGGCGCCAGGCTTTAAAGGGTGACAGATCCCAATATTTGGGTTCTGGGAAGTGATCAGACGGTGGAGGACGTCTACCATAATGATGAAGAGATAGGAGGAGATGGGATCCCCTTGCCTGAGGCCTCTCTTGCGAGTGATCCCGGGGCAAGGAACTTTGTTAAGAAGGACAACCGTTTTCCCAGGTCTAAGGAGGTCGTTAATCCAATTGCACCAACAGGGGGAAACCTCTACAAGAAAGGATCTACATAAGACTTTCCCAATTAAAAGAGTCGAAAGCTTTGTGGAAATCTAGCTTTAGAAGCAAGGTGGGTCTACCTTGGCGCGAACAACTTCGAAGGATGTCCATCGCATACGAGTGTTTTTTTAGAAATATTCTTTTTTGTCACAAAGCTTGTTTGATCACCACCAATGAGACGAGGAATAAGATTCTGAAGACACATGGAGAGAACTTTTCCAATGGCCTTGACTGGGCAGTTTTGAAGGCAGGTTGGGCGGAAATCCGCAAGGGTTCTTGCAGAGCCCTTTTTAGGGAGGAGAAAGTCGCCTAGAGGGGGGTCAATAGGCGAAACCTGAAAATTATAAACTTTGAACTTAAACTTCACTCGGAGTTAGTGTTAGAACGAGTAATAATAAAATCGGAGTGCAAAAGAGTGTTCTTCTTGCTATGAGTTCCTCAATCAACGCGGATAACTTTGGGAGCTAACTCAAAAAATGATTGCAAGCAAGAGAACTTAGAGAGAGAGAGAGGAGAGGAAGAATCAAATCGCAATACAAGATTAACACAAAGACACAAACGATTGGTTTCCCAAGGTTCGGTTCCAAAGAGCCTACTCCCCGTTGAGGAGGTCATGTGAGCCGGGTCTCTTTCAACCATTTCTCTCTCTCAAACAATCACTTAGACCAGCTGAGTGCCTCTCCTAAATCTCGAGGGTCATTTAGATCCCGCAAGGATCACCACACAATTAGGTGTCTCTTGCTAGCTTTACAATTAGGTGTCACTCGAGAGTTTAGAAGGAGATGGAGAAAGCATGATCAAGAAAAACCAAGCAACAAGAGCAATAAGTAAAAACACAAGATCAAACTGTCTCTACACTTTCTAAGACACTAATCACTAATGATCACTAGTTACAATTATGGCACTTGGAGGAGCTTGGGAGCTTTGAATGTGTCTTGGGATGAAGTAATTGCTCTTGTATTGAATGAGAATGAATGGAATGCTTGGATATGGTGAATGGAGGTGGTTCGGGTTGTATTTATAGCCACCAACCGCTTCCTAGCAGTTGCCCACTTTCCGCCAACCGTAGACGGTTCACACTCCTTGCCCGGATAGTCCGCCCATGCTTCGGACAGTTTGTAGTAGAAGTTCTGAGAGTTGCAATGTTCCTATCCGAGGCTCACCGAGGTGTCGTGGACGGTCCACTAGAAGAGCTCGGACGATCCGCGCACACATGAATTCTCCAAAAAACTCCCCTGTCCGGAATAATCTAGGTATTCCAGACAGTAGACTTGGAATTAAGATGATTGGACTTATGCATTTGAGAATCAACCAACTAGGAAAACTATTTAGTCCATTAGGTTGTGATGGTCATCAAAATCAAAATCCATTTAGAGAAAATGGTTAAGGCCATTTCCCTTTCAATCTCCTCATTTTTATGATTGATGCCAACACAAACCAAATCAAGTATAAGGTGCATAAATGTAACTAGTTTTAAGTTTTGACAAGAGTGCATAAGTTACTGAAGTGAAAACAGTTCTAAGTACATATTAATGTTTTGATATAGTTAAATTTTGGACCAAATTTGCACCACTTAGCTTGTTTTTGCAAATCTTTTGGAAAGAATTTTCAAATTATTTTGCAATTAGCCTAAGGTATAATAATATAATTTTTCAAAAGCATTTCAAGTTTGGAAGATTCTCTCCCTTTTTAAATGGTTTTCCTTTGGCGAAATAAAAGCTCCCATGAAAAAGTTCTCCCCTTTGGTATAAATAGTTTTTCTCCTCTTAGCTTGTCAAGAGGGTTTTCGCAAATGCAATAGTACCAATTTGGGAGATAATTTTTTTTCTTCAGAAAACAGGTGGTGTGTGATCTTTTTGCTTTGGCATATTAATTTCTCCCCCTTTGGCATTAAGCGCCAAAAACGAAGAAATCTAGAGGCCTATAACAGAAAAGATACGGATTTAAGTACATTAGTAGGGCAAAGGGTATTCGATACCGACGGAGATGCAGTGGAAGCTTTTGCTTTGCCTGTAACTCTATTACCCTTTCAATCTAAGACTAAGTGTGAAAATACAGTTGGAAGCATATTATTCTTAGCTTTAGCAAAAGAGAAGAAGAAATATGTAACTGTACTAAATGAAAGAGACATGCCATGTTCAAAGGTATAAAATGAGCAATGTATGTAATATTTCAATCAAAGTTCCAGGAATCTAAGACATTCAATTCATTCCTAAGATCACAAAATATCTTTTCACCTAAGGGTTTGGTGAAGATATCGGCTAACTGTTTATGGGTGCTAACATGATCAATAACGATATCCCCCTTTATGAGTGGTCTCTCGGGAAGTGGTGCCGGATGTCTATGTGCTTAGTGTAATTATGTTCAACGGGATTCTCCGCCATGCAGATAGCACTCTCATTGTCACATAGGAATGCCTTGTAGCAATGTACTAGGCTCAATTTGTAGCCATAGTCCCTAAGGGTTTGCCTCATCCAGAGTAGTTGTGCACAGCAATGCCCTATAGCAATGTACTAGGCCTTGACGGTGGATATAGCTACTGAGTTTTGTTTCTTTGAAGCCCAAGACACCTGTGATCTTCCTAGAAGCTGACAAGTCCCTGATGTGCTCTTCTTGTCAACCTTACATCTGGCATAATCGACATTTGAATACCCAACAAGATCAAAGATAGATCCCCTAGGGTACCAAAGCCTAAAGCTAGGAGTATGAACTAAATATCTCAAGATCCTTTTCACGGTCCTTAGGTGACATTCCTTAGGGTTGGCTTGTAATCTTGCACACATGCATATAGAAAGCATAATGCTCAGTCTAGAAGCACATAAGTAAAGCAATGAACCTATCATAGACTGGTATACCTTTTGATCTACAGAGTTACCTCCCGTATCAAGGTCGAGATGCCCATTTGTCTCCATAGGAGTCTTGATGGGCTTGGCATCCTTCATTCCAAACTTCTTAAGTATGCCTTGAGTGTACTTTGTGTGGCTGATGAAGGTACCTTCATGGAGCTGCTTGATTTGAAATCCTAAGAAATACTTCAACTCCCCCATCATGGACATCTCAAATTTTTGAATCATGATCCTACTGAACACTTCACAAGATGACTTGTTAGTAGACCCAAAGATAATGCCATCAACATAGATTTGGAAAATAAACAAGTCTTTGTCAATTGTTTTAGTAAAGAGTGTAGGATCAGTTTTTTCGACTTTGAAACCATTACCAATAAGAAAGTCTCTCAGGCATTCATATCATGCTCTTAGGGCTTGCTTGAGCCCATAAAGCGCCTTTGAGAGCTTATAAACATGAGAGGGATACTCAAAGTCTTCAAAGCCGGGAGGTTGCTCAGCATATACCTCTTTCTTGATAGGGCCATTGAGGAAGGCACTTTTCACATACATTTTATATAACTTAAAGCCATGTTAAGTAGCATAGGTAAGTAATATGCGAATAGACTACCTAGCTACATGTGTGTAGGTTTCATCAAAATCCGAACCTTCGACTTGTGAGTACCCCTTGGCCACAAGTCGAGATTTCTTCCTAGTAACCACACCATGGTTGTCCTATTTGTTGTGGAATACCCACTTGGTACCTACAACATTTTGGTTAGGACATGGAACTAAATGCTAAACCTCATTCCTCATAAAGTTGTTGAGCTCTTCTTGCATTGCTATTACCCAGTCCGGATCTCTAAGTGCATCTTTAATCCTGTACACAAAAACATAAATGAGCAAATCGAGAGCGAGTGGTTACCCCCTTTTGAATGTCACCATGGATGGAGTCAACATGGCGATCTCGTTGAATTGCTTGATGGACTCTTGGGTGAGGTGCTTTGATCTGGAACATCTTGCTCATGCTCCTTTTCTTGTTCGACTTCATATCTCCTTTGATCGATGCCATTATCTTGAGGTGGCTCATTGTCTTGAACTTGATCTTCATCTTCTTGAGCTTGTTCCTCATCTTCTGTTGGTGGAGATGCTTGAATTAAGGATGAAGGTTGATCTTGTGTTGGTGTAGGTTCCTCGGGTATTTGGGGGCACACATCTCCAATGGACATGTTCCTTAGAGCGATGCATGATGCTTCTTCATCATCTAACTCATCAAGATCAACTTGCTCTACTTGAGAGCCATTAGTCTCAACAAACACAACGTCTCAAGAAACTTCAACTAATCTAGTGGATTTGTTGAAGACTCTATACGCCCTTGTGTTTGAGTCATAACCAAGTAAAAAACCTTCTATTGATTTAGGAGCAAATTTAGAATTTCTACCTCTCTTTACCAAAATAAAGAATTTGCTCCCAAATACACAAAAATAAGAAACATTGGGATTTTTACTGGTAAGGAGTTCATATGATGTTTTCTTGAGGATTTGGTGAAGGTAGAGCCGGTTGATGGAGTAGCAGGCGGTGTTAATCGCCTCTGCCCAAAACCGATCTGATGTCTTGTATTCTTCAAGCATGGTCCTTGCCATATCCATTAGAGTTCTATTCTTTCTCTCCACAATACCATTTGCTCATGGGTGTAGGGAGAAGAGAACTCATGCCTGATGATCTCCTCCTCAAGAAATCCTTCAATTTGAGAGTTCTTGAACTTCGTTCTATTGTTGCTTCTAATCTTTTTGATTCTCAGTCCAAACTCATTTTGAGCTCGTCTCAAGAATTTCTTTAAGGTCTCTTGGGTTTGTGATTTTTATTATAAAAAGAACATCCAAGTGAAGCAAGAATAGTCATCCAAAATTACAAAACAATACTTACTCTCGTCGATGCTTATGTAAGCAATCATGCTGAATAGATCCATGTGGAGTAACTCAAGCGGCCTCTCGGATGTCATAATGTTTGTTGTTCACTTGTTCTCAAATGTTGTGAATCAAGAACAAGGCAACACAATTGTTAGGTATTAATGACCTTCGTCTTCCAAAGCATTACCTCCCCGTGGATATAATGATCGTCAGACAAAGGTCATGAAGGACATGCCTTCATCATCTTGTAGATAAATAAGAATACACAAGGAAAAAGATAGCGAACGTAACTCATTGATTCATTCATATTTGCATTCCATAAAGTATGTATGAGTATTAACAGAATCTATATTACATTGATACCTTTGGCTTGCTCGAAGGTGTTGATGTGAGAGTGATTACAATCCAGCGTGAACAGTACGGTGCTATTGTTCATCTATTTATAGGCACGGGACACAACCTGGGTAAAAGTACATTTATGTCCCTGACATTTACTTACGACCATAACATAAATCATTAAGGACTAGCTAGTCTTTTTCCCTTCTGGCCAACATCATGTTCAGTCTTCATCACCATTATAAGTCGAAGCTATTTTGGCTATAGCTTCGGCGTTCATTCTTATCATCTTTGGATCATATCTTCACCTCGTATGCCTTTATTATGGGGAAAAACTTCCATCCTGAAGCCAAAACTCACTGTAATAATCTATATTATGTTGAAAACAAATGGTTAATCATGTTTTTGAGGACCTTCAGAAGAGGAAGGGCCCCAACAGTAGCCCCTCGCAATATTAATTTGTTTCTTTGTAACAAATTTAGACTGTGACGTGAACAAAGACATTTCGCCTAAGGTCCGAAAAAACACCTTCCCTTAGCTAGAATAGCGAATCATTCTGAACTGTGGGACCCACCGAGTTGTGGGGCTCTGAGTATATATATAGAAGGCTGTGTCGCGAATATTTTTCGTGCCATCTAGTTGTTTGCGCGGTGTTTGCCATTCTAACCTTTTTCTCTTTTGCGAGCTCGATTGACTTTTGAGCTTCGGCATCTGCCGCAACCATCACCCAAATGGCTGAGGAGAAGAAGATTACAGACCCCGCAATGTCTGGGTTTTACGAAGCTATGGAAAAGACCAACAAAGAAAAGATCACCAATGAGATGCTGGCTGGGTTGTCTGAGGATTCCAGTGATAGTGACAATTTTGACGTGGAGAGTGGGAACGAAGATGTCGAAGATCGGCCGTGGAGGCTGAGCCATGTTGTTTTTGGGAAGTCAGCTGTCAAACAAGGGCAAATTGAAGCGATGCAAGGCAAATATTTTCATGATGTTTCATAGTGAGAGCTAGGGGAGAAAGCACTGTTCCCCTTCCTGAAGCTGATGAGGTGGTGGTCTTCAAGAGCTTCATGAAAGCTAGGCTTCGCTTTCCGCTCCACAAGATGTTGATTGAGGTTCTGAAGACATTCGATATATACCTTCATCAACTTACCCCCGAAGCTCTTATCAAAGTGGGGGTTTTTATATGGGCCATGAGGAGTCAAGGACTGGAGTCGAATGCTAGGTGCTTCTGCAACATTCCGAATTATCTTACCAGACAAAGGCGACTGGAAAAGAACAATATCATAACAACTTCGGCTGTTACAGCTTCGTGCCCCACTCTGAGGCAAATTACCCTGTGCCTACATTTCGGAAGAAGTGGCTGGGCTCTTGGATGAAGCAATGGTTTTACGTGAAGAATGAGCTGAATCAAGGGGAGGATGTGAGGGGCGTCATTCAGCATCCCATATGGTCACGTTTCGGCATTAGGAGGCCATCATTCGCAACTGAGAATGAAGTGCAAGCGTGCCTAATGGCCTTCAACACCATATGTACCTACGTTGGTACCAGAGATTTAGTTCAAGAACACATCGCTTTCAAAGTATGGCCTCTTGCAAATGAATGGGAAATGTTGAAGGAAGTTGCCGCTCTCTCCAGTCAGGATGGCTTGGTTTATCTCAAATACACCTTCCGGTACAGAAATCAATTTGACGAGCCAAATGATTATTGGCTAGATGCTATAGAGGCAACAAGTGGTGATCTACTTGGAGCTAACTCAAGGACAAAAAACGAAGCTAGACAGTTGCCTTCGGCGCTCGAGGGAAAAGAGGTTGAACATGGTTTTTGATGTTATTGGGTTTGTCTACCCTGATTATTCTTTTCCTGTCTGAAGGCAAGGGGGAAAGAGGAAAGTTTCTGAAAGTTGCCTAGAGGGGGGGTGAATAGGCGGAATCTGAAATTTATAAACTTAAGCACACACTACAAGTCGGGGTTAGCGTTAGAAATGAATCTGAGTCCGAAAGAGAGGGGAAAAAATCAACCAAGAAATAAAGCGGATGAACACGGTGATTTGTTTTACCGAGGTTCGGTTCTAAAGAACCTAGTCCCCGTTGAGGTGGTCACAAAGATCGGGTCTCTTTCAACCCTTTCCCTCTCTCAAACGGTCACTTAGATCGAGTGAGCTTTCTCCTTAATCAAACGGGTCACTTAGACCCCGCAAGGACCACCACACACTTGGTGTCTCTTGCTTTGATTACAAGTCTCTTGGGAACAAGAATAAGGAAGGAAGAAAGTGATCCAAGCAACAAGAGCACAAAGAACACAAACAAAAACTTTCTCTCAAGTCACTAAGTGGTTGGAGTGGATTTGGCACTTGGAGAGGCTTTGATTCTTTTGATTTGTGTCTAGGAGTGAATGCACTAGCTCTTGTATTGAATGTGAAGTGCTGGAAACTTCGATGCTTGGAGTGGTGGTGGTTGCGGGGTATTTATAGCCCTCAACCACCACATAGCCGTTGGGGATGGCTGCTGTCCATGGGCGCACCGGACAGTCCGGTGCGCCACCGGACACTGTCCGGTGAGCCAGCCACGTCAGCAGTTGACCGTTGGAGGCTTGTCTTCAAGTGGCACCGGACAGTCTGGTGCCGCACCGGATATGCACTGTTCACTATCTGGTGCGCCTCTGACTTCTGCGCTCTGACTCTGCGTGCACTGTTCTTCACTGTTCAGCGGTCAGCACGGCTTTTGCAGTCGACCATTGCTCGAGTAGCCTTTGCTCCGCTGGTGCACCGGACAGTCTGGTGGTCCGGTGAATTATAGCGGAGGGCGCCCTGAGAAACCCGAGAGTGGTGAGTTGGAGACTGTACGGTCCTGGTGCACCGGATACTGTCCGGTGGCACACCGGACAGTCCGGTGCTCTAGACTAGGGCACACTTGGTTTCTTTGCTCCTTTGAATTTGAACCCTATCTTCAATCTTTTATTGGTTTGTGTTGAACCTTTATGCACCTGTAGATTATATACTCTAGAGAAAACTAGTTAGTCCAATATTTGTGTTGGACATTCAACCACCAAAATTAATACTGGGAAACCCTATTTCCCTTTTAGTTCATGCTTCAACTTCTTCTACTGCGCAGAAGGCAAAGAGGGCCAAGGTCTTAACACGTAGGCCAAAGCCTATTGGGACGGCCGAAGTGCTGATGCTTATTGAAAGTGCAGAGGCTACCCCGTTAGCCACAGAAACAGCTCCTGCGATGCCAATCGAAGCTAGTGTAGGCCCGGTCAAAGAGCCGGAATCATAAAAGGTAGTAGAACAGCCAAAGGTGCTGAGCCCACCAACCGTAACAGGGTTGCCGAAGCCATCGAGCACTACAACAGTGAATCCAAGGAAAGAATAATGGCTATCGTTTTAGATGCTGTTTTGGAATCCGTGAAAGCACCAGTTTCTGCTTCTACTAAAGCATATGGGGAAACATCTAGAGACGCAAAAGAAGCAACTACCGCAAGTACAACTACTGTTCTTGCTGAAGCCGGACCTTTGGAAGCCGCGCCAATAGGTCTGGTGGAAGAAAGTGCTCCTGAAAAATCTAAATCTCCAGCTCCCGAAGCCCCTCCTCATGGTGACTTAGGTTACAATGTTAAACACGCTTCGGGAAAGCAGCTGTCATTAGAACAAATTGCTGAAGCAGAACACTATGCCAAGGACTTGAAATACCTCCGAGGGTCCTTGGTATACGGAGGGGATGACAAAGACGACTTCCTATACTGTCTGCCCGACAGTAAGGAGGTCAATGTTTGCCGCGAAATGGTGAGTAACATGGGATTCCCGAAGCTGGAGCTTGGTTTGTTTGCTATGTCAAAGGATCAGCTTGCAGACAACATTGCTTACAATAGCTTGAAGGTTTGCACGTTTTGGCTTTGAATTTGCTAGTTTTCGATATTTTTTTGGTAATTCTTACTTTTATTGTTTGTTCGCTCTTTTTGCTTGGTTGGGTCTAATCCTCAGCAAGGCTCTGAAGGCTCAAAAGGATGCAGAGGATGAGAGTTGTCAAATAGCACTTCTAAACCTCCGATTGGAGGTTATAACTTGAGAAATGAAGCTCTCGCAAAAGACACGATTTTGCTATCTATGGTTGAAAGGCTAAAGTCCAGCGAAACTAAGTTATCTGCCCAAGCAAAAGCACACTGTAACACTATAAAAAAACTATCAACTAAAATAATGCATTTAAGTTTATTAATGATAATTAGGGTAATAAATTTTATTTCTAATGTTTGAGTTTTATTTGCATCTAGAATAATTTTTGGCTTGCTCATGTTTAATTTTGGATGTTTAGTAGAATTTCCTTCTTAATGAAAATCCAATTAAATAATATAATAATTATTGGTCCAAAAATAAATATTTTAGTTATAAATAATTTTGGTATAATTATTATTATTTTTAGAACTTTTAAAATATATTTATTTATATTTTGAAATAGAAAAAAACAAAAAATTATGAAACTCAAACCTAACCCTAGGCAGCCCAGCCAAGGCCCATCAGTTGTTGTCGCTGCGCCCCCTAAGCCACTCCTGCCCCCTCTCTATGGCACGTGGGCCCCACCCATTAGGGCCCTGTGGCCCTCTCTCCTACCTCACAGTCGCCGTCGCCAGGGACAGCGCGCGCTGCGCGTCGACCGCGCCTAGCTGGCGAGCCGGCCGAGCACCACCTCCCCCGACGACCGTCCGCGCCGCCCGACCGTTACCCTGGAGCCGAAACCGTTGCCATCCCTTCTCCTCCACCTGTTTCCCATTCTCTCTCCCTCCATTCAAAACCTCCATTGATGGCCATCAATGGAGTTCATACCGGTCGTTTCTTCTCCCTTCCCCGACGCCCTCTCCCTTTCCCTCTCCTCCCTCTATAAAAGCCGCCATCTCCCTCTCCCTATCCCTCCCCGAACTCGCCATCTCTCTCTCGCTCTCCTTGTTCTCGCCATAGGCCGCGCCGGTGCCATCGAACACCGTCGCCGGAGCAACGCCGTCCACGCAGCGCTTCGGCCGGACCTCCCTGCCCGACGTTGAGGTCCCCTGCCCCGCTCCCTTGCTCGGCCGACCCCCTTGCTGAGCTACCTCCATTTCCCTGCGCTTGAGCAAGAGCTCCAAGGTAGAAAAAGGAAAATTTGCGATTTAATCCCTGTTTTGTAAATTTAATTAATTTCGGGATTTTCAGTTTAGAGATGGTCGAAAAGAGATTCCGATGTATACGCATAGCCGAAATCGAACCCCGCAGTAATATTTTGGATATGTGTATAATTTTATAATTTTAAAAATGAATACTATCACTATTCACTACCTCGGTGATTTTCATACTAGAAATCGTTTACAAATTTAACTTCGCTTTAGCGTATGGAACGATAATTGTTAGTAGTATTTTAAATGTAAATTTATTGACATGAAGAAGTAGAAGAAAATACTAGACCACGTGTTTTCGGTCAGATGAAAATGGATTTTTACTAGTCAAAATACATGTGATCATAAGTATAGCATTAAATTAATTAGAATTAGTAAAATACTTGTTTATGTCATAATAACCATGAATATGTTATTAAAAGTCCAATTAGTGATTTACATTAATTCTTAGAATATTAATGTTAGAAGAATCATAAATAAACCATTTTTAGCTATACACATAAATTCTATTTAGAAATAAAAGGAATAAAATCTATTAGTCTATTATTAGTAATAAAGAAAATAAATATCATTTATTTTTCATAAAGAATGTTAATACATATTATACTAGATAAAACTAGTATTATAGCCACCTACTCATAATTTCACCAATAATGAATCGCGGTAATAGTCATAATGAATTAATAAGTATTTACGCTTTAAGACATATTTATGAGTATAAATGTGTGATGTATGAATGTGTATGTAATGGTGTATGTTTATTTATTTGGCGTACGTATTCTTTTGTATGTACAATACGCAAATCGATGCTAGAAGTTGACTATGAGGTAGACGAACCAAACTCGTTCGAGGACGACCCACATGACACTTTCGAGCAAGACAAGTGGATTCTCCCTCTGCATATTCTATTTGTACCCAATTAATGCATATAATAATGTTTACTTGTTGGATATATTGCATAATTTGATGGGATTTGCCTGATTAAGGATTTTCTAGATTTACCAACTGTATTCCTTGATTACCCTAGGAAAAATACTATGCTTTGCAAATTTGTGCTACCACTCAACTTGATAATTTTGATGTCACTCATTATTGATACTAATGTTCCGAAAATGAAATTGGTATTATGGTGTTTACCCGATGGTTAAACAAGATTATTTCATATTAATTGGAACATGGAGTGACCACCTAGGATAACAGTGCAACCACGAGTGCTATCATGGCTCTGGCTTTGGTAATTAGCCTTATACGCTTAGTACCTAGCAACCTTACCTGAAATATGGGCAAGAGGGGGGAGCGATAGTGGTGGAAGCTCATGTTAACATGGGGACGTATTCTTGGCTAATGTACCTCGCCCAGAGGGCCACCACACCGACTTGGAAACCTTAGCAGGTTGCTTTGTATTAAGTGTATTCTGTGAAAACTTCATATTGCATCTCTAGCCATTCACCTCGGCTGTGTTTAAGGGTCCGTACAACCCAGACTAGATGGGATACACATCTTGTGGGTAAAGTTGTACCACCTCTGCAGAGTGTAAAACTGATATGTCAGCCGCGCTCATGATTAAGAACAACCTGTACCCTCACATGATAATTGAACTTAAAGATGGACAATAAATCGAGATCTGATGATCTGCCAATGGTTTGCTTAAGTGGTTTCACTTAAGTGTTTTTGATATCCTCTTATACCTTTGTTTAATTAGGATACTTGGGATACACACTTATTAGTAAGACATGTGTTGCTAATAAAATATTGACCAACTAAAATTCTTACCGCTTAACCTTATCCTCACCTTGTTAAACTTGCATTAATTTTTCTCCCACTTGCTGAGCCTCAACCATAAGTGAGCTCACCCTTGCTAATATTTTGATCATAGGGTGATGATGAAGACCTTGATGGAGATTTCGATGAATACTGAGTCTAACGATGCGCCGGTCATCTTCCTGTGGGAGATTACCCATGTTATTTCCACTATACTTTGATGATACTGTTTAAGACACTATTATCTGGATGTTGTAATAAAGACTACTCTACTCTCTTTACGCCTTTATTTCATTGTGTTTTGATATGCTACACTAGTGACGTCAACATATGTGTGGAAAATGGATCTTGGCACACATATGCTATGCATTCGGTTTTGCCCCCAGAACCGCATGTGACAGAAGTGGTTCAAAGCTATGCTGACCCTAGGTTGTTAGATTAGTTAGAAATGGAAAGCCTAGTTTGTTCAGAACTTGCTAATTTCGTTCTTATAAAATTATTTTATTAGCCTTACCTCTTTACAAATTCAACTAAGTTGACAATTTCTCTTGTAGATGGTTCGCACTCTTCAAACCACCCGAGTCAACACCAACTACGCCCCTCCGCCACGACAAGTTCCTGTCTACCCAGTGGTAGTTGAGGAAATTCATGTGGATCTCCCTCACATTCTAGTGGAGCATGGAATCATCTTGGAGGATAGCTCGGAGGAACTTCTGCCTACGCCCACCCTGTTGGCAGAGTCACTGGCCTTCGCAGCTAGATCATCAACCTCACCACCGCCTGCATCAGCAGTTCAAGCTCCTGGACCCGGAGGCGACGACCCGGACGACTCTGGGGACGATGATGAAGATGACGACGACGAAGAAGATGACGATGAGAACGTCAACAAAGAAGCCAATAGTGTTCAGCAGGACTACTTCATGGGGTTTGGGCCTGTCACCGAACATTATACATCAATGTTCGAGACAGGGCACTTCCCCAACCTGCTGCAAGACGTGCTGCATGCGTTGGGAACCTACGTCCGACCCTTGTACGAGACAAGGCGAGTGTGCGAGCCTCCCCGGGCTTGCTACTACATCACTCGCATTCACGTCAGGGTGATGGATGTAGGGGATAGAGGGTTCAGAACTCTATCAGCTCATGAGTCCCTGACACCGCTATCCACCTACACTGCTTCGGTCAGCGATGCTGCTTGGCGAACTCTGTGGTCCCTCAGCCACACTTACCGGCAGCAGCTGCATGACATGAAGTACAGACATCTTCCTCTGCGTCTTAGTGGAGGGAGCCAGACCAACATCGTTCTAGGTGGAGCTAGAGAAGATCATCTCAACACCCTAGCTGGTGTAGTGGCGGGTCTTAACATAGACCTAGACAGTGCCACCCTGGATCTCTCTAGGGTGCACTTGGAGCTAGAGGATGCCCACGCCAGGATTGCAGCCCTGGAAGCTCAACTTCAAGGAAGGGATCCCCCTGAAGCCCATGTCCCCGCTATGGCGTTGTCCCCTCCCCGCAAGAGGATTCACAATGGGGAACCCAGATCCATCACCAGGCTACTTTGAATTTCTAAGATATAAGTTCTAATAAGATAGTTTTCGCGCCAGACGATGAACACTCTTTCATAAGTTACGCTTATAATAATAACAACCATGTGATGGTGTTGGTTGCAATGTTTGATTTGGATTTTTGCTTGAGTGCAATGGTCTTATGGAATGATGGCCATAAGAGCATATAAAAAACAAACATAACTTTAATAATAAGTTATTCCCCTCTAGAATCTTTCTTACTCCTCACTCCTCTAAGAATTTCACTTTCTAACCAACCAGATGGTGAATGCTCGCTCAGGTCCCAGGAATCAGCGCGGTCAGCAGTTACCACCTCCACCGAACCCCAATATGGAGCAGTTTATTGCAGCTCAAATGCAGCTTCTACAGGGACTCACTGCGTCTGTGCAACGAATTCAGCAAAACCAGTAGAACCAACAGAACCAGCAGCAACAGCGGAATGTACCCCAGGCTAGAGATAAGCACCAAGATTTCATGAGCCATCACCCGCCTACTTTCTCTCATGCGATTGATCCCTTGGATGCCGATGACTGGCTCAAGGTCATTGGGAAGAAGTTGGATATCACCCAATGTAATGATCGGGAGAAGGTCATATATGCTTCCGGAAGACTCGAAGGTTCCGCGTTAGACTGGTGGGATGCCTTTACAGTGGCACACGCCAATGATGATACTATAACCTGGCAGGAGTTCCAAGTGAACTTCCATGGTCATCATATTCCCTCGGGAATTATGAAACTCAAGAAGAAGGAGATTCTTTCCCTCGCTCAAGGGAATATGACCGTCAATGAGTATCGGGAACGTTTCACCCAACTTTCTCGATATGCACCAGAGGAAGCGGATACTGACGAGAAGAGCCAAGAGCGTTTCTTGGAAGGTTTGATTGGACCACTAAATTATCAGCTGCAAAGTCATACCTTCCCCAACTTTCAGACTCTCCTGAACAAGGCAATTGGCAGGACATAAAAGGAAGTTTGAAGGTCAGTCTAGTAGAAACACACGCCCAAACAACTCGCAGGGTTCTCAGTTTCGCTCTGGAAATTAGGGTGGAAACAACTATCAAATGCAATGCTCTAGACAACAAGGCCAAGGAAGCAATCAAACTCAGAACCAGTAGAGGAACAACTCTCGGACCAACCAAAGGTCTGGTGGTAATTCGCAGACTCGTCAAGGTGGCACCGTGAACACACAGGCCAAAAGCAGCAACAATGCACCAGTCCAACCCAATGGCTGTTTCAAGTGCGGCGAACTTGGCCATTACGCTAACAACTGCCCAAGGTGCAACCAACAGACACCTTAGAAGAACAGTAGTCAGAGAACTGACCAGAACACCCCCGCTCGTGGATCTGCGCAAAACAAAATGCCGCAAAACCAGAATAGAGGAAGGGTTAATCACGTGACAGCGGAATCAGTTCCTGAGGATGCCGACGTGGTGTATGGTATGTTTCTTATTAACTCCATACCTGCTTCAGTTTTATTTGACTCTAGAGCATCTCATTCATTTTTAAGTGAGCCATTCATGGAAAAACATAACATATCAAAGCACCCTTTTAACAAGATGTTACATATTAGTCACCGGGAGGTGATATGAAGGCCACACACTCATGCCTCCATGTTAATCTCAAGATTCAAGGAATAGATTTTCTAGTCAACCTACTGGTCCTAGGATCCAATGGTATTGATGTGATTCTTAGATGTGACTGGCTGAAAAGTTGTTATGGAGTGATACAATGTGCCAAAGGAACAATTATGTTGACAAGTCCACAAGGTGAAAGAATCCAAGTTAGCATAGTGTTGGGGCGAAGGCAAAGACGCTACCCTTCGCTCGATGCCTTCGCCAATCTCGCTGCACCAACGGAGGCAAGACGACTGGCAGCCTCCACCCTTCGTCCAACATGCCGCAGGACGAAGGCCTACGATGAGGTCGCCCCATCCCGCGACCTCGTCCAACACGAAGGCCCACGTGCAATTCGGCCCATTGTAACAGGCCCCGCGTGGCCGCTGCGCATTATGGGCCTAATTTGTAGAGGCTTCTCTGTAATTACAGTCTATAACCTTGCTTTATAGGAATATTCCGGGGATAACCTGGGCGCTTGAGGGCACATGCGTCCTTAATCCAAGACGCTGGGCACTCAGGCACCTATAAATACCCCCGCACAGTGCCCTTGAGAGGCTGGATTAACAGAGCAATTGCCTTCCTGAGCTAAAACCTCGTTCGCATTACTTTCACTCCCCCGTTGGATCATCTTGCTCGGGAGAGCAAGTTCCAACATTTGGCGCCCACCGTTCGTGCTACGAAAAAACCACCCGCGATGGCACCCAAGAGAGCTAGCTCGAAGGCAGCCCCATCCGTTGACGAAGCTGCGAAGGCAGCGCTGCTGGCTGAGAAAAAGGGCAAGGCCCTCGTCGACACCACCCACTAAGAAGCCTGCGAAGACGACGCACTCAGCAAGAGGCAGCGCAATGAACAACCCACACCCGAAGGCAGTCTCCGCACCTGCAGCTCCGGAGGACAACCACAACCTCCCCCAGGCTTCGCTCCATCGGAGGGCGCGAACGCCACCGAGGATGGTGAATTCATCGGCGTTTCAGCAGAGGAACAGCTACAGTTGCGGGCCTTGCGCATCAAGAACCGCAACCTCCAGAAGCAAAAAGAGATCCTTGAGGCCAAGCGCCAACGTGTGTCTGCGCAAGCCAAGGTGCGCCAGATGATACGCGACGAAGAGCAGAGGGCTCAGGAGCTTGAGCAAGAGATCACGCTCTTGCAGCGCGAAGGCCAACTAGGTCTGCAACACAGCCCGCCCCTCCAACAGCGCGCGCAAATCGAAGACCTGTTCGTCCCTCAGCGTGGACACGCCATCCCACACGCCGCAGCATTCCAAGGTGTCAACTACCTTGACGAGCGGAGTCCCCTAGCGCCACACTTGCAAGTGTCACCATGGCCCGCCAACTTCAGGGCAGGGACCTACCCCAAGTACAACGGCAGCACTGACCCAGCGCAGTATATCATGAGCTATCAAGTCGCCGTTGCATCATCCGGAGGGGACGACGCCATGATGGCCAAGCATTCATCATCGCCCTCGAGGGCCCGACCCTCACCTGGTACACCAGGTTGCCCCCGTTGTCCATCGACTCCTGGAGAAGTCTCCGCGACAAATTCCTGCTCAACTTCCAAGGATACCGCCTAGACACCGATGCCTTGGCTGAACTCTCACTCTGCAAGCAGCTGGAAAGAGAAACTCTGCAGGAGTACTACCGCAAGTTTCTGACTCTCAAGTCACAACTGCCTTCGGTTGATGACCAAATCGCCATCCACTACGCCATCAGTGGCCTTCGGGCTGGCATCCTTTACAGCCACTGCATCAGAGATCCGCCCAGGAACCTCCAGGAGCTGTATCAGCTGTTCGAAAAATACGCCAGATCCTAAGAGCTCCACCAGCGCAAAGTCAAGTCTTAGAGGAAACCCAAAGACCCTCCGCAGTCCAGCCGTACGTGGACGAGGCCTTCACAGGCAGACTCCGGTCGGGACGGCCGCAGTCTGCAACAGGTACACAACATCGCCAACCAGCACCCCGCTGGTGAGGCCCCTCGCCGACAAGAGTATCCCCCTAGGGCCACGGAAACGGAACTCGTGGTCGGGGCCGGGGACGTGCGCAGCAGCCGCGCAGATTTTATTGCTTGTTCCACGGCGAAGACTGCGCGCACCCTACAAGAGACTGCCCAGAGACGAAGGCCACCAGAGACCGGATGGCACGGGCGCAACCAGCCGACAACCCTAGAGTTATCGCGCACACATATCAACAACTCCCTCAACCATACAACCACGGCCCTGCTCAGCATCCACCTAACCACGCATACCAACACCACCAGGAGGTACAAATCGTACCTCCCCCACTACCACCTCCACACCCGCAACAGCAAAACATCCACCACCCACAAGCCCCAAAACAAGAAGACTTTGCCGATCAGCCGTATCGCGGAGTCATTCACATTATTACTGGGGGGGGGGTCCAGCGCCGACTTCGACACAAAATGACAGAAGAGGGACCACTACCGCAGCATCAACCACGTCACCGTCACTAGTCCAGTCGTGCAGACAAAGTGGTCCCATGTGCCATTGACCTTCGACGCCCGAGACGTCGACCTGCGCAGCGCACCCCACATCAACGCCATGGTTATCAACTGCAGCATGGCAGGCTGGGACCTGCACAAAGTCTTAGTCGACAATGGCAGCCAGGCGGATATCATTTTCCTCCATGCCTTCGACCGCATGGGCATCAGCCACAGCTTGCTTAAGCCTTCGGACAACCCACTGTATGGCTTCGGCGGCAAGGGCACCTTTCCTGTCGGTAAAATAGAGCTACCCCTCTCCTTCGGTGTAGCACCCAATGCACGAAGTGAACAAGTCACATTCGACATCGTCGACATGGTGTACCCGTACAACACCATAATGGGTCGGGGCTCCATCAACAAGTTTGAGGCAGCCATTCACGGACTTTACCTGTGCATGAAGATCCCAGGTCCGCAAGGAGCGATCACAGTCTACGGCAACCAGCAGGCCGCGCACAATATAGAAAGAGACTTCATTCCAGGGCAGAGGAACGTACACTGCCTCACAGCGCAGCGCGAGGTCCCCGAGTCTGCCAGCCCAACCGCCAAAGAGCATGAAAAGGCACAGCTGCAGAGCAACGACGGGACCAAGACTGTTCCCCTCGACCAGGCAACGCCCAAGCAAACGGTCATCATCAGCGAAGACCTCACTTCGCATGACGAGGAGAGACTCCTCTGCTATCTGTCCAAAAATAAAGATGTCTTCGCCTGGTCCGCCCTCGACCTGGTCGGAGTCAGTCGCTCTATCATCGAGCACAGCTTGGGAATCGACTCTTCGGTGAGGCCGAAGAAAAAGCGGCTGTGCAAGATGTCTGACGAGAAGATAGAAGCCGCGAAGGCCGAGGTACACCGCCTGCTTGAGGCCAACTTTATCGAGCCAGTCGCCTACCCTACGTGGCTCGCCAACGTAGTAATGGTGCAGAAGAAGAGCGGCAAGTGGCGGATGTGCATTGATTTCACCAGCCTCAATAAGGCCTGCCCCAAGGATAATTTCCCGCTGCCTCGGATCGACAAGATTGTCGATAGTGCGGCCGGGTGCGAAGTCATGTCACTCCCTGATTGTTTTTCCGGCTACCACCAAATATATATGAAGGAGGAAGACAAGGCCAGCACCAGTTTCATAACACCCTTCGACACGTATTGCTTCATCAGAATGCTGGAGGGACTTAAGAACTCTGGGTCCACATTCTCTCGACTCACCAAAACGGTGCTCGAGAGCCAAGTCGGCAGAAACATATTCACGTATGTGGACGACATCGTCGTCGCCAGCAGAAGCAAGGAAGACCATCTGGCTGACCTCGCAGAAACATTCACGAACATGAGGAACGCACGACTTTGCCTAAACCCCGAAAAGTGCGTCTTCGGCGTTCGCCAGGGGAAAATACTGGGTTACCTGGTGTCGCACCGCGGGATCGAGGCCAACCCGACCAAAATCCAGGCCATCATCAACATGACGCCCCCGTGGTCAGCCAGAGACGTCCAACGACTGACAGGCAGATTGGCCGCCCTCAATAGATTCATCTCCAAGTCCGCAGAGCGAAGCCTACCATTCCTCAAAACACTCCGCGGCGCAAAAGACTTTGCATGGGGACTAGAGCAAGCGGCGGCCTTCACTTCACTAAAACAACACCTGTCAGAGTTGGCGATTCTTACAAGCCCCAACCCCTCGCTACCCCTGTTGCTCTACATCGCAGCTTCGCCGCACGCGGTCAGTGCAGCACTGGTTCAAGAGCAGGACAGAGAGGGCACGATCAGGCAATGTCCGGTTTATTACGTCTCCGAAGTACTCACGACATCAAAATGCAACATGACGGAACTAGAAAAAGTCGCCTACGCAGTTGTTATGGCTTCGCGCAAATTGCACCATTACTTTGAAGCATTCAAGGTACGGGTCACCTCAGACAGGGGACTCGGCGAATTGTTTAGAAATCCGGAGGCATCTGTCTGGATCGCCAAATGGGCAGCCAAGCTCTCCGGCTACCATATCACCTTCGAGCCCAGGACAACCATCAAGTCACAAGTCCTGACAGACTTCATCGTCGACTGGACCGAGCCAATAACGCAGCCGGACATGACCGCAGAGAAGGTGTGGACCATCCATTGCGACGGCGCATGGTGCCATGTGGGGGCAGGCGCAGCTGCAGTCATCACTTCACCCGCAGGGGTCAAGCACAGATATGCAGCACGCCTCAGCTTTGCTCTGGAGTCTGACAGATGGACCAACAATATAGCAGAATACGAAGCTGTCATCCTCGGCCTTCGCAAGCTAAGGGCACTTGGTGTCACTACCTGCATCATCAGAACAGACTCCAAGGTAGTCGCCGACCAAGTCGAGAAAGATTACGCAGCGAAGGACCCCGCACTTATGCAGTATCTCGCGGCTATCCGCAGTCTCGAGAGGCAATTCAAAGGCTTCACCTTGCAGCACGTGGACCGAGCCAAGAATGAGGAGGCCGACGCATTGGCCAAGGCAGCCGCTAGAGGCGAGGCCCTGCCCTCCGATGTATTCTACCATGTCATCGGCACGCGAGCCATCCGCAGCCCAGAGGGGCTCCAAATAACCAATGACAGCGAGGGCCACCGCATAGTCAACCTCATCATGACCGAAGACTGGCGAGCACAAATAACCCTGTTCCTACAGGGGTATTATCACCCAACCGATATCAATGAGGCCAAGCACCTCAAACATCGAAGCCGGGACTTCGCACTCATCGAAGGCCAGCTTTACAAGAAGGGGGTCAGCCAACCCATGCTTAAATGTGTCACCAAGACCGAAGGCGTCCAAATCCTGCGCGAAGTCCACAGCGGGACATGCGGCTCTCACACAGGGCCTAGGGCCCTAGCCGCAAAGGTGATCCGTCAAGGCTTCTACTGGCCTGCCATGATCTGCGCCGCAAATCGGGTCACAAGGTCCTGCAAAGCCTGCCAAGAAGTTTTCTCCGCGCTCGGGAATCCCTTCGCAACTCACAAAGCTAATCGCCCACACATGGCTTCTCCAGCGCTGGGGCCTGGACATTATCGAACCCCTACCCATGGCCCAAGGGAACCTCAAGTTCACCTTCGTCGCCATCGAGTATTTTACCAAGTGGATCGAGGCGAGGGCAGTATCCATGATAACATCGAAGACTGCCCAGAAATTCTTCTGGCAAAACATTGTTTGCAGGTTCGGAGTCCCGTCCGAGCTCACAGTTGACAATGGCATGCAATTTGACAGCCAAGACTTCAGGGATTTCTGCTTCTCCATTGGCACCAATCTCGCCTTCGCCTTAGTGTACCACCCACAATCCAACAGCGTCGTGGAGCGCGCCAACGGCAAGATTTTCACAGCGGTCAAGAAAATGCTCCTCGACGACAAGAAGGGCAAATGGGCCGACCTGCTACCTGAAGCAATCTGGGCACTGAACACGACCGAGTGTCGGGCGACCGGATTCACTCCATTTCGCCTGCTATACGGATCGGAGGCCATGACCCCCCAGAAAATCAAACATGTGTCCCCGCGGACAAGCGCTTCAGCAGTACCCAACGTCGATGAGCCAACTTCCAAAGACCTCATTGACGGAGATCGTGTCTTCGCCCTACAGGCCCTCGACAAATATCAAGCCCAAATGAAGGCCTGGCGCGACCACGCAGTCGTCCCAAGAGAATTCAACGAAGGGGACCTCGTACTTGTCCGCACAACCCGGACAGAGTCACGGGGAAAGCTGGAACCGAAGTGGGAAGGACCATTTATCGTCAAAACGAAGTCGTCTCCCAGCGCGTACAGATTAACAACACAATCTGGCGAAGACTTGTAACATTCCTGGAACATAGACAATCTTTGCAAATTTTTTGTTTGACTCCTCAGGGCCAACTCGCCCTTGTAATTCCCCAAACAGTTTTATTCCGGCCCGCACTGTTTTCCTCCCGGGGGGTGAGGTTTTTAATGAGGCGGAGCCATGTAATATACACGCAAGAAATCCTTCGCAAAAAATTAAAACAACGTCAAAAAAGACCGCATCGACGGTCTTCGGCATTCGACCACAACGAAGTCACCGCGAAAGGCAGCGCTAGCTACCCTCGCGTGCGACACTCCGCGCAAAAGTTGCCTAAGGGTGCAGCCGGACTAGCACAACAAGTGCGCAAATTCGAAGTCTTCATCAAAAGACTATCCGTGCAAAAGTCGCCTAAGGGTGCAGCCGGACTAGCGCAACAAGTGCGCAAAATCGAAGTCTTCATCAAAAAGACTATCCGTGCAAAAGTCGCCTAAGGGTGCAGCCGGACTAGCACAACAAGTGCGTAAAATCGAAGTCTTCATCAAAAGACTATCCGTGCAAAAGTCGCCCAAGGGTGCAGCTGGACTAGCACAACAAGTGCGCAAAATCGAAGTCTTCCTCAAAAGACTATCCGTGCAAAAAACCGACTACGGGTGCAACCGGACCAACACAATAAACGCGATAGATCAAGCGCACAAGTCCCCTACGGGCACGGCCGGATTAGCGAAGGCACACAGCCTCATCATACAAATTATAGTTACATACACGGAGCGAGGGTATCACACCTTACATTGGTTCAGCCTTCGGGATGATACCCATCTCCCTAGAGTTAAACAACATTATCCTCAGCTCTTCACCCTCAAAAAGATTCCGCAGCTCCCCCTCACCTACACTCGCCCCAGCCGGCGAGGACAACAATTCCCGTTTACCAGCCCCATCCACACGAAGACTACCACCCTCCACCTCACCACAATGACGCCCATCACTCCGTGACACCTCACTAACTCTCCGCTTCGCCACCGCCCTTCGCCACCTACGCCCAGCACTCGGACCAGGAAGAACTTCAGCATCCATCACAGGCGGAGAAGCCTCCGCCGCAGCCACATCCAAGGCCGCAAAATAATCCAAGTCCTCATCCGAAGACTCCTCCGTCCACACAACCGAACTCCCAGAATCATCATACTCAAAAAACTTAGAAACGGAATCATCCGATTCATTTTCAGCAACCACGGTCGAAGCCGCCACAAAATTAGCAGTGTAAGTAGCGGTTGCGTGTGCAGGCCCAAAATCCTGAACCTGCGCAGCAACCAAGGTTCAGTAACACAGACAAAATTTACTAACCCCCCTACACCTACTAAGCCACCTGCGAAGGCTCGGCCGCCGCCATGGGATCCTCTGCTGCCGGCTCCGCCACCGCCTTTGGGGGGTCTTCCGTCACCGGCGCAGGGGCTGGCAAAGAGCCTTCACCGGACATAGTAGACACAGGTGCAGCGGAGGAGCCTTCACCGGCTTCCGAGGGCAGTGCCGGGTTGACCTCAGCCTCGGGCAGCACCGGGTTGACCTCAGTCTCGGGTTGCGCGCTGTTCAGATCTCCAAGGTCTTCGACATCCTCGGCACACGCCATCTGCAGCAATAGCACACTCATTCAGCAAAACCACACATACCCACACTCAACCACACGAAACATAAGACAAGCTTTACCTGCTCTCTCGCCCGGTCAGACCGCTCCCTAACCGCCTCCCGGCCATGATGACCCCACATCCGATCGAAGAGTGCACCCGCGGAATCCTTTACCACAGGGTCTTCGACCTTAAAAATTTCACGCTCAAAGTTTTCATCTGATTGGTCAAAGACCTCATAGTGTTTGCACCCCTCGCGGGACAACGCATTCATGGCCCCCTCGCATGTGACGAGGGAGGCATAGGACATGAAGCCCTGCACAATAGTCGGGAGCACCACCAGCTCCTCCTGCAACCATTCGAGGAAGCGGAGGCTGGCCTCTCGGTCGGGCACATCAAAATCTGCAGTCCGCGCACCCAGATCGTGGTATGCTTCCGCGAGCTGCGCGTGCGTCCGCACAACTTCTGACCGTACCGAGGTCTCGGCCTTGTCCACGCGACTGCGCAGGGCGTTGAACCTCGCCTCCCACTCCTCGGCGCGTTGACTGGCGAGGCTACCCTTCGCCAGCGCCACCTTAGCCTCCGCTTGCGCAGCTTGCGCTTCAGCGACGACCTGGTTAGCCTCCCTCCTCTCCTCCGCCAGCCGGCGCCGGAGGTCCGTCTTCTCGGCTTCCAGGGTGGCCACCTTCTCCGCCAGCCTGCGGTTTTTGCTCTCCGCAGCCGACTTATCCCGGAAAGCATCCACATGCTGCGCCCGAAGATTCTCGACTTCGGCGGCGACGTCTGCAGTCAGGACGCCCGACGCAACACGGTCGGCGAAGTCGGCCGCCTGACAAAAACACATAAATCAAACCTTCATGAGACACAAACACATGAGCCAAAACACAACAAACATTGGAGTCCAGCACGATTTACTTGCTTCAGCTGCTGCGTCAGCTGCTGCGACAGCTGCTGAGACACTTCCCTCATCCGCTGGGACATGGTGCCCGCCATGTCCTTAGCGGTAGCGGCTGTCAGAATCTCACCGCTCTCGCAAAAGGCGGCCCACGGGTCCTGCGTGGCCCCCTTCGCCTTTACCACCGCCGATGGCGAGGTGGCTGCCACCGAAGGCGGGACAACAACCAATTGTCCCTCGCCCGACCCTGCAACATGCCTCCGGTCAAATATATATATATATACTTACCAACCAGATAATCCTCGACACTGATATTCGTGCCGAAGTTAGCAACACGCTTCCCCGGCGGAGGCAGCTTCGCAGGCGAAGGTCCGCCCGGGGGAGGCTTGGTTCCACCAGCGGCTGCAGCCTTCTCGCCCGTCGATGCTTTGCTGGCTCCGGGCGCAGCCGGTTTCGCAGCCGGCAACGCTTGCTACTGCCGGAGGCTGCAGCCTTCGCGCTCCCCCGCGCCCTCTTCGCCTCGCGCACGGGATCGACCATCCTGACGACCGCCCGGCGCTTCTGTGCAGCATCTTGGCGGTCCTTGTTCATCACTGCCGACACAACAGCAGCAATATTCCGTCTGTAAGGAAACACCCTCAAGTCACGAGCTATGCGAGACATAAATAAGTCTTCGCCAGCCGCGCGGGGGATCGGAACGTTCTTGGGCCATCGACCCCCGGTAACCTCCAGCATCCGTGCCGAAGACTCCTGGAGCTCGGGCGAAGACATCCTTCCCCCGAGGGCAGCGCATGTCCCCATCAACTCCATAGCAAAACTATCGGAGACCCCCAGTTCCCCCACCGCAGTACCTAGCTTCCTTTTCTTAGTGGATGGGGCGGCCTCCTGCACAGGGTCTTCTTCAGTCACAGACGCTGGCTTTTTCCCGCGGCGGTCGACAACGTCTTCCCCGGGATAACCGCCATACGGTAAGCGATTCAACTCGAAGACCCTATTTAGGCGGTCGTTGGATCCGCGTATGTCCCAGCTCCGCAGGGCCTCCGTCTTCGGCATGTAGCACCCCACAATTCGCACCGCCCCATCCTCCGCTTCGCGCACGACCGCGGCAGGAACCCGGCCTCGCACATCCAAAGCAAAAAGTGGACTTCACACTTTCTGCCCACCCAAGGAGGGCATCTCGCGAGGGCATACTTCGCCCAACGCCCATCCATGCGCCAAGGGCCACACCCCATACCCTATGAATTCCTCAACTAGATCGCGCCCACTACTCATACGGGCAGCGATCCGAAGGGCCCATTCATTCTCATCATCCTCCGCTACTTCAAATGGCGGGTACACCACATAATAATGAGAGCACATAATGGCCGCGGGGAGCCCTGGGTGGTCTTCGACTTCGGCCTCTGAAACATAGAACCAGTAATCCCACCAGTTGCCCCACTTATTACGGGCACAGGGGACCAGCTCCACGACTTCCATCGAAGTCTTCCCGGACTTCGGCGTGAATGTGCACGATCCGAATTGTGAAATCTTATGTCCAATTTTTCTCTTCTGCCAGTGCAGACAATATTGCTTGGCGAAGACTTCCACCGAAGGCTGACCGCCATACGAAGTCGTTGCCCAGACATACTTCGCCAGCGCCACCACGACGTTAGGTGTCAGCTGGTGAACCTGGACTTCGAACTTCTGCAGAACCTCTGACACAAAACGATGTGCAGGCAGACGAAGGCCAGCAATGAAAAATGCCTCAAAAACAACCAATTCACCCTCGGGCTCGGGAACCTCCTCTGCCCCCGGGACACGCCCAACCCCACCGCCGAAATATCTCAACTATTGCATATCTTGCACGCGGACCGACGACATCCGCGAAACACCGAATTCCACCGTATCACCCGGTCGCAACTCCGCCGCCGCCACAGTGCTTGAGGTATCTTTGGACGACGCCTCGACCATCAGCGTGGTCGCAACAGACAAGGAGGAAGACGGCATGGCTACGTACCATCGGCGGCGGCGTGCGGTCTGCTTCACGCGGGCCAGATCTCCGCCGAACAAGAGCAAGGAGGGCAGGCGAGCAAGCGAGCAGTTTGAAAAGGAGGTTAGGGTTTTCGCGGCGCGCGGAAAGGTAAATTTCAACCTGCGTCGCCCCCACCCCCTTTTATACACAGGACGCGACGCTTCGGGAAACCCGCAATCCAACAGTGCGGCGTCAATCAACGGTCATATCAAAAACCCCCCACGGGACCACTTCGAGCGAGGGCAGCGTCTCCACCATCTAGCGACGCCTTCGGCACCAGATGACTTAGTCGAACTGGTCCCTCGGAGGGCAAATGTTGGGGCGAAGGCGAAGACGCTACCCTTCGCTCGATGCCTTCGCCAATCTCGCTGCACCAACGGAGGCAAGACGACTGGCAGCCTCCACCCTTCGTCCAACATGCCGCAGGACGAAGGCCTACGACGAGGTCGCCCCATCCCGCGACCTCGTCCAACACGAAGGCCCACGTGCAATTCGGTCCATTGTAACAGGCCCCGCGTGGCCGCTGCGCATTACGAGCCTAATTTGTAGAGGCTTCTCTGTAATTACAGTTTGTAACCCTGCTTTATAGTAATATTCCGGGGATAACCTGGGCGCTTGAGGGCACATGCGTCCTTAATCCAAGACGCTGGGCACTCAGGCACCTATAAAATACCCCCCGCACAGTGCCCTTGAGAGGCTGGATTAACAGAGCAATTGCCTTCCTGAGCTAAAACCTCGTTCGCATTACTTTCACTCCCCCGTTGGATCATCTTGCTCGGGAGAGCAAGTTCCAACACACAGACATGTCAACAGATGCAAAAGCAGAAACAATAGTAAATCACTTGGAAGAAAATCCCTGGAAAATATCAAGGTAGTGTATGAATACTCAAACGTATTTTCGGAGGAATTACCAGGTATGCCACCTAATTGTGATATAGAGTTTTCTAATGAATTATTACCCGGAACTGCACCTATCTCAAAAAGACCTTATAAAATAGATGTCAAAGATTTAGTTGAACTGAAGAAACCAATAGAAGAATTACTAGAAAAAGGTTTCATTCGCACAAGTTCATCCCCTTGGGCTGCCCCAGTTCTATTTGTGAGCAAGAAAGATGGTTCGAGAAGAATGTGTGTTGATTATAGAAGTTTGAATGAAGTAACAATTAAGAATAAGTACCCATTACCTCAAATTGAAGATTTATTTGATCAGATGAAGGGAGCTAAGATATTCTCGAAGATAGATCAAAGGTTGGGATATCATCAGTTAAAGATTCAAGCAAAAGATGTACCCAAGACAGCCTTCACCACGAGATATGATTATATGAGTTTTTGGTCATGTCGTTTGGACTGACTAACGCACCACCATACTTTATGAATCTGATGAATAAAGTATTCATGGAATATCTGGATCAGTTTGTGGTCGTATTCATTGACGACATACTGGTATACTCTCCAAATGAAGAAACCCATGAAGATCATCTAAGACTAGTCCTACAAAAGCTTTGTGACAACCAATTGTATGCAAAGTTCTCGAAGTGTGATTTTTGCTAAAGGAAGTGGCTTTCCTAGGACATATTGTCACTGATGGTGGAATTAAAGTAGATCCAGGAAAGATAGGTGAAATACTAAATTGGAAGCAACCAAAGGATGCGTTCAAGATCAGAAGTTTTCTTGGATTGGCAGGATACTACAGAAGATTTATTTAAGGTTTTCCAAGTTAGTGAAACCTCTTACCTCACTACTGGAGAAAGGTAAAGAGTTTAAGTGCGATGAAGCATGCCAGAAATGTTTTGAAGAACTCAAGAAAAGGTCAACTACTGCACCAATATGGTAATGCCAGACATTCACAAAGAATTTGATGTTTATTGCGATGCATCACACCTTGGACTTGGATGTGTGCTAATGCAAGAAGGAAAAGTAATATCTTATGCCTCAAGGCAGTTGAGAAAGCGTGAGAAGAATTATCCTACACATGACTTGGAACTAGTTGTCGTAGTGCATGCTTTGAAGATTTGGAGACAAGTGCAAAATCTTCACGGATCACAAAGCTTGAAATACATATTCACTCAGAAAGAACTCAACCTAAGACAGAGAAGATGGCTTGAGTTGATCAAACATTATGATATGGAAATACAATATCACCTAGGAAAAGCAAATGTAGTGGTTGATGCTTTGAGCCGTAAGGGTCAAGTGAACAACATCACTAATTTGATGTCACTGGAATTGTGCTGGGAAATGGAACAACTCAACCTTGGTATGCTCAACAATATGGAAGCAACAGTTATGGAAGTTGAATCTACGTTGGAACAAGAAATTCGTAAAGGACAGGAATCTGATGAGAAAATTAAGGAAATTAAAACTTTGATTGGTTTGGGTAAAGCCCTAGATTTCACGGAAGATGAACAAGGCACACTATGGTTTAAAAAGAGAATATGTGTACCGGAAGTCGAACACCTACGCCAACTTATTTGAGAGAAGCTCATGATTCAGCTTACTCTATTCACCCTAGAAGTACAAAGATGTACCAGGATTTGAAGGAAAAATATTGGTGGTATGGTTTAAAGAGAGATGTTGCGACTCATGTTGCACTATGTGACGTATGTCAACAAGTTAAGCTGAACACCAAAGACCAGCAGGATTGCTACAACCTCTCAGAGTACCGGAATGGAAATGGGAAGAAATCGGTATGGATTTCATAGTTGGACTACCCCGTACTTGGGATGGCTATGATTCAATATGGGTCATAGTGGATAGGTTGACTAAAGTGGCACTCTTTATACCTGTGAAGACAACTTAGGAGCCCAGTTAGCAGAGTTATACATGTCGAGGATTGTTTGTCTGCATGGAGTACCGAAGAAGATCGTATCGGACTGAGGAACTCAATTTACCTCGCGTTTTTGGAAAAGACTGCATGAGTCCATGGATACCAAGCTAAACTTTAGTTCAGCTTATCATCCGCAAATGGATGGGCAAACGGAAAGAACAAACCAAGTGTTGGAAGATATGCTAAGAGCTTGCGCTCTAAAGCATGGTAGAAGCTGGGATAAAAGTTTGCCTTATGCAGAATTCTCATACAACAATAGTTACCAGGCAAGTCTAAAAATGGCACCATTTGAAGCACTTTACGGACGAAAGTGTAGAACACCGCTTTATTGGAATCAGACCGGAGAAAGTCAAGTATTAGGTCCAGAAATTCTCCTAGAAGCAGAAAAACAAGTGCAGATTATCAGAGAAAATCTTAAGACGGCACAGTCGAGACAGAAAAGCTATGCTGACAATAGACGAATAGAGTTGATATTCGAAGTAGGAGACTTTGTATACCTTAATGTTTCACCAATGAGAGGAATGAAAAGATTTAAGGTTAAGGGAAAATTATCTCCTTGTTACATTGGCCCATTCAAAATTTTGGAAAGAAAAGGTGAAGTAGCGTACCAGTTGGAGCTACCTGATAGTTTGTCGGATGTGCATGATGTATTTCACGTGTCACAACTCAAGAAGTGCATAAGAGTACTGGAGGAACAATTACCTATGGAAGAACTGAATTTTAATGAGGATTTGACTAATTCAGAGTACCCTATTAGAATTCTAGAAACATCTCGTAGAATTACACAGAGTAAAGTTATTAACATGTGGAAAGTTAGTGGAGTCATCATTCGGAAGATGAGGCCACTTGGGAAAGAGAAGATGAACTCAGGGCAGAATTTCCCCACTTATTCTGAGAAGTTCCTTAATCTCGAGGACGAGATTCTTTTAAGAGGGGTAGGTTTGTAACACTATAAAAAACCATCAACTAAAATAATGCATTGAAGTTTATTAATGATAATTAGGGTAATAAATTTTCTTTCTAATGTTTGAGTTTTATTTGCATCTAGAATAATTTTTGGCTTGCTCATGTTTAATTTTGGATGTTTAGTAGAATTTCCTTCTTAATGAAAATCCAATTAAATAATATAATAATTATTGGTCCAAAAATAAATATTTTAGTTATAAATAATTTTGGTATAATTATTATGATTTTTAGAATTTTTAAAACATATTTATTTATATTTTGAAATAGAAAAAAACAAAAAATTCTGAAACCCTAGCCTAACTCTACCCGGCCCAGCCAGGGCCCATCAGCCGCCGCCGCCGCGCCCCCTAAGCTACTCCCGCCCCCTCTCTATGGCGCGCGGGCCCCACCTGTTAGGGTCCCGCGGTCCTCTCTCCTACCTGCCAGTCGCCGCCGCCAGGGACAGCGAGCGAGCTGCGCGCCGACCGCGCCCAGCTAGCCAGCCGGCCGAGCACTGGCTCCCCCGATGACCGTCCGCGCCGCCCAATCGTTACCTCGGAGCCGAAACTGTCGTCGTCCCTTCTCCTCCCCCGTTTCCCCTTCTCTATTTCCCTCCATTCAAAACCTCCATTGATGGCCATCAATTGAGTTCATACCGGACGTTTCTTCTCCCTTCCCCGGCGCCCTCTCCCCTTCCCTCTCCTCCCTCTATAAAAGCCGCCATCTCCCTCTCCCTCCCCGAACTCGCCATCTCTTTCTCGCTCTCCTTGCTCTCGCCATAGGCCGCGCCCGCGTCATCGAACGCCATAGCCGAAGTTTTGCCATTCGCGCAGCCCCCCGGCCGGACCTCCCCGCCCGATGTCGAGGTCCCCTGCCTTGCTTACTTGCTCGGCCGACCCCCCCCTGCTGAGCTACCTCCATTTCCCAGCGCTTGAGCAAGAGCTCCAAGGTAGAAGAAGGCAAATTTGCGATTTAGTCCCTGTTTTGTAAATTTAATTAATTTCGGGATTTTCAGTTTAGTGATGGTCGAAAAGAGATTCCGAGGTATACGTATAGCCGAAATCGAACCCCGCAATAATATTTCAGATATGTGTATAATTTTATAATTTTAAAAATAAATATTGTCACTATTCACTAACTCAGTGATTTTCCTACTAGAAAACGTTTACAAATTTAACTTCGCTTTAGCGTATGGAACGAGATTTGTTAGTAGTATTTTAAGTGTAAATTTATTGACATGAAGAAGTAGAAGAAAATACTAGACCACGTGTTTTCGGTCAGATGAAAATAAATTTTTACTAGTCAAAATACATGTGATCATAAGTATAGCATTAAATTAATTAGAATTAGTAAAATACTTGTTTATGTTATAATAACCATGAATATGTTATTAAAAGTCCAATTAGTGATTTACATTAATTCTTAGATTATTAATGTTAGAAGAATCATAAATAAACCATTTTGGCTATACTCATAAATTCTATTTAGAAATAAAAGGACTAAAATCTATTAGTCTATTATTAGTAATAAAGAAAATAATTAGCATTTATTTTTCATAAAGAATGTTAATACATATTATACTAGATAAAACTAGTATTTACACCAATAATGAATCGCAGTAATAGTCATAATAAATTTATAAGTATTTACGCTTTAAGACGTATTTATGAGTATAAATGTGTGATGTATGAATATGTATGTAATGATGTATGTTTATTTATTTGGCGTACGTATTCTTTTGTATGTACTGTTGGGGACTTGTTCTCAAATGCTATGAGTTAAGAACAAGGCAACACAAAATGTTAATGATTAAAGACCTTTGTACTCCGAAGCATTATTTCCCTTAGGATATAATGATCTTCAGATGAAGGTTATGAAGAACGTACCTTCATTATCTCAGTATGTAATAATGGAAGTAGAAGCATATGAAACATAGAAAATAACATGAATAATCATATGACATCATTAGGATATTTTATTATATCATCCTAAATAAATATGAACAATATCGAATTACATTTATACCTTCGGCTTGACAGAAGGTAAAAATCTAAGTGTGACGTGCGAATGAATACAAGTCAGCATGAACAGTACATTATTATTGTTCATCTATTTATAGGCACAAGACACAACCTGTGTAAAATTACATTCATGCCCTTTATGTTTACTATTGACTTAAGGACAATCTATCGAGGACTAGATAGCCTTTTTCTCTTTAAGTCGGTTTCATTTTCCGTCGTTAAGCTGAAGCTTCTCTACGCGTAGCTTCGGAACTGGTTCAACCTTCTCCTAGATCATGCTTTTCATATCGTGTACAGCTTTATTCCGAGGCCGAAGGTCCCTGTGAATGTATTATACTTGGAAAACATGTTAGTTGTGTTTTTGAGGACCTTCGGAAGACGAAGGTCCTCAACAGTAGCCCCTCACAGTATTAATTTGTTATAACAATAAATTCAGACTGCGACATGAACGAAGGCCTTAAGCCGAAGGTCCGAAAAACACCTTCCTTTTGCTAGAATAGCGAAAGTCAATGACAAACAGGGCCCGCCAAGTTGCAAAGCGCTAGGCGTATAAATAGGAACCGACAACGGCAGCATTTGATGCGCCATTTCTACTGTTTGCGTTATTTTCTCAAATTTTTAACTCTTGCTTACCAGTTCTTGCTTGATTTTCGAGCTTCGGTTTAAAGACGTGCTTGCTCCATGTCTGAGGAGAAGAAATGACCGAGGAAAAGATGACTGAGGAGAAGAAGCTCACTGAGGAGAAGAAGCTATATGAAGAGAAGAAAGTTGCGGATCCTTTTATCATTGGGTTTTATGTGTCTATGGAAAAAACGAATACAGAGAAAATTACTAAGGAGATAATGGTGGGTTTGTCTGAAGATTCTGATGACAGTGATAGCTATGATGTGGAGAGTGGAGATGAAGATTCTGAGGATCGTCCTTGGCGGCCAAGCCATACCATCTTTGGGAAATCGAGCATTAAACAAAGTCATATTGACGCCATGAGAGGGAGATATTTTCGCGATATGTCTATTGTGAGGGTTGGAGGAGACAGCACTGCCCCTGCTCCTGAGGAAAATGAAGTTGTTATTTACCGAAGCTTCCTGAAGGCAGGCCTTCGGTTCCCACTAAGCAAATTTGTGGTTGAGGTATTAAAGATATTCCAGATCTTTCTTCATCAGATTACCCCCAAAGCTATAATTAGGATGGGGATGTTTGTCTGGGCTTTAAGAAGCCTGGGGTTGGAGCCGAGCGCGAAGTGCTTCTGCAATATGCATGAGCTATTATACGAGACAAAGGCTACCGGCAAAGAATAATACCACAATAACTTCGGTTGCTACGGGTTCACTGCCCGCTCTAATGCAAGCTACCCGGTGCCAACATACCGGAATAGATGGCCGGGGCCTGGATGGAGGAGTGGTTTTATGTTAAAAATAATCTGATTGAAAGAAAGGATATCAAGGAGATTATCCAGCGCCCCATCTGGTCTCGCTTCGGCCTCTAAAGGCCGAAAGTGGCTATTGAAGGTGACGTCGAAGCATGCCAGAAGGCCTTTAGCAATGTTTGTGCCTTCATTGGCACAAGAGATATAGTCCAAGAGCACATAGCCTATAGGGTGTGGCCACTTGTGGATAGCTGGAAAATGCCGAAGGAGACTACTGCTGAATCCAGTGAAGGTGGCTTGGTTCGATTGAAATATACCTTCAGAATGAGAGAGAAATTTGACGAACCAAACAACGATTGGTTGAAATGCCTTGAAGCTACCAGCGATGAGCTGCTTGGGACATATTCAAAGGCTGAAAATGATGCCTTGTCCGCAGCCTTCTGGGGTCGGGGCAAGAAAAGATTGAACAGGGTGTTTGATGCAATTGGCTTCGTATACCCTGATTATCACTACCCATTGTGAAGGCAAGGAAAGAAGAGAAAAACTACCGCTTCGGCCACCACTGTTGTGCCGAAAGGCAAGAAATTGAAGGTTCTGACCCACCGGCCGCAATATATTGAACCAGCTGTAGTGCCTGAATTCAGTGAGGGGACCTCTTCAACAGCCGAAGCAAAACAAGCTTCTCCCACCGTGCAAGGCGCTGAAGAATCAATTGTAGTGCCGAAGGTGCCTACAGTCGGGCCAGCCGAAGCCAAGGATGATACGGCCAGAGAGCCAGAAGTGGAAGAAACAATGATGATGCCAAAGATTTTGAGCCCACCGACAGAGGCAGAATTGCCGAAGATGACAAAGGCTCCTGCCACAACTCCCAAGAGGAGGAGGATGGCCAGCGTGCTAGACGCTGTCAAAGAGACCACAAAAGCCTTGACCCCTGCTGCTACTAAGGAAGTTTCTGAAGCTATCAAAGTCCAAGCCGAAGCTGAAGCTAGGCCTTCAGTGCCCACTAAGACGAAGGCTACCGTGCCTGAAGATAAAGCTGAGCAACAAACTTCAGATATTGGCATGGCAGCGGGACAAGATAAGTTAGAAAAAGCAAAATCTCTTGCCCCCGAAGCTCCGGCCGAAGATGTTGATTACATTATTCGACATGCTTCGAGGAAAAACTTATCCCAAGAAGAAATCTTAGAAGCCAGACACTACGCCCCGAAACTAAAATATCCGAAGGGGGCCTTAGTGTTCAATGGCACTAACGAAGATGATTTCCTGTACTGTCTCTCGGACAACAAAGAAATATCCGTTTGCCAGGCGATAGCTAAAAGTATAGGATTTCCGAAGCTTGAGGAAGGCCTTTCGACCATGTCGAAGGATGATCTTGTTGATAGCCTTGCGTACAACAGTATTGTTGGCGTTTCGAGACCGTGGGGTCCCTGGGCCGACGAGTGAAATGTCGCCGCGTGCCCCAGCCCAGATGGGTCGGCGCGAGGCCGAGCGCGAAAGGGGGAAGAAAGGCGGCCGGAGACGGGCGTGAGAGAGGTGGAAATCCCGCGGCCTTCGTGTTCGTCCCGCGCCCTGGTCGGGTGCGCTTGCAGTAGGGGGTTACAAGCGTCCACGCGGGAGAGGGAGCGAGCGACCTCACGCGAGCGCCTGTCTCGTCCTCGTCCCCGCGCGGCCAACCCTCTGTAAGAGGGCCCTGGTCCTTCCTTTTATAGGCGTAAGGAGAGGATCCAGATGTACAATGGGGGGTGTAGCAGAGTGCTACGTGTCTAGCGGAGGAGAGCTAGCGCCCTAAGTACATGCCGTCGTGGCAGCCGGAGTGGTTTTGGCACCCGGTTCGTGTGGTGTCGTGGCCGTCGGAGGAGCGCTGGAGCCTGGCGGAAGGACAGCTGTCGGGGCTGTCGAGTCCTTGCTGACGTCCTCTTGCTTCCGTAAGGGGGCTGAGAGCCGCCGTCGTCACAGAGCGTGCGGGGCACCATCATTGCCTATCTGGCGGAGCGAGCCAGATGGGACGCCGGTCTTGTTCCCCGTAGCCTGAGTCAGCTCGGGGTAGGGTAATGATGGCGCCTCCTATCGACGTGGTCGGTCCATGCCCTAGGTTGGGCGATGTGGAGGCTCCTCCGAGGTCGAGGTCGAGTCTGTCTTCCGTGGCCATGGTCGAGTCCGAGCCCCTGGGTCAGGCGAGGCGGAGACCGTCGGCTGAGGCCAGGGCTGAGTCCGAGCCCTAGGGTCGGGCGAAGCGGAGTTCGTCGTCTTCTGGGGCTGAGCCCAAGTCCGAGCCCTGGGTCGGGCGGAGCGGAGTTCGCCGTCTTCAGGGGCTGAGCCCGAGTCCGAGCCCTGGGTGGGGCGGAGCGGAGTTCGCCGTCTTCCGGGGCTTAGCCCGAGTCCGAGCCCTGGGTCGGGCGGAGCGGAGTTCGCCGTCTTCCGGGGCTGAGCTCGAGTCCGAGCCCTGGGTCGGGCGGAGCGGGGTTTCCTATGGTGCCTGAGGCCGGGCCTGACTGCCTGTCAGCCTCACTCTGTCGAGCGGCACAGCAGTTGGAGCGGCGCAGGCGGCGCTGTCCTTCTGTCAGGCCGGTCAGTGGAGCGACGAAGTGACTGCGGTCACTTAGGCTCTGTCGACTGAAGGGCGCGCGTCAGGATAAAGGTGTCAGGCCACCTTTGCATTAAATGCTCCTGCGATTTGGTCGGTTGGCGCGGCGATTTGGTCAGGGTTGCTTTTTGGCGAAGACAGGGCCTCGGGTGAGCCGGAAGTATGTTCGTCGTTGGAGGGGGGCCTCGGGCGAGACGGAGATCCTCTGGGGTCGGCTGCCCTTGCCCGAGGCTAGGCTCGGGTGAGGCATGATCGAGTCCCTTGAATGGACCGATCCCCGACTTAATCGTACCCATCAGGCCTTTGCAGCTTTGTGCTGATGGGGGTTACCAGCTGAGAATTAGGAGTCTTGAGGGTACCCCTAATTATGGTCCCCGACAGTAGCCCCCGAGCCTCGAAGGGAGTGTTAACACTCGCTTGGAGGCTTTTGTCGCACTTTTTTGCAAGGGGACCAGCCTTTCTCGGTTGAGTTTTGTTCCGGTGGGTGCGCGCGAGCGCACCCGCCGGGTGTAGCCCCCGAGGCCTCGGAGGAGTGGTTTGACTCCTCCGAGGGCTTAATGCCTCGCGTAATGCTTCGGCTGGCCTGGTTATTCCCTCATGCGAGCTGGCCGTAGCCCGGGTGCACGGTCGGGTCCCAAGTTCTCGGGCTGGTATGTTGACGCTGTCAACGGTTTGGCCGGAGCCGGGTTTGCGAGAGTAGCCCCCGAGCCTCTGCACAGGGCGAGAGGACGGTCAAGGACAGACTCGACTTTTTTACCCCTGCGTCGCCTTTCCGCGAGGAGGAGGGGGAGAGTGCCATGTTGCCCTCGGAGGGCGCCGAACATGGTGTCTCCGGTGAGCTGCTAGCGGGTAATCCGAGCGGACGTCCGTGCCCCATTTGTTAGGGGTCGGCTAGAGGCTCGGAGGCGCGCCCAAAAGTACCTGCGGGTGATCTGCCGGACCCGGTCCCCTGTCGACGGGGTCCGAGGGCTCGATGCCTCCCTCTGATGGGATTCCGTTACAAGATCGTTCCCACTGGTCTCGGAAATTTCCTAGGGTACCTCGGGAGCGTAGCCCGAGCCTTGGTTATGTATCGAACGTACCCATGGTCATCCCTCGCTCTATGTCTGAGGCGGCTGTGAACCCTTCGAGGGCCAGCCTTCGAACCCCTGATCAGTAGTGGGCGCGGAGCCCGAGTGGCCTGAGGCAGCCGTTGAACCCTTCCGAGGGGCCGGCCTTCGAACCTCTGATCAGTAGTGGGTGTGGAGGCCACGCGATCTGAGGCGGCTGTTAAACCCCTCCGAGGGGCCAGCCTTTGAACCTCTGATCAGTAGGGAGGCTCGGAGCCTGTTTCCTTCATGGAGAAGGGTCCTTTTCAGGGTATCCCCCTTTCCCGGTCCCTGTTGTAAGAGACATTAAGAGGAAAAGGAAAAGGACACGAAATCGAATGACGCGGCGTACCTTTTTTGACGCGGTCATTATGGCGAAGGCGAAGCGTCGCTCGCTTCCCCTGCCAGAGACGCCGCCTGTCCCGCCGCGGAGTTAATGCGACGGGGCAAGTGGTTCATGGGGCGGCCGTTGCGCGTGCACGAGCCGTTCGAGGAACGGAACACGGGCGCGCCGTCTTCACGCCGTGAGAGAGGGTTCTCTCACTGCCCCAGGATGGGACGCAAGCCTAGCTGATGACGTGACCGCTGCTCCCGCCCGCCTGCCACCGCCATTACTACCGGCCCATCTTTGGCCGCATTGACTGTCGCGCCAGGCTGGCGCTGCTGGGTCGCGCGCTGGGTCACCTCGAGTCGCAGTACTGATTCCGCAATCGAGGAGGCGCGGTGGTGGCGCGAGTGGCGGTGCAGTTTCTTGCACATAGCGACCGGCGTGTCGGTTGCATGACGCGTGGGCGTGGGCTTCCATGCTGGGCGCGTTGGAAGTCGGAGAGGTGCGCCCACTTGACGCGGTTGCATGCCGCCTACATGGCTGCCCGCCCTTTCGCCCGCTGGTCTGGGCAAAAGTGGAGAACTGCTTGTAACCGCTGGGCAGTTGCATGCACCGCGTGCGGCGGTTTGGCTTCTTCTGCCCTGGGCCGGCTTGCATGACGCGTGGGACCCAGCCCCCGTGCCGTAGGGGGAGGACCTTGGAGCGTGTTGGAGAAGACTCAGCCCGTGACGGCTGGGGACGCAAGTAGGGAGAGTCGCCTTTAAAAGGAGGGTGACTCCCTTGAAAGGCGACCATGTCTTCGCGCTCCCTTATGCATCGTATCTTTCCACCTTCTGAGCCCCCGGATGGGGGATGCCCGCAGTCCTTCCGCCTTGTCGTTGGGGGAACACAACTCCGTGGGAGTTGGTACCTTTCAGCCATCGTTCGGCTTCAAGGATTTTCATCACGCAGCCCGGCTGCACCCCTCCGCCGGCGGTCACCCAAGACGGTGACCACCAGCCCCTGGATGGGGAGAAGCAAGCCGGGCTGTGATCTCGGTCCCGCCCTCATCTTCAAGGATGTTCATCATCCTTGCTGGGGCGGAGAGCGAGGCGAGCCAGGGCTCTACCTCCCGCGCGGGTCGGCTGGCCACCTCCTCTTCCAGCTTCTGGTGGTGGAAACCATCCTCCAGCTCTGCGGAGGAGGCATCCTCCAGCCATGCCGGGGAAGGCGAACTGTTGCTGCCCAGCTAGGATGCAACATTCCGCCCTCTTCCTCGCTTTCGTGGCGAGGACGGGAGCGAGGACCTGCCGGTGCGCTTTGGAGCGGCCCGCTCTTTGGCTTTGATGGCTGGTTCACGTCCCTTGAGCGGGAACGCGAACGAGAGCCTTCCGGTGGCCGCGTCCGTCCTGGGACCATGGCTGCTGCTGCAGAGGTCGCTGGCGAGTCGCCCGGAACTTGTCGCCCCGCAGGCTCCCTGGTGTGGGGGTTGTTCATACCCGCGGGGACGGAACCGGAGTTCCATTTCTAATGGCACCTTGAATGCCAGTCTTTTGTTCATTGTGGCTGTCGGGGCCTGAACATGTATGTATTTTTGGCGCGGAGCCGTGTTTTTTCCTCATTTTCGAGCACTAAGACTCGCCTGTTGGTTGTCTCAACCGCTTCACCAAGCGTGAGTCGCCCCGTGCAAAAGGTGACGAGTGAGGTATCCGTATCCCGGAGGCATGGGAGTCCCTCGGCTCGATCGGCCTTGTTGTCCGAGGCTTCTCTTGCTTAGTTAAAGGAATCCCTCGGCCGCTCTTCGATGAGCCGAGGCCAGGGGTAGCGGTGTCAGCACGGACAGAGGCAGAGTTGGCTCAAAAAGAAGATTTGGTCGGCCGGAGCCTGGCCGGGTCATCCGTTAGCGGGACCGACGCCGGAGTTGATCTGCCGAGGCCTCGGGCCGGGCTGATGTCTTCGGGGGACAGCTGGCCGAGGCCTCGGGGTGACCAGCCGAGCCGCCTGCTCGACCTGGATTCTTGGAGGAGACCCTGGCGGCGATGGCCCGGGCGTGATGATGAAGTCGTCCTTCAGAGTGGAGACCCTCGGACCGTGTCGCCGTCGAAGGCTAGGTCAGACCTCGCCGAAGGTGTAATTGATGCCGAGGGTGCTGCTGCTCCCTTCAACCGTCAAGATCCGAGCCTGCAGGATCGGATTGTCTTGTAGCGTGTGTTTTCTGCGACCGCCGAGGCCCAAACACACCCTCACCGTGTTGTAAAGCTGCGCTTCTTTTCCTCTTGTTTCGAGTATCTGGACTTTTTCGTCGGTAACAGAATTGTCTGTGCGAGCGAGAGTTGCTTTTCACGGAAGGTGATGAGTGAGGTATCCGTATCCCGGAGGCATAGGAATCCCTCGGCTTGGTCGGCCTTGCCGCTTACGCGCGCTCTTGCCCTTCCATAGGATTTTGCCACCGATGCAGTCGAGAAGGCCCGAAGAACCGCTTCGGTAGAGGAGCTTTCGAGCGTGAAGAATTGTTCGGTCCGCGGAATCACTTATCCGAACGCGAGTTACTTATCACAGAAGGTGATGAGTGAGGTATCCGTATCCCGGAGGCGTAGGAGTCCCTCGGCTCGGTCAGCCTTGGCTGCTTACGTGTACTCCGTCGTTTTCAGGATCCACTTTTGAAGTAGTCGAAAAGCACGAAAGACATTCTGGCAGAAAGGATCTTTTTTCGAGGAAAAAATTCGACGCAGAGGGGGTTCCCCCCTTTTAGCCCCCGAGGGAGGGTCGGGCTTTGCCGAGGCAAGGCTGACCCTTCCTTGATGACTAAACTTTGTGTGGGAGCGAGGTATATGAACAACTTGAAAACATCTTAAGGGTAGAAGCGACGTAGCTGTTGGATGTTCCAAGCGTTGCTGTAGACCTCGCCTTGACTGTTGGCCAGCTTGTAAGTTCCGGGCTTCAGAATTTTGGCGATGACGAACGGCCCTTCCCAGGGGGGCGTGAGCTTGTGCCACCCTCGGGCGTCTTGTCGCAGCCGAAGCACCAGGTCGCCCACCTGGAGGTCTCGGGACCGGACCCCTCGGGCGTGGTAGCATCGCAGGGACTGCTGGTACCGCGTCGAGTGTAGTAAGGCCTTGTCCCGAGCCTCTTCCAGCTGGTCCAGCGAGTCTTCTCGATTAGCTTGGTTGCTTCAGTCAGCATAGGCCCTCGTCCTCGGGGAACCGTATTCTAAGTCTGTGGGCAAGATGGCCTCTGCCCCATAGACTAGAAAGAACGGCGTGAAGCCCGTGGCTCGGCTCGGCGTTGTCCTCAGGCTCCAGACCACCGAGGGGAGTTCCTTCATCCATCGCTTGCCGAACTTGTTGAGGTCGTTGTAGATTCGAGGCTTGAGCCCTTGTAGAATCATGCCGTTGGCACGCTCCACTTGCCCATTCGTCATGGGGTGAGCCACGGCGGCCCAGTCCACCCGGATGTGGTGATCCTCGCAGAAGTCCAGGAACTTTCTGCCGGTGAACCGGGTGCCGTTGTCGGTGATGATGGAGTTCGGGACCCCGAAACGATGGATGATGTTGGTGAAGAACGCCACCGCCTGCTCGGACCTGATGCTGTTTAGGGGTCGGACCTCGATCCACTTGGAGAATTTGTCGATGGCGACCAACACGTGCGTGTAGCCCCCGGGTGCCTTCTGCAAGGGGCCGATGAGGTCCAGACCCCACACAGCAAAAGGCCAGGTGATGGGTATCGTCTGCAGAGCCTGAGCGGGCAGGTGGGTCTGCCTCGCGTAGAACTGACACCCTTCGCAGGTGCGGACAATTCTAGTGGCGTCGGCCACCGCCGTCGGCCAGTAGAAACCTTGTCGGAAGGCGTTTCCAACAAGGGCTCGAGGTGCTGCGTGATGGCCGCAAGCCCCCGAGTGTATCTCTTGCAGGAGCTTCTGACCTTCGGCGATGGGGATGCATCGCTGAAGGATGCCTGAGGGGCTGCGGTGGTAGAGCTCCTTCCCGTCTCCCAGCAAGACGAACGACTTGGCGCGTCGCGCCAACCGCCGAGCTTCGGCTCGGTCGAGGGGTAGCTCCCCTCGGTGGAGATATTGCAGGTACGGGGTCTGCCAGTTTCGATTAGGCGTGACCCCGCTTCGCTCCTCCTCGACGCGCAGTGCCTCTCCCTCGGGGGCCGAGGGTACCTCGGGCTGAACCAAGGATGCCTCGGGTCGAGCTGAGGGTGCCTCGGGCTGAGCCGAGGGTGCCTCGGACTGAGCCGAGGGTGCCTCGGGCTCGGGCATGTCGTCGATCTTGATGGAGGGTTGATGCAGGTCTTGGGAGAAGACGTCCGGGGGAACCGTTGTTCGCCCCGAGGCTATTTTAGCCAGCTCGTCCGCAGTCTTGTTGTAGCGCCAGGCGATGTGGTTGAGCTCGAGCCCGTAGAACTTGTCTTACAGGCGCCGAACCTCATCGCAGTAGGCCTCCATCTTCGGGTCGCGACAGTGGGAGTTCTTCATGACTTGGTCGATGACGAGCTGCGAGTCACCGCGAGCGTCGAGGCATCGGACCCCTAGCTCGATGGCGATCCGCAACCCGTTGACCAGAGCCTCGTACTCAGCCACATTGTTGGACGCCGGGAAATGGAGGCGTAGCACGTAGCGTAGGTGCTTCCCGAGGGGCGAGACGAAGAGTAGGCCTGCGCCAACTCTTGTCTTCATCAGCGACCCGTCGAAGAACATGGTCCAGAGCTCCGGTTGGATCGGAGCTGTTGGGAGCTGGGTGTCGACCCATTCAGCCACGAAGTCCGCCAAGACCTGGGACTTGATGGCCTTCCGAGGGGCGAATGAGATTGTTTCGCCCATGATTTCCACCGCCCACTTTGCGATTCTACCTGAGGCCTCTCGGCACTGAATGATCTCCCCCAGGGGGAAGGATGACACCACAGTTACCGGATGAGACTCGAAGTAGTGTCGCAACTTCCGCCGCGTCAGGATCACCGCGTACAGCAGCTTCTGAACTTGTGGGTAGCGGATCTTGGTCTCGGACAGTACCTCGCTGATGATGTAGACTGGCCTCTGGACGGGCAATGCATGCCCCTCTTCTCGTCTCTCAACCATAATCGCGGCGCTAACCACCTGGTTGGTCGCGGCGACGTAGATCAAGAGGGCTTCTCCGGCAGCGGGGGGCACCAAGATGGGCGCATTCGTGAGGAGCGACTTCAGGTTTCCGAGGGCTTCCTCAGCCTCAGGGGTCCAAGTGAAGCACTCGGCCTTCCTTAAGAGGCGGTACAGAGGCAGGCCTCTTTCGCCGAGGCGTGAGATGAAGCGGCTCAGAGCCGCAAGACATCCCATGACTCTCTGTACGCCATTTAAGTCCTTGATGGGCCCCATGCTGGTGATGGCTGCGATCTTCTCCGGGTTGGCTTCGATGCCCCGCTCGGAGACGATGAACCCCAAGAGCATGCCTCGGGGCGCCCCGAAGACACACTTTTCGGGATTGAGCTTCACGCCTTTCGCCTTGAGACATCGGAATGTCACTTCAAGGTCGGAAAGGAGGTCGGAGGCTTTCCTCGTCTTGACTACGATGTCATCGACGTAGGCCTCGACCGTCTGGCCAATGTGTTGGCCGAACACATGGTTCATGCACCGCTGGTACGTCGCGCCCGCATTCCTCAAGCCAAACGGCATGGTGACATAGCAGTACATGCCGAAGGGCGTGATGAAAGAAGTCGCGAGCTGGTCGGACTCCTTCATCCTGATTTGGTGATACCCTGAGTAGGCATCGAGGAAAGACAGGGTTTCGCACCTAGCAGTGGAATCCACGATTTGATCGATGCGAGGCAGAGGGTAGGGAACCTTCGGACATGCTTTGTTTAGACCAGTGTAGTCTACACACATCCACCATTTCCCTCCTTTCTTTCTCACAAGCACAGGGTTGGCAAGCCAGTCGGGATGGAATACCTCTTTGATGAACCCTGCCGCCATTAGCTTGTGGATCTCCTCGCCTATGGCTCTGCGCTTTTCTTTGTCGAATTGGTGCAGAGGCTGCTTGACGGGTCGGGCTCCGGCTCGGATGTCCAGTGAGTGCTCGGCGACATCCCTCGGTATGCCGGGCATGTCCGAGGGACTCCACGCGAAGACGTCGGCATTCGCGCGGAGAAAGTCGACGAGCACTGCTTCCTATTTGGGATCGAGCTCGGAGCCGATCCAGATCTGCTTGGAGGCGTCGCTGCTGGGGTCGAGGGGGACGGACTTAACCGTCTCCGCTGGCTCGAAGTTGCCGGCGTGCCGCTTCACGTCTGGCACCTCCTTAGAGAGGCTCTCCAGGTCGGCGATGAGGGCCTTGGATTCGGCGAGGGCCTCGGCGTACTCCACGCACTCCACGTCGCATTCGAACGCGTGTTTGTACGTGGGGCCGACGGTGATGACCCCATTGGGGCCCAACATCTTGAGCTTGATGTAGGTATAGTTGGGGACGGCCATGAACTTCGCGTAGCATGGCCTCCCCAGTACCGCGTGGTAGGTTCCTCGGAACCCGACCACCTCGAACGTGAGGGTCTCCCTTCGGAAGTTGGAGGGCGTTCCGAAGCAGACGGGAAGGTCGAGTTGTCCGAGGGGCTGGACGCGCTTTCCGTGGATGATCTCGTGGAAAGGCGCAGCGCCTGCCCGGACCGAGGACAGATCAACACGCAGGAGCCCGAGGGTCTCGGCGTAGATGATGTTGAGGCTGCTGCCTCCGTCCATGAGGACCTTGGTGAGCCTGACGTCGCCGATGACGGGGTCGACGACGAGCGGGTATTTCCCCGGGCTCGGCACGTGGTCGGGGTGGTCGGCTTGGTCGAAGGTGATGGGCTTGTTGGACCAGTCTAGGTAGACTGGCGCCGCCACCTTCACCTAACAGACCTCCCGACGCTCTTGCTTGCGGTGCCGAGCCGAGGCGTTTGCCGCTTGCCCACCGTAGATCATGAAGCAGTCACGGACCTCGGGGAACTCTCCTGCCTGGTGATCTTCCTTCTTGTTGTCGTCGCGAGCCCTACCACCCTCCGCGGGTGGCCCGACCCTGTGGAAGTGGCGCCGAAGCATGGCGCACTCCTCAAGGGTGTGCTTGACGGGCCCCTGGTGATAGGGGCACGGCTCCTTGAGCATCTTGTCGAAGAGGTTGGCACCTCCGGGGGGTTTCCGAGGGTTCTTGTACTCGGCGGCGGCGACAAGGTCCGCGTCGGCGGCGTCGCGTTTCGCTTGCGACTTCTTCTTGCCCTTCTTCTTGGCGCCGCACTGAGTTGACGCCTCAGGGGCATCTTCCGGTGGGCGGCCCTGGGGTTGCCTGTCCTTCTGGAAGATAGCCTCAACCGCCTCCTGGCCAGAGGCGAACTTGGTGGCGATGTCCATCATCTTGCTCGCCCTGGTGGGGGTCTTGCAACCCAGCTTGCTCACCAGGTCGCGGCAGGTGGTGCCAGCGAGGAACGTGCCGATGACATCCGAATTGGTGATGTTGGGCAGCTCGGTGCGCTGCTTCGAGAATCGCCGGATGTAGTCCCGGAGAGACTCTCCCGGCTGCTGCCGGCAGCTTCGAAGGTCCTAGGAGTTTCCGGGGCGCACGTACGTGCCCTGGAAATTGCCAGTGAAGGCTTGGACCAGGTCGTCCCAGTTGGAGATCTGCCCCGGAGGCAGGTGCTCCAACCAGGCACGAGCGGTGTCGGAGAGGAACAGGGCGAGGTTGCGGATGATGAGGTTGTCATCGTCCGTTCCACCCAGTTGGCAGGCCAGCCGGTAGTCCGTGAGCCACAGTTCCGGTCTCGTCTCCCCCGAGTACTTCGTGATAGTAGTCGGGGGTCGGAACCGGGTCGGGAACGGCGCCCGTCGTATGGCACGACTGAAGGTCTGCGGACCAGGTGGCTCGGGCGAGGGACTCCGATCCTCCCCGCTGTCGTAGCGTCCTCCACGCCTGAGGTGGTAGCCTCGGTGCACCCTCTCGTCGAGGTGGGCCCAACGGTCGCGGTGATGGTGCTCGTTGCCGAGGCGACCCAGGGCCACAGGCGCTGTGTTGCGCGTGCGCCCGGTGTGGACCGAGGCTTCCCGCATGAATCGGGAAGTCGCGGCGCGATGTTCCGAGGGGTACCCCTGCCTTCGGGAGGCGGAGCTTTCGGCTCGTCGGACCGCGGCGCCCTCCAGGAGATTCTTGAGCTCTCCCTGGATTCGCCGCCCCTCGGTGGTTGATGGCTCCGGCATCGCGTGGAGAAGCATTGCCGCTGCAGCCAGGTTCTGGCCGACCCCACTGGAAGCGGGTGGCAGCCTTACCCTGACATCATTGGCGATGCGGTGCTGGATACCCTGGGGTAGATGACGGATTTCTCCGGCCGGAGGCTGGCCCGCCACTCCTGCCCGACGTCCCGGCGGATCGGCTCAAGTGCTCCTGCTCCCTCGTCGAGCCTGGCCTGCACCCCGCGGATTTGCTCAAGCTGTGGGTCATGACCCCTCGCCTGAACGGGGACCACAGCTAGCTCCCGTAGGATGTCAACGCGAGGCACAGGCGTAGGGAGATCACCGTCCTCCAGCATACCGAGATGGTTTCCTTCGGAGGGACCCCCTAGATCGACGTGGAAACATTCATGACTTGGGCCGCAGTCCTCGTCGCCGAGGCTGCGTCCACCGTCGGAACAGTTGGAAAGGCAGTAGTCGCATGCGGTCATGAAGTCCCGCACGGCGCTGGGGTTACCAAGTCCAGAAAAATCCCAACAGGAGTCGGGCACGTCGTCTTCCTCGGACCCAGAGGGCCCATAGGTCGAGACGTCCGTCAGCCGGTCCTAGGGTGACCGCATATGAAACCCTAGAGGGTTTGGATTCGCCTCTACGAGAGCGTCCACCAAAGCGAAGTCGCTTGGCAGGTCGAGGCTGAATCTGAAAGGCGTGAGATGGGAATCAGTGGGTACCTCTTGGTCGACGGGCGGTGACGAAGTCACGTCAGGGACTGACTGCACCGTCATCTTAGGTACGAGGGTGACGCCCAGCAAGCCTTTCGCGAGCGTGCTGGCGTCGTCCGTTTGCTTGGGATTGGCATGTTGCGGGGAGACGGCGCTCGTCTTCGTCTCAGACGCGAGGTCGATGCCCGACGCGCTCCCCGTTGGGGCGCCGGCGCCGTCGACTTGCTCGACAGCCGACGAGGTGCCGCCTTCTGCTTGGCCTTGGTTGCCCCGCCTCCTCCTCCGTCGGCGGGGGAGAGGGCGGGGTGAGCTCGAATGTTGTTCTTCCACCACGCAGGGAAGACGTCGTCGATTCCGCCGCCGGCGGGCGGGCTGTCGGCCGGCATTGTCGTTGTCGCACGGCGGGGGAAGGAGTATCATGTCGTAGCTGCCGTCGAGGGACATGAACTCAAGACTCCCGAAACGGAGCACCGTCCCGGGCTGGAGAGGTTGCTGGAGACTACCCATCTGGAGCTTGACGGGAAGCTATTCGTCAACACGCAGCAGGCCCCTACCTGGCGCGCCAACTGTCGGCGTTTCGAGACCGGGGGGGTCCCTGGGCCGACGAGTGAAATGTCGCCGCGTGCCCCAGCTCAGATGGGTCGGCGCGAGGCCGAGCGCGAAGGGGGGAAGAAAGGAGGCTAGAGACGGGCGTGAGAGAGGTGGAAATCCCGCGGCCTTCGTGTTCGTCCCGCGCCCAGGTCGGGTGCGCTTGCAGTAGGGGGTTACAAGCGTCCACGCGGGAAAGGGAGCGAGCGGCCTCACGCGAGCGCCTGTCTCGTCCTCGTCCCCGCGCGGCCAACCCTCTGTAAGAGGGCCCTGGTCCTTCCTTTTATAGGCGTAAGGAGAGGATCCAGGTGTACAATGGGGGTGTAGCAGAGTGCTACGTGTCTAGCGGAGGAGAGCTAGCGCCCTAAGTACATGCCGTCGTGGCAGCCGGAGAGGTTTTGGCACCCGGTTCGTGTGGTGTCGTGGCCGTCGGAGGAGCGCTGGAGCCTGGCGGAAGGACAGCTGTCGGGGCTGTCGAGTCCTTGCTGACGTCCTCTTGCTTCCGTAAGGGGGCTGAGAGCCGCCGTCATCACAGAGCGTGCGGGGCGCCATCATTGCCTATCTGGCGGAGCGAGCCAGATGGGACGCCGGTCTTGTTCCCCGTAGCCTGAGTCAGCTCGGGGTAGGGTAATGATGGCGCCTCCTATCGACGTGGTCGGTCTGTGCCCTAGGTTGGGTGATGTGGAGGCTCCTCCGAGGTCGAGGTCGAGTCTGTCTTCCGTGGCCGTGGTCGAGTCCGAGCCCCTGGGTCGGGCGAGGCGGAGACCGTCGGCTAAGGCCAGGGCTGAGTCCGAGCCCTGGGGTCGGGCGAAGCGGAGTTCGTCGTCTTCTGGGGCTAAGCCCAAGTCCGAGCCCTGGGTCGGGCGGAGCGGAGTTCGCCGTCTTCAGGGGCTGAGCCCGAGTCCGAGCCCTGGGTCGGGCGGAGCGGAGTTCGCCGTCTTCCGGGGCTTAGCCCGAGTCCGAGCCCTGGGTCGGGCGGAGCGGAGTTCGCCGTCTTCCGGGGCTTAGCCCGAGTCCGAGCCCTGGGTCGGGCGGAGCGGAGTTCGCCGTCTTCTGGGGCTGAGCCCGAGTCTGAGCCCTGGGTCGGGCGGAGCGGAGTTTCCTATGGTGCCTGAGGCTGGGCCTGACTGCCTGTCAGCCTCACTCTGTCGAGCGGCACAGCAGTCGGAGCGGCGCAGGCGGCGCTGTCCTTCTGTCAGGCCGGTCAGTGGAGCGGCGAAGTGACTGCGGTCACTTCGGCTCTGTCAACTGAAGGGCGCGCGTCAGGATAAAGGTGTCAGGCCACCTTTGCATTAAATGCTCCTACGATTTGGTCGGTTGGCGCGGCGATTTGGTCAGGGTTGCTTCTTGGCGAAGACAGGGCCTCGGGCGAGCCGGAATTATGTTCGTCGCTGGAGGGGGGCCTCGGGCGAGACGGAGATCCTCCAGGGTCGGCTGCCCTTGCCCGAGGCTAGGCTCGGGCGAGGCGTGATCGAGTCCCTCAAATGGACCGATCCCTGACTTAATCGCACCCATCAGGCCTTTGCAGCTTTGTGCTGATGGGGGTTACCAGCTGAAAATTAGGAGTCTTGAGGGTACCCCTAATTATGGTCCCCGACAAGTATAAAGGTATAGATGTTAACTTTAAAGTTAGAAACGAAGTATTTCATTGTTATGCTTAATTCTTTCTTTTTCTTGCAGGGCTTCATTCTTAGTAATGCCTTCAGGGCACAAAACTGCGCCGAAGACGAAGGCTGCACAATAGCTCTCAGCAACCTTCGCTCAGAGGTAATTGTTGGGGGCCTTCGTCTTCTGAAGGTCCTCAAAAACATGATTTAACAATGTTTCCGAAGTATAATACATGAACAGGTACCTTCGGACTCGGATTAGAACCACAGTGTGAGAAGCACGAACAATACGAAGGTTGACACAGCGCCGAAGCTACGCGCAAGGGAGCTTTGGCATGACAGTAGGAAAGGGAACCGACTTAAAGGGGAAAAAGGCTATTTAGACCTCGATGAATTACCTTAGAGTCATTAGCAAATGTAAAGGGCATGGATGTAATTTCATATGGGCTGCGTCTCGTGCCTATAAATAGATGAACAGTACTCACATACTGTTCACGCTGACTGGGCATTTGCTTTTGTGTCACGCTCGTACCTTTGTTTTCTGTCAAGCCGAAGGTATCAAATGTAATTCAATATTGTCCTTATATTAACTTACGATTATATACTAAGAAATATATATGATAATGTTATTATTCACATTGTTTCTTACGCTTTACATGCTCCATTCGTTGTTAATATTTATACATATATGTATGTTGAAATGATGAAGGTATGTCCTTCATGACCTTCGTCCGAAGATCATTATATCCTTGGGGAAATAATGCTTTGAAGGACAAAGGGCATTAACAAGTAACCTGTTTTGGTGTTGCCTTGTTCTCAATTTATAGCATTTGAGAGCAAGTCCCCAACATTGGTGCCCACCTCCGGTGAACCCTTTTCGACCACCTTCGGCAAGCACTGACCTTCGTCATGCCACCGAAGAAAGCTTCAGCGATAGGGGCTGCCGCTCTACAGCCACTGGATCCAAATCAGGAGACCCTTTCTCTTCGAGAGGCCCGAAGCCAGAAGAGGAAGGCCACTAGTCCAACACTTCAAGAGGAAGAATTGGACCAAGAAATCATAAACATGGAGATAATCCATCAGCAAGTGCAAAGGAAGAAGGAGAAGATGGCCTGACTGGCTGATCTTCAAAGGCCAATCGACGAAGCCACTGAAGAAGTACGCCATCTTGCTCAAGACGAGCAAGATCGAAGGCCCCAACATAGGGAGCTTCATCAAGAGGGCTTGTTCAACGACGATGGATGGTATAATGATTTTAATCATGATACCTTTACTTTTGACGATGCTTCTCCTTTGGCAGCAGAACTGCAGGCTATCCCATGGCCTCCATCATACAAGCCACCTCAGCTTCCCATGTATGATGGGCATTCAGACCCAAAGCAGTTTCTGATGAGTTATGAAGCAATTATATCTTCATATGGAGGCAATGCAGCTGTCATGGCCAAGTCCTTCGTCATGGCAGTTTGGAATGTGGCCCAAACATGGTATTCTTCTCTTCAGCCAGGAACCATTACTTCGTGGCAGAAGCTCAAGGATATGCTGGTAACAAGTTTCCAAGGCTTCCAGGCGAAGCCAGTCACAGCTCAGGCCTTGTTTCAATGCATGCAAGATCATGAGGAGTACCTCTAGGCATATGTTCGAAGGTTCTTGCGTCTCAGAGCACAAGCGCCTACAATACCCAATGAAATTGTTATTGAGGCCATGATCAAGGGGCTTCGTCCAGGACCTACTGCTCAGTATTTCGCCAGAAAGCCCCCACAGACCCTGGAGAAGTTGCTTCAGAAGATGGATGAATACATCGGGGCTGACAATGACTTCTGCCAAAGATGGGAGGAAGCATACAGATTCTCTGAAATGACTAGAGGCTTTGGAGGAAGAATCCATCCGAGACACGTCAGGTTAATTCACAACTCCACCCAAAGTGATGACAGAGGAAGTCAACAGCAGAGGCCGCAGTATTCTTCGCAAGCTTCGGGGCAGCAACAAAGCTCTTTCCGGCCGCCAGCTCCAAGAGGCAGAGGCGCCAGGGGCTTCGGAGGAAGATATGGGGACCAACCCAGGAAGATCTACTGCTTATTTTGTGGTGAAGACAAGGGCCACAATACAAGAACGTGTCAAATCACCATCCAAAAGCAAAAAGAAATTGCAGAGGCCGAAGCCCGGCAAAGTCAACCGAAGCAGGTCCTGCACACTGCTTCGTGTCATTCACCCTACATACCAGAATATGTGGGTAATCATTCCGCAGCTTCTGTTGCTTCAGCTAGTCAGCCGCAAGTTTCTTGGCCACAACTTCCACCTTCGCCGCCACTACAACCCGCCTATTTACGAGGTCAGCAGCCAGAAGGGAGCCAGCAGACCCATCAGCAGCGAGATTTCAGGGAGGGGTCCGAAGCTCGCACAGTTAATAGTACTGTGCCAGAATCAAAACACATATACTCAGAGATATCCTACCTCTGGCACAGTTTTACATTCACTGTCATTTTCTTTTTTTAATAAGGAACAATCAATGCAAATCTAGCTTTCTTGTCATTTTTAATTTCCTGTACTAGCTTCATTTATGTCAAAGTAAAATAAACCTTCGTCACAGAATTATGAGAATGTCGAAATTACAAAGAGATATTCCTTCGAGAATGCCAAAGCTACAAAGAGATATTTCTTCTGGAAATGCCGAAATTACAAAGAGATATTCCTTCGGGAATGCAGAGCCAAAAATCATAGTGAAAGTTTCACCGAAGCTACAAAAAAAGTCGTTCTTAAAGAGCGCAGTGTAAGTTTGCCGAAGCTTCAAAAAGTTGTTCCTAAGGGAGCGCATTGTAAGTTTTCTGCTCAAAAGTCGATTCTTAGGGAATGCAGAGCCAAATACCACCGAAATATAAGGCAAAGCGCGAAAAGTCAACGCGAATACCGCCGAAATAGAAGGCGAAGAAGTTCAAAAGACGTTCCTTAGGGGATGCAGAACTTACACCGAAAAATAAACGGTGCAGCCGAAAAATAAATGGCAAAGAGATTTCAGTCATTCCTTAGGGAATGAGGGTTGTGGATAAAGCTTTGGATGTGTGTGTTTGGGCATTTGTTGGCACGATACATTAGCATCATTCTTTGCATCATATCATCACATCATATCGCATAGCATCACATCATACATCATATCACATCAATGACATCAATTGAAAACGAGGCCGATCTTCGGGTAATGCTTTAATGAAAAGATACCAAGGCACAAAGTAAGCTGAGAATCACAGCTTTAATGAAGGGATTTATTGTTCACGAAGCATTGATGTTTTACAAAATATGGAGGATTTTTACGAAGCATAAAAGCTCTTCTTTATGAAGCATGAAAAGAAGGGAAGGTGTTTTTTCGTCGAAGGCTCAAAAACGGTATGTACATTAAAGTTTCATGCATCGCAAAGAACTAAATTACAAATCATTCACATATTACATTCAAACCTATAAGCACCAAATATTACAAACATAGTTCAGTAAATATTACATTAATATTCTAGAAATGTTTTTACAAATAGCTATTATTCTTCCTTCAGAACTTTTTCTGTAGCTTCGGATAGTAATTTGGTGACAACTTCGTCTACAATAGCTTCGGCCATATTAATAATTTCTATTGCCTTCTTTGACTCTGGGTCGGCCAGCGGGTCGAATGGCTCTAGGGGAGGAGGTAGTTCAGCTGCGGTAGAAGAAATGAATTAGTTCGGAGTCACAAAAATAAATAACAAAGTTAAAAGCCATTAAGTAATACCTATCCTTCTTTCAAGTTCCGCAGCTTTTTTAGCTGCTTTCGTTGCTTCTCGAGTGTCATGAATATCTTTTTCATTCTTCTTCATTATTTCATGGGCCATCCCTCGGCCGCCATTTTCCTAGATATCAGTAAAAAAATTTCCACCTATTGAGCTTGCTTCGGCCGAGGGGTCCTTCGTATCATCGATGGAGAAGGCAGCTTCGACCTGGGCCAAAGTTTTAACATGTTCGCAACCTGCCTTCTCCAGAATGGCTGCAACTCCCCTCGCACCAGAGAATGCACAGACGTCCCCGCGGTCACTCTAAATCTCTTCAAAAGCTTCGGCTTCACCGTTAATCCACTCGATTACGCCCTCAGGATCGCCCAGTATAAAATTGTCTTCACTTGAGTACAGCCCACGTTGGCGAAGCTAGTCTTTATCTTTTTTACGCATTCTACAGATTTTTCAAAACATCTTTCTTTTGATAAGCGAAGTTCTGCAACTGTTTTTTCACAATAATTTTTCCTGTAATCACTGGCATCTCGTTCAGCTTCGGCAACAGCGCATTTTAATTTGGCTTCAGCCAGTTGTTTTTGAAGGTTTTCAATCTCATTCCTTTGGATTTCAGATTGAGCCTTGAAGTTAGCTTCATCCCCCTTTACTTTGTCCACCAATGTAAGTAGAATTTTGTATTTTTCCAAGGCTTCGTTTCTCAGCTTGATAACCTCTGTTCGAAGGTTGTTGAGAGCAGTAGTGCAGCTCTCGTCTTCAGCATTCTTTTGCGCCCTTAAGGCATTGCTAAGTATTAAGCCCTATACAAAAGAATGAATGGATTAACATAAGAACAAAAGACTAATTCAAAATTCACAATTTTTGTACCTTCAACTATTGTATGCAAGGCTATCCGCAAGATCGTCCTTCGTCATGGCACAAAGGCCAACTTCGAGCTTCGGAAAACCCATACTTCTGGCCATCTCCCGGCAGACGGATAATTCTTTGTTGTCTGGGAGGCAATACAAGAAGTCATCTTCATCCGTACCATTAAACACTAGGGCCCCTTTCGGGTACTTCAGTTCTCGGGCATAGTGTTTAGCTTCAAAAATTTCTTCCTCAGATAATCTTTTTCCCAAAGCATGTCGAATGATATAATCAGGATATTCGGAAGGTGCTTCGGGAGCAAGGGATTCGGCTTCTTTGGCCATATTTCTCTCAAAAGCTATATCAGTATTTGGAGGTACTTCTTCGGCCCCTTGCTCGTCTGTGGCAAGCTTCATCTCACCTGGCACTGTGGGTTCGGCCTCGGTTCCGGCCTTAATTGTTGCAGTTTTACCTTTCATCTGCCTAGTATCAGCTTCAGCCTGTGCCTCGACACTTTCGGCAACCTTCTTTATGGAAGAAGGGCGTTTAGAGTCAGTTGTTTCCAAAATGTCTAATACATTTACCATCCTTTTCCTTCTAGGGGTTATCGCAGAACTTTTTTCTACCTTCAGCACTGTTGCTTCTGCTGAAGGACTTAGAATCTCGGGCATCTTTGTTGCTTCTTCAGTTTTTGATTTTTCAGCCTTATCTTCGTTAACCCTTGTTTCAATAAGCTTAGACGAAGGCGCCTTCGGCATTACAGCCGGCTCTTCGATCTTCTGCGTGGGAGGAGCAGGTTCTTTTGCTTCAGCAACTGCAGAAGTTTCCCCACCAAACTCAGACACTATGGCTGGTTCAATGTAGCGCGGTCGGTGGGTAAGGACCTTCAACTTTTTCCTCTTTGGCGCAGGCTCGCTTGGAGCAGCCGAAGCAGCAACCTTTCCAGAAGTTGCACTCTTTCTTTTTTGACCCCGTGGCGGGTAGCGATAGTCAGGGTACACAAATCCAATAGCATCAAAAACTCTATTTAATCTTTTCTTTTTTCGGCTCCCGAAGGCCGCAGATAGTGCATTATCTTCGGACTTGGAATATGCTCCAAGTAGCTCATCGCTAGTATTTTCAACACACTTCAGCCAGTCGTCATCTGGTTCGACAAACTGGTCTCCAAACCTGAAGGTGTATTTCAATCGAACCAAACCACCTTCGCTAGGGTTAGTGATGGTTTCTTTTGGCATTTCCTAGCTGTCTATCAGTGGCCATATCCTGTAGGCTACATGTTCTTGAACTAAGTCCCTTGTCCCAATAAAAGAGCAAATTGTGCGAAGGCCCTTCGACATGCTTCAACTGCCTCATCAATTTCTACCTTCGGCTTGCGGAGGCCGAAGCAGGACCAGATGGGGCACATGATGATCTCTTTAATGTCTTCTCTCACCTTCAAATCATTTTTCACATAGAACCACTCTTCCATCCAGGCCCCGGGCCACCTCTTCCGAAACGTTGGCACTGGGTAGCTTGAGCCAGAGCGAGCAACGAAGCTATAGCAACCAAAATTGTTATGATATTGTTCTTTACCTTAGGGTTTCGTCTCATACAAAAGTTCATGCATACTGCAAAAGCATCTTGCACTTGGCTCTAGACCTTGACTTCTCACAGCCCAGACAAAGATCCCCATTCTGATAATTGCTTCGGGAGTAATCTAGTGAAGGAAAATCTGGTATGTCTTCAAAACTTCAACCACAAATCTGCTCAACGGGAACCGAAGTCCAGCTTTAAAGAAGCTTCGGAAGATCACAACTTCGTTTTCTTCGGGAGCAGGAACGGCTCTGTCTGCGTCAGCCCTCATAATAGACATATCTCGAAAATACCTTCCTCTCATATTATCAAGATGACTCTGTTTGATAGTTGATTTCCCGAAGACCGCATGACTTGGTCGCCAGGGCTGATCTTCAGAGTCTTCGCCTCCACTTTCCATATCATAGCTGTCGCTATCATCAGTGTCTTCAGACATGCCTTCTAGTATCTCTTTAGTTATCTTCTCTGTATTTGTTTTTGCTATTGACTCAATAAATTCAGCAGTCTTCTCCTTAAGGAGCTTCTCCTCTTCGCTCAGCTTCGTCTCAGCAACAACTTTTTTGTCTTGAGACATCTTTTCTTCGGGTATGACGAAAACGCGTCCTTAAAACCGAAGCTTAGGGAATCTAAGAAACTAAGCAGGCGACGGCAAGCAAGAGCTAAAAACTGAGTAAACAAAACAAGCGGCAAGTAGCGTACCAAATGTGCTCAGGGTGAGTTCCTATTTTTACGATCGACGCGCTCCAAGTTGGAGGGTCCCGTTTGTCATTGACTGTTGCTATTCTAGCAAAGAAAAGGAGTTTTTTCGGACCTTCGGCTTAGGGCCTTCGTCCATATCGTAATCTGAATTCGTTATTCTAACAAATTAATATTGCGAGGGGCTACAGTTGGGGGCCTTTGTCTTCCTAAGGTCCTCAAAAACATGATTTCACAATGTTTCCGAAGTATAATACATGAACAGGTACCTTCGGACTCGGATCAGAACCACAGTGTGAGAAGCACGAACAATACGAAGGTTGACGCAGCGCCGAAGCTACGCGCAAGGGAGCTTCGGCATGACAGCAGGAAAGGGAACCGACTTAAAGGGGAAAAGGCTATTTAGACCTCGATGAATTACCTTAGAGTCATTAGCAAATGTAAAGGGCATGGATGTAATTTCACATGGGCTGCGTCCTGTGCCTATAAATAGATGAACAGTACTCCCGTACTGTTCACGCTGACTGGGCATTTGCTATTGCGTCACGCTCGTACCTTTGTTTTCTGTCAAGCCGAAGGTATCAAATATAATTCAATATTGTCCTTATATTAACTTACGATTATATACTGAGAAATATATATGATAATGTTATTGTTCACATTGTTTCTTACGCTTTACATGCTCCATTCGTTGTTAATATTTATACATATATGTATGTTGAAATGATGAAGGTATGTCCTTCATGACCTTCGTCTGAAGATCATTATATCCTTGGGGAAATAATGCTTTGAAGGACGAAGGGCATTAACAAGTAACTTGTTTTGGTGTTGCCTTGTTCTCAATTTATAGCATTTGAGAGCAAGTCCCCAACAGTAATTGAGCTGAGAAATGAAGGTTTGGAGAAAGACAAGATTTTAATTTCATTGGTGAATAAAATGAAAGAAGACGAAGCTAAGTACAACGCTTAGGCCGAAGCCCAAAGAGCCAAAGTTGAAAATCTTCGGAAACAACTAGCTGAAGCCAAAGAAAATTGTGAAGTCACGAAAGCCAGCCAAGAAATAAATGAATGGTGGAAGACCAGGCTCGAGAAAATTATTGAGGAGCTCCACGAATCCAAGGAAAGGTGCTTCGAAAAATCCTTGGATTGCGTGAAAAATTTGAAAAACAGCTTTGCAAAGGTAGGAGCCAATCCTCTGAGGAGAACTTCATTCAAGGCGACCCCGAAGGCGTCATTGAATGGATAAGCTGGGAAGCCAAAGCTTTTGAGGAAAATTTGAATGACCGTGGCGATATTTGTGCTTTCTCCGGCACCAGAGGAGGCGAGGAGTCACAGCTATTCTAGAGAAGGCTGAATGTGAACACATGAAAGTTGCAGCTCAAGCCGAAGTTGCCTTCTCCTTAAATGACACGAAGGACCCTTCAGCCGAAGCAACTTTAATGGGCAGAAAATTTTACTCTGATGTCTGGGTAAACGGTGGCCAAGAATTGGCCCACGAAATTATAAAAAAGAATGAAAAAGACACCCATGACGCCCGAGAAGAAGCTAGGCGAACTGAAGAGGCTACTGAACGCGAAAGGCACATAGGTATTGTTTTGTGAATTTTAACTTCGGTACTTGCTTTGTGGCTTCGAACTAAAAACTTATCTATTACAGCTGAGCTATCACCGCTGCCAGAGCCATACAATCCTCTGGCTGATCCGGAGATGAAGGAAGCACTGGACGTTATGAGCCTTGCAAACTCTATTATCGACGAAGTTGTCGATAAGTTATTAAATGAAGCCGCAGAAAAGATCCTTAGAGAAGAGTAGACTTTGTTGTAATAATACTCTACAACTTTATTGTAAAAATACTATGTAACATTTGGTGTGTGGAACAATTGATGAAACATGTAAATTACTATAATATATTTCTTTACGATGCGTGAAATTTGCACACATACCGTTTTTGAGCCTTCGGCGAAAAAACACCTTCCCTTCTTTTCATGCTTCATAAAGAAAGAGCCCTTCTAGGGCAAGTCTGAAAAAATTGTATCTCCAGAAACTTACTTCGTGCCTCAGCACATTTTCATTTTGACGAAGCATTTATCGAAGGTTCGCTTCATATTCAATTTTTGTGTCGTTAATGCAATATTATGTATGATGTAATGTTATGCAAAATGATGTGATGATATGATGCAAAATGATGAGGATGCCGAAGGCACACACCCACGCGCCCACACTGGAATACACAAGACTCCGCATCCCCTTAGGAACGTCTTTTGAGACTTTAAGCTCTGCATCCCCTTAGGAACGACTTTTGAGCTTCTTCACCTTCTATTTCGATGGCATTTAAGCTCTGCATTCCCTTAGGAATAAATTTTGAGCTTCTTCACCTTATATTTCAGTGGTATTTGGCTCTGCATCCCCTTAGGAATGACTTTTGAGCAAAAAACTTACGCTGCGCTCCCTTAGGAACGACTTTTGCAGCTTTGGATTCTAATTTTTTGGCTCTGCATCCCCTTAGGAACAAATTTTGAGCAGAAAACTTACACTGCGCTCCCTTAGGAACGACTTTTGAGTTTCGAATTTTACTTTGTTTCCTTAGAGACGCCTTTCGAGCTTCGTAAATCCATGAAGAAGATATATTTCACTCTAGTGTAGGCACAATTATTACAGGAAATTGAAATTAAGTTCTTCATTACTTGTTTCTTACACAAAAAATAAAATGGCATAAAAGATAACAGTACATCAAAAGTAGGATATTTCTCAGTATATATGCTTCGACTCTGGTACAATGTTGTTGACTATACGAGCTTTGGACTCCTCCCTAAAGTCGCGATGCTGTTGGGCGTGTTGGTGCCCTTCTGGCTACTGGCTTTGGGTATGAGTTGGTGGCAATGGTGGTGGCAGTGGGAGCTGGTGCCAGGAAGCTTGTGAATGGCTTGCCGAAGCAACAGAAGATGCAGGTTGATTACCCACATATTCTGATATGTAAGGAGAGTAGCACGAAGTAGTATGTAAAACCTGCTTCGGCTGATTCTGCCGCGCTTCTGCTTCGGCAATCTCTTTTTGCTTCTGAATCGTGACCTGGCATGTTCTTGTAGTGTGACCCTTGTCTTCACCACAGAATAAGCAGTAGAGTTTCCTAGGCTGATCCCCATATCTTCCTCTGAAGCCCCTGTCGCCTCTGCCCCTTGGAGCTGGTGGCCTGAAAGAGCTCTGTTGCTGCCCTGAATTCTATAAGCTATGTTGTGGCCTCTGAAACTGGCTTCCTCTATCATCGCTCTGACTGGAGTTGTGGATTGATCTAACATGCCTAGGGTGGATTCTTCCTCCGAAGCCCCTAGTCATCTCAGAAAACGTATAAGCTTCTTCCCTTCTCTGGAGGAAATCATTGTCGACCCGGATGTACTCATCCAACTTCTGAAGCAGCTTCTCCAGAGTCTGAGGGGGTTTCCTGGCGAAGTATTGAGCCATAGGTCCTAGCCGAAGCCCTTTGATCATGGCCTCAATGACGATTTCATTGGGCATTGTGGGCGCTTGTGCTCTCAAACGCAAGAACCTTCGGACATATGCCTAGAGGTATTCTTCGTGCTCTTGTGTGCACTAGAACAAAGCTTGAGCAGTAACTGGCTTTGTTTGGAACCCTTGAAAACTGGTGATTAGCATGTCCTTCAGCTTCTACAATGATGTGATTGTTCCTAGCCAAAGAGAGGAGTACCAGATTTGTGCAACATTCTTGACTGCCATGACGAAGGATTTTGCCATGACTGTAGTATTGCCCCCATATGAAGATATGGTTGCTTCGTAGCTCATCATAAACTGCTTTGAATTTGAGTGCCCATCATACACGGGGAGCTGGGGTGGCTTGTATGATGGTGGCCATGGGGTAGCCTACAGTTCTTCTGACAGAGGAGAAGCATCATCAAAAGCAAAATTTCCATGATGGAAATCATCATACCATTCATCATCATCGTAGGAATTGTTCTGACAAAGCTCTCTGCGTTGAGGTCTTCGGTCCTGGTCATCTTGATTGAGATGACGCATTTCCTCACCAGCCTCATCGATCTTCTTCTGCAGATCGGAGAGACAAAGCATCTTCTCCTTCTTCCTCTGGACCTACTGATGGATGGCTTCAAGGTCCCTTATTTCTTGGTCCAGCTCCTCCTCCTGAGGCGTTGGACATGTAGCCTTCCTTTTTTGACTTCGGGCTTCACGTAGTGTTTCCTGATTGACATCCAGTGGCTGCAGTGCAGCCCCTAGCCCTGAAGTTTTCTTCAGCGGCATGACGAAGGTCACAGCTTGCCGAAGGTGGTCGAATGAGTTCACCGGAGGTGGGCGCCAATGTTGGGGACTTGTTCTCAAATGCTATGAGTTAAGAACAAGGTACCACAAAATATTAATGATTAAAGATCTTCGTCCTCCGAAGCATTATTTCCCTTAGGATATAATGATCTTCAGACGAAGGTTATGAAGAACGTACCTTCATTATCTCAATATGTAATAATAAAAGTAGAAGCATATGAAACATGGAAAATAACATGAATAATCATATGACATCATTAGGATATTTTATTATATCATCATAAATAAATATGAACAATATCGAGTTACATTTATACCTTCAGCTTGACAGAAGGTAAAAATCCAAGTGTGACGTGCGAATGAATACAAGTCAGCGTGAACAGTACGGTATTACTGTTCATCTATTTATAGGCACAGGATGCAGCCTGTGTAAAATTACATTCATGCCCTTTATGTTTACTATTGACTTAAGGACAATCAATCGAGGACTAGATAGCCTTTTCCTCTTTAAGTCGGTTTCATTTTCCTCCGCTAAGCCGAAGCTTCTCTACGCGTAGCTTCGGAACTGGTTAAACCTTCTCCCAGATCATGCTTTTCATATCGTGTACAACTTTATTCCGAGGCCGAAGGTCCCTGTGAATGTATTATACTTGGAAAACATGTTAGTTGTGTTTTTGAGGACCTTCGGAAGACGAAGGCCCCCAACATGTGAGGTAGACAAACGAAACTCGTTCGAGGACGACCCACAGGACACTTTCGAGCAAGGCAAGTGGATTCTCCCTCTGCATATTCTATTTGTACCCACTTAATGCATATAATAATGTTTACTTTTTGGATATATTGCATAATTTGATGGGATTTTCCTGATTAAGGATCTCCTAGATTTACCAAATGTATTCCTTGATTACCCTGGGAAAAATATTATGCTTTGCAAATTTATGCTACCGCTCAACTTGATAATTTTGATGTCACTCATTATTGATATTAATGTTCTGGAAATGAAATTGGTATTATGGTGTTAACCCGATGGTTAAACAAGATTATTTCATATTAATTGGAACATGGAGTGACCACCCAGGATAACAGTGCAACCACGAGTGCTATCATGGCTCTGGCTTTGGTAATTAGCCTTATATGCTTAGTACCTAGCAACCTTACCTGAAATATGGGCAAGAGGGGGAGCGGCAGTGGTGGCAGCTCATGTTAACATGGGGACGTATTCTTAGCTAAGGTACCTTGCCCAAAGGGCCTCCACACCAACTTGGAAACATTAGCAGGTTTCTTTGTATTAAGTGTATTCTGTGAAAACCTCATAGTGGATCCCTAGCCATTCACCTCAGCAGTGTTTAAGGGTCCATACAACCCAGACTAGATGGGATACACGTCTTGTGGGTAAAGTTGTACCACCTCTGCAGTGTGTAAAACTGATATGTCAGTCGTGCTCACGATTAAGAACAACCTGGACCCTCTCATGATAATTGAACTTAAAGATGGACAATAAATCGAGATCTGATGATCTGCCAATGGTTTGCTTAAGTGGTTTCACTTAAGTGTTTTTGATATCCTCTTATATCTTTGTTTAATTGGGATACTTGGGATACACACTTATTAGTAAGACATGTGTTGCTAATAAAATATTGACCAACTAAAATGCTTACCGCTTAACCTTATCCTCACCATGTTAAACTTGCATTAATTTTTCTCCCACTTGCTGAGCCCCAACCATAAGTGAGCTCACCCTTGCTAATATTTTGATCAGAGGGTGATGATGAAGACCTTGATGGAGATTTCGATGAATACTGAGTCTAACGATGCGTCGGTCATCTTCCTGTGGGAGATTACCCATGTTATTTCCGCTATACTTTGATGATACTGTTTAAGACACTATTATCTGGATGTTGTAATAAAGACTACTCTACTCTCTTTACGCCTTTATTACATTGTCTTTTGATATACTACACTTGTGACGTCAACATATGTGTGGAAAATGGATCTTGGCACACATATGCTATGCATTCGGTTTTGCCCCCAGAACCGGGTGTGACACACATAAAGCTGAAGTGCAAGAGCTAGAAAAGAAAGTTGCCGAAGCAACTGAAAATTTTAATGTAGAGCTGACAAAGCATGAAATATGTGAAATCGAGCGATCAAGGGCACAGAGAAATGTTGACGAGCTTCATGCAGCTAAGGAAAATGCTACGATGTGGCTGTGGATGCGCTAAGAATTTGAATAACACCTTTTCCAAAGTTGGTGCATTTTCTTTGGAGCAAAAATTCATCTATGGTGACCCCGATGGAGCTATCCAATGGATTAACGGCAAGGCCGAAGCCTTCGAGGAGATTCTTAGTGACAGAGGAGATTTTTGAGCTTTTGTCGGTGCCCGTGGGGCTGTGTCCATTTTGGAAAAGGTTGGCTGTGATCATGCCAAGGCTGTAGTTCAGCCAGATTTTGCCTTCTCAGCCAACGATGTTAGAAACCCTTCGGCCGAAGCTACTACACTAGGCGGGAAGTTTTATTCCGAAGTATGGTTGAAGGGTGGCCGAGAAATAGCTGATAAGGCCATTAGAAAAAAAATGAGGAGTCTCATGATGCCTTAGAAGAGGCTAAAAGAGTTGAAGAAGCTGTTGAACAAGACAGACTTATAGGTATATCCTTTATAGCTTAGTTTTATAAATTTTTGTAGCTTCGGTACTAACATATATTTTGTGTTTTAATGCTACTGAGCTCTCTCCCCCTCCCGAGCCATATGATCCGGAAACTGATCCATCTGTGAAGGAGGCGCTCGATATGATTAAGATTGCTAATGAGGCTATTGACGAAGCCGTCGACAAGCTGTGGAACGAAGCTGCCGACAAAGTCCTAAAAGAAGACCGAAGTTGTGTGTATTTGATAGTTTAGTGTCCTTGTACATAGCTTTTGTTTTTGTAAGAAACAATTATCAACTATTTTCATGTATGTTGATGTAATATATTTCTTTGTGATGCGTGAAACCTTCGTACATACCGTTTTTGAGCCGGCGGCGAAAAAACACCTTCCCTTCTTTTCACGCATCAGAAAGAAATCCCCCTTCTTTGCTGAAGCAACTGTGTAGTTCTTGCCGAAGACTTTGCATAAGAATACCATTGTCGAAGGCATAAACTCCGTATGACAGTACCTCTGTCACAAGCATGGATCATGCCTTTTTAATACGCTCTCTCATGAGTCTTTATCAAAGCTGAAAGAGCAATTTTCCTTGTTTTCCATTGTATGTATCAGTGCAAAGTGATGCATGATGCGATGTCATGCAATATGATTCGATGGTATGACGCAAATGATGTTGGTGCACAAAACATAAAAAATAAGACTCTGCATCCCCTCAGGAACGACTTTGGAGTCTCTTCACCTTTTACTTAGGTGGTATTTCAGCTCTGCATTCCCTTAGGAACGACTTTGGAGCTAAGCTCTGCATCCCCTTAGTAATGACTTTGGAGCTTCTTCACCTTTTACTTAGGTGGTATTTCAGCTCTGCATCCCCTTAGGAACGACTTTGGAGCTTCTTCACCTTTTACTTAGGTGGTATTTTAGCTCTGCTTCCCCTTAGGAACGACTTTGAAGCTTCTTCACCCTTCTTGTTACACTCGATGGTGCACCCACGGATTTATTAGAACAGGCTGAAGGTTAAACCTCCTTATATTGTCTTTTGGAAGGGAAATATAAAGACAGAAAAGTGAAAATACATTGAATTAGGGAACTTTCTGATCGAGCCCCTCTGTTGCTTTAGTAAATGTGTCTCGATTCAGGCACAGTGTTGTTGACTGTGCGAGCTTCGGTCTCCTCTCGAATGCCACACTGTTGTTTTGCTTGGTGATGCCCTTCTGGCTGCTGATTATGAGCCATGGTAGGTGCCAATGGTGGTGGTGGTGGTAACTGAGCCCATGTAGCTTGAGAATGACTTGCCGAAGCAACTAGTGTCGTGGGTTGCTGGTTGCCCACATATTCAGGGATATATGGCGAATAGCATGAGGCAGTATGCAAGACCTGCTTTGGCTGATTTTGTCGTGCTTTGGCTTCAGCGATCTCCTTCTGCTTTTGGATCGTGACTTGGCATGTCCTCGTTGTGTGTCCCTTATCCTCCCCACAGAATAAGCAGGACAATATCCTGGGTTGAGTGTTGAACCTTCCTCCGAAGCTTCTTCCCCCTCTACCTCTTGGAGCTGGTGGCTTGTAAGAGGTTTGCTGCATTCCCGAAGATTGTGAGCTTTGCTAGCTACCCTTGGTGTGATTTGCCCTGTCATCATTTGTGCTAGGATTATGGATTGTTCTGACATGCCTTGGGTAGAGTCTTCCTCCGAAGCCCATAGTCATCTCAGAATACCTGTAAGCCTCCTCCCTTCTCTGGCGAAAATCATTGTCAGCTCAGATATATTCATCCGTCTTCTAGAGGAGCTTCTCCAGAGTTTGTGGTGGCTTCCTAGAAAAATATTGCGCTGTTGGTCCTAGCCGGAGCCCCTTGATCATAGCTTCGATGACAATCTCATTAGGCACCGTTGGCACCTAGGCTCTGAGTCGCAAGAATCTTCGAATGTATGCTTGTAAGTACTCTTCATGGTCTTGCATACATTGGAAAATGCTTGAGCAGTTACTGGCTTCGTCAGGAAACCCTGGAAGCTAGTTACCAGCATGTCCTTGAGCTTTTGCCATGACGTGATCATTCTCGGGCGAAGGGAAGAATACCACGTCTGAGCTACACTTCTGACCGCCATGACGAAGGATTTCTCCATGACAGCCATGTTGCCCCCATATGAGGATATGGGTGCTTCGTAGCTCATGAGAAATTGCTTCGGATCCGAGTGCCCATCGTACATGGGAAGCTGCGATGGCTTGTAAGATGGTGGCCATGGGGTAGTCCACAACTCTGCTGCTAAAGGAGAAGCATCATCAAAAGCAAAGTTACCATGACAAAAGTCATCATACCATCCATCATCGTTGGTTAGACTTTCTTGACGAAGCTCTCTCTGTTGAGGCCTTCGTCCTTGATCATCTTGGGTGATGTGGCGCATTTCTTCAGCAGCTTCATCGATCTTCCTCTGAAGTTCAGCTAGCCGAAGCATCTTCTCTCTCTCTTCCTCTGTACTTGTTGATGTATAGCTTCCAGGTCTTTGATTTCCTGGTCCAACTCCTCTTTTTGCGGTGTTGGGCTAGTAGCCTTCCTTTTCTGGCTTCAAGCTTCTCTAAGCGAGAGTTTCTCTTGGTTGGTGTCCAATGGTTGCAGGGAAGCCTCTGACGCTATTGCCTTCTTCGGCGACATGACGAAGGCGAATGCTTGCCGAAGGTTGTGGAAGTGAGTTCACCGGAGGTGGGCGCCAATGTTGTTCAATTGTTCTCAAATGATGTGAATTAAGAACAAGGCAACACAATTATTAGGTATTAAGGACCTTCGTCTTCCGAAGCATTACCTCCCCGTGGATATATGTATCGTCAGACGAAGGTCATGAAGGACATGCCTTCATCATCTTGTAGATAAATAAGAATACACAAGGATAAAGATAGCGAACGTAACTCATTGATTCATTCATATTTGCATTCCATAAAGTATGTATGAGTATTAACATAATCTATATTACATTGATACCTTTGGCTTGCTCGAAGGTGTTGACGTGAGAGTGATTACAATCCAGCGTGAACAGTACGATGCTACTATTCATCTATTTATAGGCATGGGATGCAGCCCGGGTAAAAGTACATTTATGTCCCTGATATTTACTTACGACCATAACATAAATCATTAAGGACTAGCTAACTGTTTTCCCTTCCGGCCAGCATCAAGTTCAGTCTTCATCACCATTATAAGCTGATGCTAAGCTTCGCCATTCATTCTTATCATCTTCGGATCATATCTTCACCTCGTATGCCTTCATTATGGGGAAAAACTTCCGTCCTGAAGCTGAAGCTCCCTGTAATAATCTATATCATGTTGAAAACAAATGGTTAATAATGTTTTTAAGGACCTTCGGAAGAGGAAGGCCCCCAACAATGTTCTTGTGTGGATGATGGAATCCAACCTACTTCCCTGCTTGACATGCACTACAAATCATGTTTTTCTCAAAATGAACATTGGTTAGTCCTAAAATGTGTTCCCCTTTAAAATCTTCTAAAGATTCTTCATCCCAACAAGGGCAAGTCAGTGATGCCAAAGCCAACCCATACTAGTCTTAGCAATTAGGCAAGTGTCTAGTTCAGCATTGTCATTAGTGAAATCAACTACATATAGTTGTCCATTTGACACTCCCCTAAAATCTAGTGAATCATCACTTCTTCTAAAGACAGTAACATCAATATCAGTAAATAAACAGTTGTAGCCCATTTTGCATAATTGAGATATAGAAAGTAAATTGTAGCCTAGAGATTCTACAAGAAATACATTACAGATGGAATGGTCAGGTGAATAGCAATTTTATCCAATCCTTTGACCAAACCTTGATTGTCATCCCTGAATGTGATTGCTCTTTGGGGATCTTCATTTTTCTCATATGAGGAGAACATCTTCTTATCCCCTGTTATGTGGTTTGTGCACCCGCTATCGATTATCCAACTTGTTCCTCCGGATACATAAACCTACAACACAGATTTAGACCTTGACCTTAGGTACCCAAACGGTCTTGGGTCCTTTCACATTAGAAACAAGCACTTTGGGTACCCAAACGCAAGTCTTTGGACTCTTGTGTTTGCCCCCAACATATTTGGCAACTACTTTTCATGATTTGTTAGTGAGAACATAGGATGCATCAAAGGTCTTAAATGAAATACTAGGTTCATTTTACGCATCAACAATCTTTTTCTTATACATTTTAACTTGATTTGTTTGCCTAGAACTAGTGTAACACCCCTGGTGTTACTAGCACTAAAACTTGAGCATGACATCATATGCATTGACATTTCATTTTGTTTGTCACACCTAGAATGCATTCACTAGGTAAAATTTCAAAACAGGTTGTGATGTGGTGACTTGATGTGTGCTTAACCCCAGGGTAGAGTACTTAAACCTAGGATTAGGACATATGGGTGACAATGAGCCAAAATGAGTAAAATCTCCAAAGTCATTAGGAATGTTCACAAGATATCAAGTTTGGTGAACTTTTGTGACCAAAAACCCTAGTGTGCACAAAACCCTAAAAGAAACCCTAGAAAACCCTAAATAGTACCCTAGGGGTAAATTCAAAATTTATTAACTTTTAGACCAAAGTGCAAATATCAAAGTGATAGAACACCAAAAACCAAGTAACTTTCACATTGAAGGAATTTCAAGTGGTATGGAGGACTTTGGACTTATTTGCAAAAGTACCCCGTGAACACTATATGATTAAGTCTAAAATTCAGTGAAATGGAGTCAACTTTGGAGCCTTGTAGTTTTTGATTCATAAGGATTTTGCCCTAGGTCAATACATCAAAATTTTAGAGCTATGATAAGAGTACAACTTTGCTTAAATGACTGAGCTTTGATGGTGTACAAAAATTGGAGTAAAATGGACTCAAAGTCTGGCTGTCAGTCACCACTAAAGACTAAAGTTGGTCTGACAGTGAACACTGAAGAACTTTGGAGTTGATTTGAGCTTAATCAAGTAAGTAAATGGCCAGGGTTCCTATAGTTGAATTGTAGCTGGATTATAGATTAACAACTTTGTTATAGAGGTCTGGTCAAATTATTACATAGGAATTAAAGAAAAATACCCCTGAATATGCTCTGTCAGACAGACTGAAGAAGATCCTGATGGTACAGTGAACGAAAAGATCTTCAGACGCAGTGAATGTGACGCCGGTGAACTCCGCGTCGTGATCCTCGCCAACGTCATGATTCGTGTGCTCTTTGTGCAGATATCGGCCGACGGTAAAAAGATCTTGGCGCCAGGATAAGCTCGGACGCGATCACTGGATTGGCCACCGTACCCACTTGTTCTGCGGCCGGCCGAGATGATCCTCGTCGGCGTTAGCCGCTTGCCGCCCGTGTGCCACATAGTCAGTAGTGTTACCATGTTGTAGTAAATCGCCTTAGGTAGCTTGTCCATTGCCTGAGACCCTGCCCCGATGAAAGCCACGACAGCTTGCGCCAGTGAACTTTCCCTCTCTCCGGCCGCCAGCGCGCCTTCTCCAAATTGGACGTCACCGCTGATGGATTCTATAAATTGATGCCCCAGTGAGCTCCGCTAGGTTATTACGCACCTAGTGCACCACCTCTTGCCTCTGATCATCCACCATAGCCTCCCAATTTCTCTCTTCCCCCAAATCGTATTTCCGCGCCACCGTGAACGTCGCGCCGTGGACCGCCGTCTCCAGGTCCGTTCTTGCCCTTCTCACCCTTGTTTTAGCACTCAGGCACGCTTGGCATGCTTGTCGACCCGATCAATTGAGCTAGACTGCACCCAATCACCGGGAACACCTCGATTTGTCCTTAGCATTCGCCGTCATCGTGGGCAGACAAAATCTGAGCCGATTTTGTGTAATTGATGGAGGGATTAGGGTTGCCTGGGTAGGATTTGGTGTTAGCCGAGTTAGGGCACCAGCCATTGCGTGTTCCGGCCAGTACAAGTTAGCTGGAGGCATGCTCGTCGCCGTTCACCGTCGTGGACTTGGCGCTGCGAAGAAACAGAAGTGCAGGGACCTAATTGTGAATGTCAGAGACACAGATGAATAGTGTGTAGGGATTCTTAACTAGTTATTCGAAAGGCCGAGGTCCTCTGTGCAAGACCGCCAGCGCGGGCTCGTTTCCCCGTTGGTGGGCTAACCTGGGCTGGTTTTGGCCCAGTACTGTGATGATTTCTTCTTTTCTTTTTCTGATTAAGTTTTTAAATCCATCAGCAATTCTAGAAAAATGATAAAAATATGGGACCAATTTTACTAGACTCCTAAATTCCTCTAGTATTTAATAAAAATAATTCCAAGGTTTTTAGTCCCAAACATGAATTATTGAACATTTAAGAATGCCTAAACCTAGTCTTTTGGAATTTTAGAAATTACTTGATTGCCCCAAAAATCATAAAACTTTTTGTGCAAGCTTAATATGATAATTAGAACCCATGGGTGAAGTTTAACATGTTTTGGACATTGTTTGATCCCAAAACCCGAAAACCCTAACTTCTTAGAATAGAATTGCCTAACCCTACTAGGGTATTAACCCAGAAAACTCTAGTGACTTAGGAGTACCGTGAAGGAAAGTTATATTCAAGATATAACTTACTATGTTCTACCATAACTGCATGATCATAGCATCACATGGGCACTTATGTATGTATATTGTTATGTTTAGAAAACAAGTAAGAAGTAGTTGAAGAGGAAGTTGCACCACCGACTGAAAATCCACCTGTCGGGGACAGTTTCTACTTTGACATTTGTGGAACATATCCCAAATCACCTACGACACAAGGCAAGCCCCGGTGCATTTACCCTTTCCTTGTTGTTTTAAACTCTTTATCACTTGAAATGATGCATTAAGTGATAGGAGTTGAGTGCTAAACAATTGTTGCATTTCCTTCCTTGAAATTGACTACCATTCCTTGATACCTGTTTTACTTAAAAAGTTTTCTGATGCTTAGTCTTGCTTAGAAAACAAAATGTTTTGTTTTAAACAGAAGAAGATGCTTCAGATGGAATGGGATGTTTTCAAAAATAAAACTTAATGGTGAATCCCTCATGGTCGTGATGGGTTCAACATCAGAAAAGATGTACCTCTGCCAGGTACCAAACTTTGGGATTGGAAATGATAAAGATGAGACCGGGTGGGTGACTTGCACGAGAAGGAAGTCTCGGTGTAGTGTCTCCGTCTGAGTCGCTTAAGGACTGTACCGATGTGGGCCTGCTGACCGAGGACCCTTTAACTGGTCACATGCCTCGTCATGGGTAAGCTTTGCCTCGGGTAGACCAATACCAGAAAGGCCAACACGCAATGGGAGTAGAGAGATGGCGAGAGTAGTGTGTACCCTCCGTGGCAAGAGGCTGGACGGTGGTGTATCTATGCTCTCGGTTGGCGTGAACCCGGTCTGGTCTTGAGAAACCCGGTGGTGAGTTGACATATGCAAGGGTTAAGTGCTACATATGTCGTGTGATTGGACATCCTCAGCTGAGTATTAATCAATTCGAATCGCCATTACTTTTCGGATATGAAGACTTGGTCACTAACTTACACGTAGCAATCCAGTAAAGTAAAAAGGGGCGATAAAAGACAGCTAGTGTAGGCAAAGTGCTTGAACTAGGGTAGAAAGAACTCTAGCTACAGGTAATGACTTAACTTGACAATAAAACTGGATTTTTAAGGATCCACTGTTAGTAAACATTTATGCAAATAGAGTCTTTGATTCTTGAATAGCCTTACCTTGACTCCCTCAAGCCAGCATATCCTTGAGAGTCTTTTTCTTTTGTCGGGTAAGACTTGCGAAAGTACACTTCGTACTCAGGATTTTCGAACCCATGTTGTTGTAGGTGAGGAAACAACAGAGTTTTGTTGTTTCTGTTCAAAGGTGGTACCCAAAGAAGAGCCCCAATAGTGAAGTTGGTCGCGGGAGGATGTTTGCCTCCCACCTTGAAAACAATAAACTTTTGTGTGGGAGGGTGTTTTGCCTCCCTGGTTTGTAATATTACTTTATGCACTCTTAATACCCTGGTATTGTAATAATAATACTCTCTCTATATATTTTATGAATGTAAATTAAGTTATTGTAATCTGCTTCCGCTTATCCTTTCCTCCGATGTGATGTAATATCTGCGTGACGGGTGAAGTGATCTTGGGCGTAATGATGAGGATACAGTTACCGAACTTGTCGAGTGATTATGTGCATCTACAGGGTTGTCCAAGGTCCTTAGCACAAGGACAACTTTAGGTGGGCCTAATACCTTGGGAGGTTCCGTCACAACTAGAAGCCTCATTTTTATAAATATAAGCATGATGAGCAACAGAATGAGATTTCTTAGCATGAATTCTTCTGATATTATGCTCAGGATAGTTCTCATGATATAAAATGTAGCCTTCTCTATTTGCACCATGGGAGCCTTGCCCTTAACAAAGTCGGAAATCTTGTTTTCATGGGCATTGAGTTTGATGTTGTTTTGGCTCCCAGGTTGGAAACCAATGCCATCCTTAATGCAAGGGTGCCTCCCATTATAAAACATAATATGAGCAAATTTAAATTTCTCATTTTCAAGCTCATGTGTAACATCCTAATTTTCAAACCACAAAGAAAAAATATTTCATCAAAACCGATTAGAGTTCTTTAGAAATTTAAAATTTAAGGTATCCAAAATTAAATTTTGAAATGAAACTTATTCACTAAAGTGAAATAAATAGTGAACATTTGTTTTTAAACAATAATATATGAATAATGTATATGGTGGAACTCCCAATCATTTAGTTCCCTATTATTGCATATTATTTGTTTAAGTAGAGTAGTGACTATGAATAATTCTTATTTTTTTCTTAATAGCATAATAATATAGTTTGCATCATGTTGGATTTTGCTTCTGCATTCAATATGAAGTTTGGAAATTCAAACTCAGATTAAATTTGAAGTTAAAACTTGGAGAAAGAAAAGAAATAAAAAAACCTGGCCGAATTTCCACACGCGGCCCAGTCTGCACTCCACCCCTGTATTGCGCAACCCAACTAGTGATCGGGCACCGACTGGTGGGTCCACTCGGCCAGTGGCCTGCCCACACGCGTCGTCCTGCTATCACTGTCGGTGGGGCCAGCAAATCAGATTCGTCCCCTCTACAGGAATGTCGAGGACGCCACCAGGGAATCCGCCGCACCGCAAACCCCGAAACCGAACTCCGCCAAGCGCGCAACCGACCGAACCTGGTGCCACCCGATCTTCCTTCTCTAGCTGCATAAATATTGGACCATGTTGGTCACTTGTTCTCAAAAGCTATAAATCAAGAACAAGGCAACACAAATGTTAATGGTTAAAGACCTTTGTCCTTCGTAACATTATCTCCTTTAGGATATAATGATCTTCGGACGAAGGTCATGAAGGACATACCTTCATCATTTCAATATACAAAGATATAAACAGGGACATATGAGACGCAAAAAGAGTATGAATAACTATTTTAAATCATTAGATTATTCACATTATCATTACAAAATCATGAACAAACATCAATGATGTTTAAATTACATTGGTACCTTCGGCTTGACAGAAGGCAAAAATCCCGAAGTGACGCGTGAGTGATTACAAATCAGCGTGAACAGTACGGGGGTACTGTTCATCTATTTATAGGCACGGACATAGCCCGAACAAAATTACATTTGTATCCTTGATAACTAATCATAACCATAATACAAATTATCAGGGACTATGTGGTCTTCTCCTCTTTAAGTTGGTGCCATCCTTCGTCTTATGCATGCCATCATGCCAAAGCTCTTTCGACTGTAACTTCGGCATATATCTTCATGTGGTATCTATTTGCACATCGTCTTGCCGAAGGTGTTTTTGCTTAGAGGACCTTCGGCGGCGAAGAAGGCCCCCAACAGTAGCCCCTTCGCGGTGCTAGATCGTTTTTCGTAACGAGCTTGATCTGCGAAAAACTCGAAGGCTTTGGAATGCCGAAGGTCCGAAAAACACCTTCCCTGAGCTCGTTGCCGAGAAACGATTATAATATTCTAGGCGTTCAGCGGGTGTAAGCGGTCTGGCGATTCACCTTCCCCCCTGCAGCACTATATAAACAGACGGGTTGGTGAGGAGTTACCACAGCATTCATTGGCATTGCACTATTGTGCTGTTAAAAAATTTGACCATAGCTGAAGCTTTCCGCATTGCGCTTTTGAGCAAACACTTCATCGTTTAAGGTTAACTTCGTCAGATGGGTTAGCTTCGTTAAACGATAAAAACCATCGAAATGGCCAGAGTGCGATCAACTGCTAGAGTGTCGCGTGAGGGTGACGAAACCGAGGCCGCTGAAACAGCACCGATTTCAGAAGTAAGGAAGCGATCAAGTCTGGTTGTGGCTGACGAAGGTGCTTCTAATGCCGAAGCTGAACAAACTGTGGTTGAGGGTGAAGATGTTGGTGAGAGTGAAGAAGACTACAATATTCTGATCCCAACGAAGCCTAGTCATCTAGATTTTGAAAAATCTACTGTGACGGAAGATTACATGCCTATGATGATGAAATTGGGCTATTTTGGAGAGGCTGAGAGTAAGCTTATTCGATTTGCTGGAGAAGAGACTATTCCAGAGCCGAAGAAGGATGAAGTTGTCGTTTTCAAGAGCTTCTTCAGAGCAGGGCTGCGATTCCCCCTAAATGAGATGATAGGGGTAGTTTTAAAGAACTTTGAAATATATCTTCATCAGCTGACTCCCGGCGCTATTGTTAGGCTCAGCGTCTATATCTGGGCCATCCAAAGCCAAGGGATGAGCCCAAGTGCCGAAGCTTTCTGCCAAGTGCATGAGCTGCACTATCAGACGAAGGCCAGGGCAGATGGCCTTCACGAAAATTTTGGTTGTTACAATTTTGCGTATCGAAAGGATACAAAAGGCACCAGTCCTCAGCTACCGCACGAAGTGGCCGACTGGTTGGAAAAATGAATGGTTCTATGTGAAGGCTGACGAGAAAGAGAGGAAGAAGCTGATGACCATGGTTATGAGTCCGCTGAGTTTAAACTTCGGAATGACCAGGCCTTTATGTAATATGCAACTAAGGTCACCCTATCAGTTGGTTGAAGTGGAATTTAGAGTGGTAGCTGAGCAGATCAGTACCAGGGACTTGGTGCAAGAATAGTTGGCGAATAGAACATATCCTACGTTAAGTGGCTGGGGAATGCCGAAGAAGAAGAAAGCGGGAAGAAGCATAAACTTGTTCGACTTGCTTACCGCTTCAAATTTGAGAAACAATTCAAGAAGCCTTGCAAAGAATGGCTAGACATGATTGAGACCATGTGCAATGAAATACTTGGGATTTATACCAAAAAGGAAGACCAACTAATGACCGCAGCCTTCGGTACCCAGCCGAAACAAAGACTGAACCGAGTAATGGACGCCTTGAATTTTGATTATCCTGATTATGAAAAACTTGACAAAGGGGCCTGTGGGGGACAGATATCCCCCGGGTCCACTAGAAGGCTAGAAGACCTCGTGAAAGGCTTTGGGCCTGATATTTCGCAAGGCCATCCCTTCGTGGGCCAAGGGAGGAACGCCTGGCGAAGTGGATCGGCGCAAGATCGGATCAACTTGAGCCCAGACCGCCCAACAGATTTGAGCGACATCCACAGCAGTGACCCGACTTTCCCGCGCTGCGTCCTCAGGCATCAGAACTGAATGGCGATAAGTCGGTAGAATTATAGGAAGATAGGCTCAGTCGGTTCACTATTACTTAGGCTCACGTTGTTATCATATCCACACGTAACGCCCCACGGTCGAGTATATAAGGCCTAGGGGGCATCCCATCAAAATCATCTCACTCCTTAGCCATCTACTCAGCTCTCTAGCATCACTTGTACTAGAGAACTCCCTTATAACCCACCACACAAAAGATCCACATCAGGACGTAGGGTGTTACGCATCTCAAAGCGACCTGGACCTGTACAAGATTGTCTACTGTCTCTCGTGCATCTGGCATGAACCATCGAGCTACAGTCAGTAACACCATCCTACTCCAAAAAGCACCTCGAGGGGCAACCCTGGGTGCGCGGTCGGACCCAAAACACCGACAGCTGGCGCACCAGGTAGGGGGTGTGTCACTGATCCAAGCTAGCTCAATGGACATCACTTTCCAGCACAAGATCATCCTCCGCCCTGGATCCGTGTTCTGCTTCGGAACCATTTCATCCGTGGCAGACGAAGAGGGAACTCTACATCGCATCGCGGATCCGCCAGAGAGAAAATCTTCCTCGACAATCTCCGGGAAAGCCAAAGCGAAGCTAGAAAAAGCGTAACCTCCAGCGCTCCGAGCAAAGACTACCTCTTGCAAGCCAGGAGCCGAGGATCTATCTACCCGGAGAACCCTGCTGTCCACCTCCTCTACGGAAAAATGGACGCAGATCACAAGGAACAAGGAAACAAACGAGGTGAAGGCTCGTCAAGCTGCTCTTCTGGTACCTCCGCCCTCAAAGGAGAACAGAAAGAAGCTTGTCGCTACAACGGTTCCATTCTACCCCGACGTCCTCTTCATCGGGGGAAGAGTGGAATCGACCCCCATCTCCAACGATGAACCAACCGCGTCGGGGGAGGAACCTCTTTAGCGGGAATCTCGCCGACGAAGGAACCGACGCCGAAATGTCCGGTGACATCACAAAGCCGGAGAGCAGGATCTGGCACAACCTGTGTCACGAGATGAGATCTCGGAGGTAGGAGAAACTCCAGAAGAACGGGTCTTCAGGGAAAGAAGGAATTCCCGAAGACGTGATCGTCGACAAGCTCAAGAGCAGGCCGAACAGGAAGCGAGACAACACCGAGAGAACCCTCTTCTCGGATGGAACCTGAACCCCGATTTCGCCCGAGCCATGAACACACCGAGTAAGTTTGGTGGAGTGTTAGCTCGGATAGCCGATGGCCTCCCCCGGACTCCGGACGCCGAGGGCTATCAGCGGCTGCTCACTCGGGCAGCTAATCATCTTCTACCTCTCGGCAAACCACCGAGCGATCTACGACATGCCATCAACAGTCGGCGGGACGCACGGAGCTCCATCAATGCTTCACGCGAACAACGACACGAGAACGAGATTCGGCGCCGAGAAGAGTATGATCGGGATCACGGCATCCCTGTGTGAAGTCAAGCCACCAGAGTTGAGTCGCCAACGGCTTCAACCGTCGGCACGACCCGGGGATGGTCGAGGCACCACGTCAACAACTCCCCTCCCCGGGACCGACATCATCACCATCGACAGGAGGACACATGTGGAGTATCGGCGCTCAATCCATGTCTCAGGGCCATTTAGTGGCCCCCTAACTTCAAAGTCTCCAACGTCAACAAGTACGAGCCTAAGCAAGACCCTAGAGGCTGGTTGCCTGTCTACACCACCGCTGCCCGAGCCGCTGGGGCAACTAAAGATGTGATGACCGCGTACTTTCCCATCGTCCTCGGGCAGGATGCGCTGCTATGGCTACGACACCTACCCCGACACTGCATCGATGACTGGAGCGACTTCAGTCAGCGCTTCATCGCCAACTTCCAATCTCTCTCAGACAAGCCAACGCAACCATGGGACCTCAAATCCATTAAGCGCCAAAGGGATGAGACTCTCCGGTCGTACCTCAAAAGATTTCAGACCATGAGAAATCGTATCCCCGAGGTTGCGAAAGCAGCAGTAATCGAGGACTTCTACCGGGGATCTAATGACTCGGCCTTCGTCCGAGCCATAATGCAAAAGGCGCAGCTATTCCGGGAAGCAGACCTCTACATCACCGCCGACGAATGGGCTCAGGAGCTCATCGGAGGAGCGAAGCCTGCACCGGCGGCACCACGACGCGACACGAACCAGCAACCCGACAAGCGTTGGGAGAAGAGGCCTCGTGAAGAAGTCCACGCCACCGAACCACCCGCCTCTCATGCCCGAGGAGCACCTCACGGAGGCGAACGTACATTGGACGACATCCTCGACGCCCAGTGCTCGTACCACAAGGACATGCGCCACACCCTCCGGAACTGCAAAGACTTCAAGCACTCCATTGGGAACGACCGACCCTTCCAACCTTTACCACCTCCCCCACCTCGAGGAGGACCCGGAGAACCTCGACAGCCTCAACAACAGGAAGGGGGAGGAGGCGAAGCATTCCCACGCGTCGACGGAGAAGTCAACGTCATCTTTGGCGGACAAGGGTCGCAAGAAAGTAAGAGGCAACAGAAGCTCAACGACCATCAGATACTGGTGGCGGCCACCGGTCCTCCCGCCCCGTATCGATGGTCCAAACACCCGATCACCTTCACTCGGGCGGATCAGTGGCTCAACTTCGATCATCCGGGCAGGTACCCGCTCCTTGTCGATCCGATGATCCGAGAGAGCAGGGTAAAGAAGGTGTTAGTGGATGGGGGAAGCAGCATCAACGTCACCTTCCCCCGAACACTTCAAGGCTTGGGAGTCGCACTCAAAGAGCTCCACGAGTCAGACACTCCTTTCTTCGGCATCGTGTCGACTGGAGGAGAATATCCACTCGGACACATCTACATGCCGGTCACCTTTGGAACTCCAGAAAACTACAGAACCGAGTTCCTGAGGTTCAAGGTGGCAAGCTTCGATTGCGGATACAACACCATCATCGGCAGGCCTGGATTGGCGAAGTTCATGGCCATTCCACATTATACGTACATGATATTGAAGATGCCTAGACCACAAGGAATCATCACTGTGCGCGCTGACTTCCAAGGCGCCGCAGAGTGCTTATGAGTGGCCATTCAGGCGGCCCTCACCACCAAACCATCGACGAATTCTTCTACGCAGGCGAACTCAAAGCCTGAGGAGGACCTCATAGCACCTGCAAATGAAGCTCAAGCCATGACCTCTATGCGGTTGACTGAAGAAACCAAGAGAATCAACCTCGGGTTCACTGATGAACGCAAGACTGCCATCATCAGCTCCAGCCTGGATGACAAATAGGAAGGCACGCTCGTCCAGTTTTTGCAAGATAACCGAGACGTATTCGCATGGCAACCTGCGGATATGCCGGGAGTCCCGAGAGAGCTGGCCGAGCACAAACTGAAGGTCTATCCCCAGGCGAGGCCGATCTGACAAAAGTTGTGTTGTTTCACGCCCAACAAGAGAGAAACCATCCATGCTGAGCTAGCTCGCCTAGTCGCGGCAGGATTCATTAGAGAAGTACTGCATCCTGAGTGGTTAGCAAATCCTGTTCTTGTACTCAAAAAGAATAAAGTGGATTGGCGCAAGTGCGTCGACTATACAGATCTCAACAAACACTGTCTGAAGGATCCCTTCGGACTTCCTAGAATAGACCAGGTGGTAGACTCGACCGCCGGGTGTTTTGTGTTGTCCTTCTTGGATTTCTACTCCGGGTATCATCAGATCAGCCTGGCAAAAGAAGACGAGGAAAAAACTGCATTCATCACCCCGTTTGGAGCTTTCTGCTATACCTCCATGCCATTTGGCCTCAAAAATGCTAGAGCGACTTACCAGAGAGCCATTCAGACATGCTTAGCCGATCACTGGGGCAAGCGTGTATAAGCTTATGTGGATGACATGATGATCAAGACAGATGTTGGGGCGAAGGCAAAGACGCCACCCTTCGCTCGTCGTCTCTCGCTGCAGTCGCTGGTTTGACGAAGACAAAACGGGCAGGGACACCCTTCGCTTCATTCAGCACAAGACGAAGGCCTGCGGTGACGTCTCCCCGTAGCACGGCCTCGTCCTGCTCTGAGGCCCACGTGTGGTCTGGCCCATTGTAACGGGCCCCGCGTGGCCGCCTTTGTGTTACGGGCCTAGTTTGTAAAGGCATTCTTGTAATTACGGCTTGTAACCCCGCTTTATGGGAATATTCTGGGGATAAACTAGGTGTCTGAGGGCACATGCGTCCTTAACACAAGGCGCTGGGCACTCAGATACCTATAAATACCCCCGCACAGTGCCCGTGAGAGGCTAGATCAACAGAGCTATTGCCCCGTGCACGTAACCCTGTTGTCACTACCGTTCACCCTTGTTGGCCTCCTTGCTGCTGAGAGCAAGTTCGAACATTTGGCGCCCACCGTTCGTGCTACGACAAGACCACCCGCGATGGCACCCAAGAGAGCTAACCCGAAGGCTAACGAGGCTGCGAAGGTAGCACTGCTGGCCGCAAGAAAGGGCAAGGCCCTCGCCCTCACCCAATCCACCCACCAAGAGCCCACTGAAGACAACATTCCCCGCACCTGCGAAGACGACACCCTCCGCACCTGCGGGCCCGAAGGACAATCGCAGCCGCCCCCAGGCTTCGCCCCAGTGGAGGGCGCGGATCTCACCGAGGACGGCGAGGTCCTCGGCGTCTCAACAGAAGAACAGTTACAGCTGCGCGCCCTGCGCCTCAAGAACCGCAATCTCCAGAGGCAGAAAGAGATACTGGAAGCCAAGCGCCAACGTGTGTCCGCACTAGCCAAGGTGCGGCAGATGATACGCGACGAGGAGCAGAAGGCCCAAGACCTCGAGCGCGAGATCGCGCTGATGCAGCGCGAAGGCCACCTCGGTCTACAGCAAGAGCCACCCCTCTAGCAGCGCGCGCAACCGGAGGACACGCGCGAAGGCCACCTCGGCCTGCAGCATGGCCCACCCCTGCAACACCGGCCGCAGCCGGAGAACCCGCGTTTCCCCCAACATGATTACGCCTTCCAGCACGGCGCACCATTCCAAGGGGTCAACTACCTCGATGAGCGAAGTCCCCTGGCGCCACACCTGCAAGTGACGCCGTGGCCAGCCAACTTCCGAGCAGGGGCATATCCCAAGTACAACGGCAGCACCGATCCGGCGCAATACATAATGAGTTATCAAGTCGCCGTTGCATCCGCCGGAGGGGACGACGCCACAATGGCGAAGTCTTTCATCATCGCCCTAGAGGGCCCAGCACTCACCTGGTTCACCAGATTGCCTCCGCTGTCCATTGATTCGTGGAGAAGTCTCAGGGACAAGTTCCTTCTCAACTTCCAAGGGTACCGCCCAGACACCGACGCTTTGGCCGAGCTCTCGCTTTGCAAACAGCTGGAAAAGGAGACTCTGCGGGAGTATTACCGCAAATTCTTAACGCTCAAGTCACAGCTGCCCTCCGTCGATGATCAGATCGCTATCCACTACGCCATCAGTGGCCTTCGGGCCGGCGTCCTCTACAGCCACTGTATAAGAGATCCACCCAAGAACCTTCAGGAGCTATATCAGCTCTTTGAAAAATATGCCAAATCCGAAGAGCTCCACCAGCGCAAAGTTGAGTCACAGCGGAAGCCCAAGGATGCCCCGCAGTCCAGCCGCACATGGACGAGGACTCCACAACCAGACTCCGGTCGAGATGGCCGCAGTCAGCAGCAAGTGCACAACATCGCAAACCCGCAGCCTGCTGCTGACCCCCCTCATCGCCAGGAATATCCCCCCCAAGGCCGCGGGAACGGAACTCGTGGCAGGGGCCGAGGGCGCGCGCAGCCGCCGCGCCGGTTCTACTGCCTTTTTCACGGCGAAGACTGCGCCCACCAAACGAAAGACTGCCCCGAAACGAAGGCCACCAGAGACAGAATGGCGCGGGCGCAGCCAGCCGACAATCCCAGAATTGTCGCGCATAATTACCAGCCACCCCCTCCACCATATATCCACGCTCCCGCTCCGCATCCACCGCACCACGCTTACCAACACCATCAGGAAGTACAAATCGTACCTCCTCCACCCCCACCACCACACCAGCAACACCAAAACATCCCCCACGCCCCAAAACAGGAAGACTTTGCCGATCAACCATATCGCGGAGTCATTCACATGATAACAGGGGGGTCCAGCACTGACTTCGACACCAAGCGGCAGAAGCGGGACCACTACCGCAGCATCAACCATGTCGCGGTCACCGGTCCAGTCGTGCAGACGAAGTGGTCCCATATACCGCTAACCTTCGATGCACGGGACGTCGACCTGCGTAGCGCCCCCCACATCGACGCTATGGTCATCAATTGCAGCGTGGCAGGCTGGGACTTGCACAAAGTCCTAGTCGACAACGGCAGTCAGGCGGACATCATCTTCCTCCACGCCTTCGACCGCATGGGTATAAGCCACAGCCTGCTCAAGCCTTCGGACAATCCGTTGTATGGCTTCGGCGGCAAAGGCACCTTCCCCGTTGGCAAAATAGAGCTTCCCCTCTCCTTCGGTGTAGCACCCAATGCCCGAAGTGAGCAAGTAACCTTCGACATTGTCGACATGGTATATCCGTACAACGCCATCATGGGCCGGGGCTCAATCAATAAGTTCGAAGCCGCCATCCACGGACTGTACCTATGTATGAAGATACCAGGTCCGCTAGGCGCTATCACGATCTACGGCAACCAGCAGACGGCGCGCAACATAGAGCGGGACTTCGTGCCTGGTCAGAGGAACGTACACTGTCTCACGGCCCAGCGCGAGGTCCCCGCGCCCGCCAGCCCAGCCGACAAGCAGCACGAGAAGGCACAGTTGCAGAGCCAAGATGGAACCAGGACTGTTCCCCTTGATCAGGCCACGCCCAAGCAGACAGTCACTATCAGCGAAGACCTTACGTCACATGAAGAAGAAAGGCTTCTCTGCTGCCTGGCCAAAAATAAAGATGTCTTCGCCTGGTCCGCCCTAGACCTGGTCGGAGTCAGCCGATCCATAATTGAGCACAGCTTGGGAATTGACCCTTCGGTGCGGCCAAAAAAGCAAAGGCTCCGCAAAATGTCCGACGAAAAGACAGAGGCCGCCAAGGCGGAAGTGCACCGCCTCCTAGAAGCTAAATTCATCGAGCCGGTGGCTTACCCCACGTGGCTCTCCAATGTCGTAATGGTGCAGAAAAAAAGCGGGAAATGGCGAATGTGCATAGACTTCACCAGTCTCAATAAGGCCTGCCCGAAGGACAACTTCCCGTTGCCGCGGATCGACAAGATAGTCGATAGCGCGGCCGGGTGCGAGGTCATGTCACTCCTCGACTGCTTCTCCGGCTATCACCAGATATACATGAAGGAGGAAGACAAGGCTAGCACCAGCTTTATAACACCCTTCGGCACTTATTGCTTCATCAGGATGCCGGAGGGACTCAAGAATGCGGGGTCCACCTTCTCCAGACTCACCAAAACAGTACTCGAGGGCCAGGTCGGCAGAAATATATTTACATATGTGGACGACATCGTCGTCGCCAGCAAGAATAAGGAGGACCACCTCGCCGACCTCGCCGAGACATTCGCGAACATGTGAGATGCACGACTCCGCCTGAACCCGGAAAAGTGCGTCTTCGGTGTTCGCCAGGGCAAGATATTGGGTTACCTGGTGTCACACCGCGGCATCGAGGCCAACCCAACCAAGATCCAGGCCATCGTCGACATGTCGCCTCCGCAGTCCGTCAGGGACGTCCAGCGTCTGACAGGCAGACTGGCCGCTCTCAACAGATTCATCTCTAGGTCCGCCGAGCGAAGTCTCCCCTTCCTCAAAACACTTCGCGACGCGAAAGACTTCGCCTGGGGACCGGAGCAAGCAGCGGCCTTCGCCTCATTCAAACAGTACCTGTCGGAGCTGGCCATCCTCACCAGCCCCGACTCCTCGCTCCCCCTATTGCTCTATGTCGCGGCTTCGCCGCACGCGGTCAGCGCGGCACTAGTGCAGGAGCAGTCAGTCGAAGGCGCAGTCAGACAGTGCCCTGTTTACTATGTCTCCGAAGTCCTGACACCGTCCAAATGCAACATGACAGAGCTGGAGAAGATCGCCTACGCAGTTGTCATGTCCTCGCGCAAACTGCGCCATTACTTTGAAGCATTCAAGGTCCGAGTCACCTCTGACAGAGGGCTCGGCGAACTATTCAGAAACCCGGAGGCATCGGTGAGGATTGCCAAGTGGGCAGCCGAACTCTCCGGCTACCACATCAGCTTCGAGCCCAGGACAACCGTCAAGTCGCAAGTCCTGGCAGACTTCGTCGTCGACTGGACTGGGCCAGCAACACAGCCGGACCCGTCCACAGAGAAGATCTGGACCATCCATTGCGACATGGCATGGTGCCATGCGGGGGCAGGCGTCGCTGCAGTCGTCACCTCACCTGCCGGAGTCAAACACAGATATGCAGCACGCCTCAACTTCGCTCTGGAATCCGATAAATGTACAAACAATATAGCAGAGTATGAAGCGGTTATCCTCGGCCTCCGCAAGCTAAGGGCCCTCGGAGTCACCACATGTATCATCAAGACAGACTCCAAGATAGTTGCCGGACAGGTCGAGAAAGACTATGCAGCAAAAGACCCCGCCCTCATGCAATACCTCGCGGCTATCCGAAGTCTCGAGAGACAATTCAAGGGATTCACCCTGCAGCATGTGGATAGGGCCAAGAACGAGGAGGCCGATGCCTTAGCCAAGGCCGCCGCCAGGGGCGAGCCCCTGCCCTCCGACGTGTTTTTCCACACCATCGGCACTCCAGCCGTCCGGAGCCCCGAAGGGCTCCAGATAACTAATGATAGCGAAGGCCACCGTATAGTCAACCTAATCATGACCGAAGACTGGAGGGCACCAATAACCCTGTTCCTACAGGGGTACTATCATCCAGCCGACGTCAGTGAGGCAAAGCGCCTCAGACATCGAAGCCGGGACTTCGCTCTGATCGAGGGCCAACTATACAAGAAAGGGGTCAGTCAGCCAATGCTCAAATGCGTCACCGAAACCGAAGGCATGCAGATCCTACGCGAAGTCCACAGTGGCACGTGCGGCTCGCACGCAGGGCCAAGGGCCCTGGCTGCCAAGGTGATCCGACAAGGGTTTTACTGGCCCGCAATGATCTGCGCCGCAAATCGGGTCACGAGGTCCTGCGAAGCCTGCCAGAAGTTCTCCCCTCGGTCAGGCAACCCCTCGCAATATACAAAGCTGATTGCCCACACATGGCCTCTCCAGCGCTGGGGCCTGGACATCGTCGGGCCCCTGCCCACCGCTCAGGGGAACCTTAAGTTCGCCTTCGTAGCCGTCGAATACTTCACCAAATGGATTGAAGCGAGGGCTGTTTCCACAATCACATCAAAGACTGCCCAAAAATTCTTCTGGCAGAACATCGTTTGCCGCTTCGGAGTACCGTCCGAGCTAACAGTTGACAACGGCAAGCAGTTCGACAGCCAAGATTTCAAGGATTTTTGTTTCTCCATCGGCACCAAGCTTGCCTTCGCTTCAGTCTATCATCCGCAGTCCAACGGGGTCGTGGAGCGCGCCAATGGGAAAATATTCACAGCTGTCAAAAAGATGCTCCTCGATGAAAGAAAAGGCAGATGGACCGATTTATTGCCGGAGGCAGTCTGGGCGCTAAACACAACCGAGTGCAGGGCGACCGGGTTCACTCCTTTCCGCCTTCTATACGGATCGGAGGCAATGACCCCGCAAGAAATAAAGCATGGGTCCCCGCGTACAGTTCCGTCAGCCGTCCCCGACGTGGATGAGCCAACTTCAAAAGATCTTATTGACGGAGACCGGGTCTTCGCCCTACAGGCCCTAAACAAATATCAAGCCCAGACCAAAGCATGGCGCGACCGCGCAGTCATCCCGAGGGAGTTCAGCGAGGGGGACCTCGTACTCATCCGAACAGCTCGGACGGAGTCCAAGGGCAAGCTGGAGCCCAAGTGGGAGGGCCCCTTCATAGTCAAAACAAAAGCTTCCTCCAGCGCCTACAGGCTCACAACGCCAAATGGCGAGGACCTGGAGCACTCCTGGAACATCGACAACCTTCGCAAATTTTTGTTTGATCCACTTAGGGCTGATTTCGCCCTTGTAATTCACCACAAACAATCTTGTACCGGCCCGCACTCTTTTCCTCCCGGGGGGTGAGGTTTTTAACGAGGCGGAGCCATGTAATATATGTGAGAAAAATCCCCTGCAAAAACAAGTGTCGAAAAAAGACCGCGACAACGGTCTTCGGCATTCGACCAATTCGAAGTCACCGCGAGGCTAAGCGCTAGCCACCCTCGCGTGCGACAAGTCCGCGCAGAAGTCGCCTAAGGGTGCAGCCGGACTTAGCACAACAAGTGCGAAAAAATTCCGACGTCTATCGCGAAGACTATCCGCGCAGAAGTCGCCTAAGGGTGCAGCCGGACTTAGCACAACAAGTGCGAAAAAATTCCGACGTCTATCGCGAAGACTATCCGCGCAGAAGTCGCCTAAGGGTGCAGCCGGACTTAGCACAACAAGTGCGAAAAAATTCCGACGTCTATCGCGAAGACTATCCGCTCAGAAGTCGCCTAAGGGTGCAGCCGGACTTAGCACAACAAGTGCGAAAAAATTCCGACGTCTATCGCGAAAACCATCCGCGCAGAAGCCGCCTAAGGGCGCGGGCAAACTAGTACAACAAAAGCAAAAGCGACAGCATCAAACCATCCGCGCTAAGACCGACTATAATCACACCAGCACAGCATAGCCAACCATGCCACATAAAGTACACAGCGCCCTCGCCGGCACAGGCGCGCGAGGGCACACACCTTCACCTTACAAGCCTTTACACACATACAAGCGAGGGCGCCACACTCTACATCGGCTCAATCTTAGGAATAATTCCCATCTCCCTATAATTAAATAACATTATCCTAAGCTCCTCACCCGCAAAAAGACTTCGCAGCTCCCCTTCCCCTACACCCGCGGCGGCCGGCGAAGACAGCAGCTCCTGCCGACCAGCCCTACTCACGCGAAGCCGAGCCCCTTCCTCCGCGCTAACCCTACGCTTTGCAACCGCCCTTCGTCGTCGGCGTCCGGTGCTAGGACCTGGCACGTTTGACGCGTCCGCGGTGTGTGGCGACGCCTCCGCCGCAGCCACGTCCAAGGCCGCAAAATAATCCAAGTCCTCCTCCGACGACTCCTCAGTCCACTCAACCGAGCTCCCAGAGTCAGTAAAATCAAAAAACTCAGATACAGGCCCACCATATTCATTCCCACCTTCCGCGGTCGAAGCCGCCAAAAACTCAGTAGTAGCGGTTGCGTGCGCAGGCCCAAATTCTTGAACCTGCGCAGCAACCAAAATTCAGCACAACATCCAAAAATTCCCCAACCCTAAACACCCACTACGCCACCTGCGAAGGCCCTGGCGCTGCGGGAGCCCCCGCCGTTGGCTCCGCCAAAGGCTCCGCCGCGGCCTCCGCCGCAGTTTCCGCCGCCACCGCCGCGGAACCTTCAGCACTCGGCACAGCGGCTGCGGGGGCATCAGGGTCGCCTTCGCCAGTCGCAGCGGATGGGGGGGCAGCCGTCGCGATCGCTGCGGTCTCCGGGATTGACTCCAGGCCGACCCCAGTCACAGCCTCCGCGAGGGTCGACCCCAGATCTGGCAGCACGCTGTCCAGAGCCCCGAAGTCGTCCACCCGCTCGCCGTGCTCCGCCTAGGACAAGACACACAGATTCAGCAACACACGCACAGCCCGCATACAGCAAACGCCAAACAAACAACAACGTTACCTGAGCCCTCGCAGCCTCGGCGCGCTCCTTGACCACCTCACGACCGTACAGACCCCACATCCGGTCATAAAGGGCCCCGGCGGACTCCTTCACTACGGGGTCTTCGACCTTATAGATGTCTCGCTCAAAGTCTTCATCCACCTGGTCGAAGGCCTCGAAGTGCCGGCACCCTTCGCGGGAGAGCGCGTTCATCGCCCCCTCGCAGGTGACCAGGGAGGCGTACGACATCAACCCCCCCACAACGGTTGGAAGTTCCAGCAGCTCCTCCTGCGCCCACTGCAGACAGTGAAGCCCGGGCTCTCGGTCCGGCACCTCGAAGTCACCGGTCCGCGCACCAAGCTCACGATATGTATCCATAAGCTGTGTGCGCGTCCGTTCGGCCTCCGCACGCATCGCGGCCTCGGCCTCCTTCGCGCGGCTCTCCAGGGCGGTGAGCCGCCCTTGCAGTTGCTCCACGAGCTCCTTGGCGAGATTGCCCTCCGCCCGCGCCAGCTTGGCATCCGCCTGCGCAGCCTGTTCCTTGGCGATGGCCTCGTTGGCTTCCCTCCTCTCCGCCGCCAGTTGGCGCCGGAGGTCAACTTTCTCCCTCTCCAGGGCGGCCACCTTGTCTGTCAGATTGCGGCACTTGCTGTCGGAGGCCGACTTCTCACGGACAGCGTCAGCATGTTGCGTCCGAAGTCTCTCGACTTCGGCAGACAAAGCCGCCGTAAGGGCCCCCGACGCAGTACGGCTGGTGAAATCAGCCACCTGCAGAGCACACATAAGGAAATCAGCCACCCGGAGGGGGGGGAGGAGGAAGTATAGATCAGCGGACCTGACTCAGCGCCTCCGTCGCCTGACTCAGCGCCTCCGTCACTCCCTTCAGCCGGCGGGTCGCCGCGCCCGCCTCGTCCCTGACCAACGCGAGGGCCGGCACCTCGCCTCCGGCGCCAAGGATCTCGCCCCTCGCCTTCGGCGCTTGCGCAGCCGTCGCGATCGCCGCGGCAGGCGCAACTATGGCAAGCTGGCCCTCGTCCGACCCTGCAACGCATCTTCGAATTTAAAAAAAAATAAAATAAATGATAACAATGACAATAATAGGCCAGCGACTTACCACCAAGATAGTCATCCACAGTAATGTCGGTGCCGAAGTCGGCAACACGCTTGCCCGCCAGCGGCAGCGCTCGGGCCGCCTTCGAAGCCTCCGCCACTCCGCTGGCCGGAGGCACCACCTTCGCTGACTTGGAGCCTCCGGCGCCCGCCGTTGCCTCCGGCGCCTTACTAGGTGCAGAGGCGCCAGCCTTCGCCGCCAGGGGCGGCTTACCTCCGCCGGAGGCCACAGCCTTCGCAGTTCCCCGCGGCCTTTTCGGCCGAGCTTCGTGAATCCTTACAGTCGCCTGGCGTTTTTGTGCCGCCCCTTGGCGATCCTTGTCCATCACTGTCCACACAACAGCACCGATATTTCGCCCGTAAGGAAAAACTCTCCACCGATGAACCATACGAGATGTAAAACAGTCCTCCTCAGCCGCGCAGGGGATAGGAACATTTCTAGGCCAGCAACCCCGGTAACCCTCAGCATCCGAGCCGAAGACTCCCGGAGCTCGGGCGAAGACATCCTCTCCCCCGGGGCCGCACACGTCCTCATTAAATCCCTAGCAAAACTATCAGACACCCCAATCCCTCCCATCGCAGTACCTAATTTTCTCTTTTTCGAGGGAGGGGCGGCCGCCGGCGCAGGGTCGTCTCCTGTCTCCACCGCCGGTTTCTTCCCGCGGCGGTCGGCTTCGTCTTGACCAGGATATCCATCGTACGGCAATTGATTTAATTCGAAGACCCTGTTCAGACGGTCATTTGACCCGCGGATATCAAAGCTGCGCTGGCCTTCCGTCCTCGGCACGTAACGCCCCACGAGCCGCACGGCCCCGTCCTCCGCGTCGCGCACAAAGGCAGCTGGATCGCGGTTCCGCAGATTCAGTGCGAAGGCAGGGCTTCGCACAACCCTCCCTCCGTGAAAAGGCATCTGCCGAGGGCACACTTCGCCCAACACCCAACCGTGCGCCAAGGGCCACACCCCATACGCCACAAACTCTTCAACTAAATCACGCCCACTGCTCTGACCGGCGGCGCACCGAAGGGCCCCTTCGTCTGCATCTTCCTCTGCCACTTCAAAAGGCGGATACGCAGAGTAATAATGAGAGCACATCTCAGACACAGGGAGACCTTTATGGCCTTCGACAGTACCCTCCGCAACGTAAAACCAAAATTCATTCCAATTGCCCCACTTGTTGCGGGCGCACGGAACCAACTCCACTACTGGCATTGTGGTCTTGCCGGTCTTCGGCGTGAATGTGCATGACCCGAACTGGGCAACTCCGTCCCCAACCATCCTCTTCTGCCAATGCAAACAATAATTCTTCGCAAAAACTTCAACAGACGGCTGCCCGCCGTACGAAGTCGTCGCCCAGACATACTTCGCCAGCGCCACCATGGCATTCGGTGTCAGCTGATGTATCTGAACATTGAACCTACGCAGGACTTCGCCGACAAACCGGTGCGCAGGCAAGCGGAGACCGGCGGCGAAGAACGCCTCGAAAACGACCAACTCACCCTCCGGCTCGGGGACTTCCTCCGTCCCCGGAGCACGAGCAACTCCGCCGCCAAAGTAGCCCAACCGCTGCATATCTTCAACGCGGGCTGACGTCATCCGTGACACACCAAAATCAACGGAGTCGCCGGCGCGCAACTCCTCCACCAACACGCTACTCAACGTCTCCTCAGACGAGGCGGCGGCCGGCGGCGTGGTGTCGGAGGAAGAAGAAGAGGACGGCATTGCTACGTACCGTCGGCGGCGGCGGGCGGTTTGCTTCACTCGAGCCAGCACTCCGGCGAGCAAAAGGAGCAGCGGAAGAAGAAGAGCAGCAAGGCGGCGGGAGGCTAGGGTTTTCACGGAGCGCGGAAGGCAAAGTTCAAACAGCGCCGGCCCCCGCCCCCTTTTATAGGCAGGGCGCGGCTCTTCGGGAAACCCGCAATCCGACAGGGCGCGACGCTTCGGGAAACCCGCAATCCAACAGTACGCCGTCCATCAACGGTCACATCAGAAACCCCCGCGGAACCACTTCGAGCGAGGGCAGCGTCTCCGCCATCTAGCGACGTCTTCGGCACCAGGTGACTTTGTCGAACTGGTCCCTCGGAGGGCAAATGTTGGGGCGAAGGCAAAGACGCCACCCTTCGCTCGTCGTCTCTCGCTGCAGTCGCTGGTTTGACGAAGACAAAACGGGCAGGGACACCCTTCGCTTCATTCAGCACAAGACGAAGGCCTGCGGTGACGTCTCCCCGTAGCACGGCCTCGTCCTGCTCTGAGGCCCACGTGTGATCTGGCCCATTGTAACGGGCCCCGCGTGGCCGCCTTTGTGTTACGGGCCTAGTTTGTAAAGGCATTCTTGTAATTACGGCTTGTAACCCCGCTTTATGGGAATATTCTGGGGATAAACTAGGTGTCTGAGGGCACATGCGTCCTTAACACAAGGCGCTGGGCACTCAGATACCTATAAATACCCCCGCACAGTGCCCGTGAGAGGCTAGATCAACAGAGCTATTGCCCCCGTGCACGTAACCCTGTTGTCACTACCGTTCACCCTTGTTGGCCTCCTTGCTGCTGAGAGCAAGTTCCAACAACAGAAAACTCAGAAAACTTCATTGAAGATTTGCTCTGGTCTTCAACAGTCTGCGGCGATATCGGTGGAAGCTTAATCCAGAAAAATGTGTCTTTGGAGTACCAGCAGGAAAATTGCTCGGATTCATTGTAAGCCACCGAGGAATTGAAGCTAACCCAGAAAAGGTCGAGGCTATCATAAGGATGGAAGCACCGCGGTCACAGAAGAAAGTGCAAAGACTTACTGGATGCATGGCAGCTTTAAGCAGGTTCATATCAAGGTTAGGAGAAAAAGGCCTACCGTTCTACAAGTTGCTCAAGAAGGTGGACAAGTTCCAGTGGACCTCAGAAGCCTAGGAAGCCCTTGATGCACTGAAGAAATTCCTAACAACACCGCCAGTGTTAAAGCTGCCGCGCCGAGCCACGCCGAGTCAGCCGGTCGAAGATCTGTTGTTATACATCTCTTGCACGAATCACGTGGTGAGCACCGTGTTGGTAGTCGAGCGAACAGAAGAAGGACATGCATATCCAGTACAGCATCCCATCTATTTCATCAGTGAATTTCTGGGACCCTCAAAGAAGAAATATCCTCAAGTTCAAAAACTATTGTATGCAGTACTTCTAACTGCACGCAAGCTCCGTCACTACTTTGACGACCACAAAGTCATAGTAGTCACTGGATTTCCAATAGGGGATATTCTCCACAACAAAGAAGCCATCGGAAGAATAGCCAAGTGGGCCTGCGAGCTAGAAGCTCACGACATCGAGTTTCGACCTTGCACCGCAATAAAGACTCAAGCGCTAGTTGACTTCGTATCAGAGTGGACCGAGCAACAAGTGCCAGATAACCCGGAGACTGTAGAAGTATGGCGGATGTATTTCGACGGCTCGTTGAAGCTGCAGGGGGCAGGCGCAGGGATCCTCTTCATTGCACCTGGAGGTGAACAACTCAAGTATGCTCTTCAGTTGTTATTCTCAGCATCCAATAATGTAGCAGAATATGAAGCTTTGATTCATGGACTGAACATTGTCATATCACTGGGCATTAAGAGACTGATGGTATACGGAGATTCACTGGTGGTCATAAGTCAGATAAATAAAGAATGGGATTGCTCGAATGACTCTATGGGCAAGTACTGCGCAGCCATCCGAAAGCTGCAAGACAAATTTGAAGGGCTAGAATTTCATCATATGGAGAGAGATCGCAACGCGACAGCAGACGCGTTGTCAAAACTAGGATCCAGTCAGACCCAGGTCCCACCTGGGGTTTTCGTCCAAGAAGTACCACGCTTGAGTATTTCCTTAGATCGGGCAGAAGAATGCAATGTTCTGTGCCAGCCAGGGTCAGACTCTAATGACTGGAAGGTCTTCAGGTCTGGTTTCTACTGGCCGACAGCAAAGAGTGATGCAGCCGAGTTAGTCCAGAGGTGTGAAGCTTGCCAATACTTATCAAAGCAGCAGCATTTACCAGCACAGCAACTGCAGACCATACCCGTAACATGGCCATTTGCGTGCTGGGGACTGGACATGATTGGACCTTTCAAGAAAGATCAGGGAGGATACACTCACGTGTTGGTTGCCATTGACAAATTCACTAAATGGATAGAGTACAAACCCATTACTTCTCTGACCTCAGATAAGGCAGTGGAATTCATACAAGATATAATATTCAGGTTTAGAATACCAAATAGCATTATAACTGACTTGGGATCCAATTTCACTAGCTCTGAATTCTTTGACTTCTGCGAACAAAGAAGCATCCAGATCAAATATGCGTCAGTAGCACACCCAAGAGCCAATGGTCAGGTAGAAAGGGCTAATGGAATGATATTGGAAGCACTCAGGAAGAAAGTCTTTGACAAGAATGAAAAGTTCGCAGCAAAGTGGATTAGAGAGTTGTCGTATGTGGTTTGGAGCCTAAGAACTCAACCTAGCCGAGCTTTGCATGGAAACACTCCCTTCTTCATGGTCTATGGTTCGGAGGCAGTGCTACCTGCCGATCTCAGGTTTGGGGCACCGAGGCTGATCTTCGAAAACATAGCTAAGGCAGAAGCTACCAGACTAGAGGATATTGATATATTGGAAGAAGAACGATTGAATACAGTAATTCAGTCAGCTAGGTACTAGCAAACCTTGAGGCGCTATCATGATAAGGCCATACGACATCGATCCTTCGCAGTGGGAGACTTGGTCCTTCGCCGAATTCTAACGGGGGAAGGACGGCACAAATTGTCGCCACTATGGGAAGGGCCATTCATGGTAGCAGAAGTCACTTGGCCATGATCGTATCGACTTACTCAAATGGATGGCACGGAAATAGGGAATTCATGGAACATAGAGCATCTCAGGAAGTTTTACCCCTAGCTAGATTTCAAAAGCTATCGGGGCGGCATTGTATTCTGTAATCAGAAAAAACATCATCAATAAAAAGACTTCATTCTCAAAGGCGCTCGAACTATTTATTATCAATCTGCATGCTTACTCGACTTAGGGTGACAACTAAACCCTACTAATGGAGCAATCGGCTTAAGTCGGCAGTGACTTAAGACGGTGCAACATGCTCATGCTTACTTAACTTAGGGTGACCACTATACCCTACTAACGGAGCAATCAGCTTAGGTCGGCAGTGACTTAAGACAGTGCAACATGCTCACGCTTACTTAACTTAGGGTGACCACTATACCCTACCAACGGAGCAATCGACTTAAGTCAGTAGTGACTTAAGACGGTGCAACATGCTCATGCTTACTTAACTTAGGGTGACCACTATACCCTACTAACGGAGCAATCGACTTAAGTCAGCAGTGACTTAAGACGGTGCAACATGCTCACGCTTACTTAACTTAGGATGACCACTATACCCTACTAACGGAGCAATCGACTTAAGTCGGAAGTGACTTAAGGCGGTGCAACATGCTCACGTCTACTCGACCTAGTATAAACATGCTTACGATCACTCATCTTAGGCCGATCTCTATGCCTCGCAAAATAGAGTGAAGTTTCAAAACTAGTGCATTGCATTTACTTCTGCAATCGTAACAACTGTTGAATTCCAACAACAGAAAAACAAAAATAGCATTCAGTACTAAGAACACGTACTAACAGAGTATCCAGGCACATTGATCACATACACATATAGTTCATGAATGTATTCAGTATTTCTACTTGGCAATGTTTTTCTCAGGAGCAACCGATGAAGAAGGGTGACTCGAAGAGTCAGGAGCATCTTTGACATCGGCAACTATATCATCATGAACAACCACGCCCGGCCTTCTCATCAAGATCTGCCCCGCGTGAATGGCTTTATCCATAGCCTTGTCACGCTGGGCCTTCAGAATGGTGGAATTGTCTTCGGCAACCTTGGTAGCCAGTCGAGCAGCTTCTAGCTCCTTGACGACTGATCTCTTAGAGGCGCGCAGATCCTTGATGATGGAGTCTTTGCTCGAAACCAACTACCTAAGACGAAGGACCTCATCCTAGGATACTTGTAGCTCGTGACGGTGATGATCCAAATCTGCCATGGTAAAATGATGGCTCCTTTCCAAGATAGTCAGAGAATTGCTGGCGTCACGATACAACCTGTCAAGGTTATCGCAAGAAGCCGCAAGTACATGTTTTCCTCCTACAGACAAGAATCATCTCTCAAGCAACCAATAAGCAGTAAAAATACAGCAGAGAAAGTCAAGTAAGCTTACCTCGTTAACCACCCTGTCAGAGTCAAGCTGAGCACTAAGAGAGGAATGCAATGAATTGGCATCATCTAAGGAAGCAGAAACCCGAGTCAGGTCGATCTGACCTTGAGAATACTTCTCCTCGAGTTCAGAGTACCGCCGGGTCATATCTAACAAAAAACAGTTGAAGAAAGACACACAGTTAAAGACAAACTAATCATGTAGCCAAGGAAGAAACAAAGAACACTAACCAGCATTTGTCATTTTCAAATCAGATATTTGTTTCTGAAGCAGCAACGGATTCCATTGCGTCAGAGATAGAGCTCCTTCCGGGATAGAGGCACCTTGTGATCTCAATTGACCAGCCATCCCGTCGACCAAAGCGTGATATTAAAAACAAATGAGTATAAAGACAGTAATTTGCTAGGAGTATTGCCAGAACAGGAAAAGCCAAATTACCTGAAGATTAGAGAAGAATGACGGAAATCCCAAGTCACGAGAAGATAGGTGGTGGCTCGATGAAGGAATATCAACCGGGGCAATCTGAAGAACATCACCAGGGATTAATTCGACACCACTAATAGGCATCAGAACTCCAGCATCTGGTGTGCCGACCTCTAAGGCGATTCCCTCACTTGAAGCATGCGTTGCTGGTACATCACCATAATGTGGTGGAGAAGACCCGACGTGGACATCCATGGAGGTATGAGAAGGGGAGCCCGCTCGGACACCCTCGGGGGCTGGGTTGCACCCCGTGCTGCCCATCGGAGTCGGATCATCACCGGCAACACCCTCGGGGGCTGGGTTGCAGTTTGCGCTACCCACCCGAGCCGGATCATTACCGGCAACACCCTCGGGGGCTGGGCAACCGCTAGCACCATCCTTGAGGACTAGGTTCTCTGCAACAACCACCTCTAAGGCTGAAGGACTCTCAGTCACCTCCATGGAAATTGAACAACCTTGACCAATCTCTTGGCTCTGAAGACCGCCTCCCAAGGTCGATGAGGCACGAGACGCTGCCCGGGATACCTCTAATCCCACATCTGGAATGTCAGAGCAGATGTCCATCATATCACCATTAGTTGGCTCAAACAGCAGATCTTTAGGAACAACATCCTCAAGAGCCTGATCAAAATTTGCTAGGGATAATTCTTGCAGACCAACAAGAGCAGACAGAGCTGGAGAAGGAATATCGCTACTCCCCCCACTGACTCTGTAATGCCGACTGTTCTTCCAAACTAATGGGACTTCTTCTTCTTCCTCCTCGTCCTCGTCAACAATACGGACAATAAACAGCACAGGGTCACACCCATTGGGTTCAGCTCTGGAAGGGTCACACCCATTGGGTTCAGCTCTGGCAGGGTCACACCCATTGGGTTCAGCTCTGGCAGGGTCACACCCATTGGGATCAGCTCTGGCAGGGGCACACCCATTGGGTTCAGCATCAGTAGGGCCACACCCATTGGGATCAGCTCTAGTAAAGAGTTCCACTGGTACTTCTTCTGCAGCAGGATTAGAAGGGCCAGCATCCTAGTCCAAATACGACACTCGCCGAAGTCGTCTCTTTTTGTTTTTCTTCCCCTCGACAGGTGCAGTTGGATGACTGGCCTGGCGGAGACGTTTCGGGCGAGTACCATCAGGTCTTTGAGTATTCACGGTTTTTTCAGGCTCTGGGATAGTTGCAACAGCCATTGTTTCAGCAGGGACCGAGTCAGAAGAATCCCCAGCCAACATGTCCAACATAGCACTTATCTCTGCATCACCTGGACTCATAGGCATCTCAAAGTGAACTTGCCTCTCATCATTGGGAAGATCACCAAGTGAAGCAACTAGAACCTCAACTTCTTCGAGAGAAGGTCGCACTCTAAGACCCAAACCACTGTCACCAGCAGGAGGATTGGACACAAAATCGAAAAAGGACTTAGAAGGTGGCAGATTCCAAGCAGAATATGCAACAGAAGCACCAATATTTGATACTTTGCCTCTAAGGATCATTTCCAGTCGACTCACCAAATCCACAGCAGGAATCCTCTTGTTGGTAACCCGGGTTGAGTCGGTGACACCACTATACAAATAAGCCGGGTATGCTTTGTCCTTCAGCGGCTGAATATTCTTAAAAACAAAGTCTGCAACCACAGCTTCAGCGGTCAGACCTCTCTCCTTCAACAAACAAATTTCAGCAAGCAGAACCTTGGCTTCTGTTACCTCCAAGTCTGTAGGAGACTCAATCCAACTTGGAGCACGAACATTCGGTTGTCTCCCTGACCGAGGGGGAGGGACTTGCCATGGTTTTCCACGATGAACCACTCTAAGCGCCATCCTTTAATGCTATCCTTAAGTGGGATGTCAAGGTATTCTGTTTTCCTCCCACGGCGCATCTCCAGACTCGCACCACCCACGAGATGGTGCTGCCCCCAGCCATCCCAGGACGACAATGATACAAGTACTTCCATAAACCGAAGTGAGGAAGAATTCCAAGGTAGGCTTCGCACAGATGAACAAAGATAGAAATTTGCAAGAATAGAGTTGGGATTCAGGTGAGTCAGATTCAGATTGTAAAAGTCAAGGATATCGTGAAAGAAGGGAGAAATGGGAAGAGCAAGGCCGCGGATAAGAAAAGGGATGTAAACAACGGACTCGTGGGTATCCTCTGTTGGGACAGTAACCCCACAACAAATCCGCCAAGAGCAAAGCTCCTTCGAAGGAAGAACTCTGACAGAGACAAGATGGAGAAGATCCGACTCGGAAACAACAGACATATGATTACCTGCAAAAGGCAACTGGCTATTGAGATCGATAGGAGGAATGACCGCAGCAGCAGAATTCTGATTCTTCCGCTTGGGCGCCATCGCAATCTCGTCGGCGGACTGAGCGTAAGCGAAATCAAAGGGAAACAGAGGAGGTTCGGAGGCAAAAAGTAAGGTTAGGGCTTAGAATGCAGAGGCGTGTAGCGATGTGATACAAATGGGGTTTTCCCGGGTCAGACAATGTTTCTAAAAAGTGCTTAGTCATCACTCGGTCGTTATTTCTAAAACGCCGACGTGGCTGGAAGCGACTCGGCTGCTACTTCTAAAAACGCTGACATCACCAGTCATCACTCGGCCGTTATTTCTAAAACGCCGACACGGATCGAAATGACTCGGTTGTTACCTCTACAACGCCGACGTCGCCAAGCACCACTCGGCTGTTACTTCTATAACGCCGACGTGGCTCAGCAGGACTCGGCTGTTACAATCTAAAACGCCGACGTTGCCAAGAACCATTCGGTTTTTACCTCTAAAGGCACTGGCAGTAACTCAACCGTTCTTTCTCTACGTAAATGCAGGCAGAATTAAAATACGACACAACAATTACAAGTCGTTACTCGAGCGTTATCTCAGAGAACAATGGCTGCGTTGGGCACAAATACAAACTGTCGATCGACTATAAAGGAACGATGGAAAGGCAAGAGATGTGCACAGAACAAGCCAAAGTTTTCTTCATTATATAAAAGGGGAAGTCCTTCCACAAACTTAATGACCGACTCATTATGAGCCGGCCCTCTTCCCACTTTTCGATACATTACATTACTACATTACATTACTACATTACATTACTACATTACATTACTACATTACATTACACTATGCTATACTACTAACTACTACTACATTATTCCACTAATACTACTTCTACTACTATTTATCTATACTAATATCTAAGACAGTAGTGCTTTGCCACTAGCCTTGCTGCTGCCGCTGTCGCCCTTGCCGTTGCCCTTGCCGCCGTCGCCGTCACCATCATCGTCGTCGTCGTCACCCTCGTCATCGCCATCACCGCCGCTCCCCTCCTCGGACGAGTCAGAGGAGTTCTCGTCCGAGGAGACCTCCGACTCATCCGAGCCCTCGAGCCCGGAGCGCTCGATGGCCCGGATGTATGTCCACACCTCGGCGGCGATCCCCTGGGAATCGTCCGAGTCATCGAACGACGCCGGGGGAGAGGTGTAGACTGGCGACCCCTCAGACTCGGAGGAAAACTCCTGCTCCGAGTACTCGGAATCGCCGAAGTCCTCCGAGGGAGGGGTTGTCTCGCGCTTCCGCTTGTCGCCGGAATGGTGCGACGACTTTCGTCTTTCTTGCTCTTGCCCATGGTGGTGTAGAAGAGAAGAGAAAAGAGGAGAGTAAACAACAAGCGGCAGAGAGATGTGTGAAGACGCCAGTGAAGCAAGCACTCTATTTATAGAGGAAGAAGGCAACCACCTATCTCCTACCACGGTCACTGAACAGTCACAAATATTCAATAAGCAATTCAAATCGTCTGGAAACAAGTCAGGCGGCTGACGCCGTTTCACGTAACACGACACCCATTAGGACTCAAGTCAACTGCTTGGACGATATGATTACACCCGCGGTCACATCAAGTTACTACTCAGGGGCAGTTTGCTAAACGCTCAGCGCACCAAGCCGTCCCTTGCCTACACCCATTGGGGGGACGTCTAGGAATTTTCAATAGATTTTCCCAACAGTCACATCCATACAGTATACGCAATGAATGTATCAAGACAGAAGGAAGATGTCGATGGAGATCGGAGGAAAGCCAAAAATAGCTGATGAAGTACAAGTCTAATCAATAGGAGCATTGAAGCACGAAGCGAAATGAAGACCAGCCAAGGGCCATCTACCGGATGTCCAATCTGTCGCAGATCAAATAAATTTCAAACCTAACAGGACATGGGTAGACCGATTTGTTGATCTCAAAGGCAAAACCGTATGCTGATCACTAAAGCATAAAGCTGATGATATAATGCTGAATTCTAAGGCATTCGACGAGGATAAAAGGATGATTTCTAAAAGCATGAGATGAAGACCTTTGAGTGGATTATTTTCAGTAATCCACTCAAAGCTCAAGGGCTACACCCATTGGGTGCACCGGAGGTGCACCCAATGAATCATTAACCCCAAAAGACAAAATGCTGATCTCTAAAGCATGAACTAACGATAAAATGCTGATTTCTAAAGCATGAGATGAAGATAAGACAATGCTGATTTCTAAAGCATGAGATGAAGATGAAAATGATTTCTAAAAAAGCTTGAGATGAAGACCTTCAAGCGGATTATTTTCAGTAACCCACTCGAAGCTCGAGGGCTACACCCATTGGGTGCACCTTCGGTGCACCCAATGAATCCTGAACCCTAGAGAGCAGAATGCTGATCTCCAAGGCATAAGCCCGAGACAGAGAACCAATTTCTGAAGAATAAAGTGAAGACCGACGAATAATGACTGGAGAGGATAACAGAAGATCGTTTTTACCAAGTTACTCAGAGTTCAGAAGCAACAACTCAATAGGCCCATTTTCAAGGCATTCCTTATCAAAATCGGAAACAGCAAGCTGGACCTAGAATCTTTGGGCCGATTATTTCAAAATCAACTCAAAGATTGGGGGCTTGTGGGGGACAGATATCCCCCGGGTCCACTAGAAGGCTAGAAGACCTCACGAAAGGCTTTGGGCCCAATATTTCGCAAGGCCATCCCTTCGTGGGCCTAGGAAGGAACGTCTGGCGAAGTGGATCGACGCTGGATCGGATCAACTCGAGCCCAGACGGCCCAACAGATTTGAGCGACATCCACAGCAGTGACCCGACTTTCCCGCGCTGCGTCCTCAGGCGTCGGAACTGAATGGCGATAAGTCGGTAGAATTATAGGAAGATAGGCTCAATTGGTTCACTATTAATTAGGCTCACGTTGTTATCATATCCACATGTAACACCCCACGGTCGAGTATATAAGGCCTAGGGGGCATCCCCTCAAAATCATCTCACTCCTTGGCCATCTACTCAGCTCTCTAGCATCACTTGTACTAGAGAACTCCCTTATAACCCACCACACAAAAAAGATCCACATTAGGACGTAGGGTGTTACGCATCTCAAAGCGGCCCGAACCTGTACAAGATTGTCTACTGTCTCTCGTGCATCTGGAACGAACCATCGAGCTACAGTCGGTAACACCGTCCTACTCCAAAAAGCACCTCGAGGGGCAACCCTGGGTGCGCGGTCGGACCCAAAACACCGACAAGGCCGAAGGGGTTAAAATAAAAAGGGTTGTCAGTATTCTAAGCAGACAAGCTGCTAGAATGGTAAAGGAGGATGAAAAAATTTTGAAGATGAGAAAATCCACTTCTGAGCCGAAGGCAACAATTTCGAATTAGAGGAAGGCTGAAACTCGGGAGCCAAAAATAACTGAGGCAACAGAGGAGACTCCTTTGACGCCTCAAGCTGAATAACTGAGCCAAAAATAACTGTGGCAACTGAATCTTTACCCATCAAGATGCTAAGTCCTCTAGGACTAGAACTTACGAAACTTTTACAGAAGAAGGATGAGCCTTCGGCCACAAAGGATAAGGTTGACGGTCAGAAGAAACGAAGAATTGTTAATGTCATACAAGCCATTGAACGGACACCACCGTTGGCCTCGGTGTCCAAAATAATGCCTATTGCAAGTGTCGGGGCCACTGCCGAAGCTGAAACTTCTACCGAAGCTGTAGCTGCCACCGAAGCTAACAATCTTGAAAGTACATTATCAGAAATTGGTAAGCTTCTTTCGGATATGGCTGCAGAAGAGACAGCTGCGGCTGCAGAGAAGGTCATGGCCGCAGTGCCTGACAAAGGAAAACAGATTGCTGATGCTGCTTTGGAAGAAAAGGACTTTGACCTTCAGAACCTGGTGGGTCAAGAATTGTCTGAGGCTGAGAAGGAGCTGCAAGAATATGGAATATCCTGTGGCTACCAGCTAGGAGCTATGCTCTTCGGTGGAATTGACGAAGGAGCCTTAGGATGTATTCACGATCGCACCGGGGCAAAGATAATCGACACTCTATCGAAGAGTGTTGGTTTCCCGAAGCTTGAGGCTGATATTAGCGGCTACCGGCGACAACATATCATCGGCAGTATGTTTTATTCCAATTTCAAGGTAAAATTCTTTTTGCCTAGATTTCTGTTATATTTGTGATGAATCAAAATTTTCTGATGTCAGCTTATTTCCACAGAGTATGCTGCTAAGTAAGGCATTGAGGATGCAACAAGACCTCGAGGACAAGAAAAATGAAATTATAATCGAGGCCTTGGAGAGTAAAATTAAGGACTACGAAGCTTCTCTATAGAAGAAGGACTTCCTGCTTCAAGCAACAGAGGGTTCGCTTGTAGAAATTCAAGTTGAAAATGCTAGACTAAGAGAAGAGCTTCTCCAAAGTCAAACAGTCCTAAAAGAAAAATCAGAGAGCTTCGAACAAGAGAAGAAAGACCTGCAAGCAAAATATGAAGCCGAAGCTGATAAAAATACAAAGCTGCACAAATCTTTGAAGGACCTTCGGGATACATGTTTGAATTCTAGCAGCCGCTGCATGCAACGGTTGAAAGAGGTCTTCAGCTTAGTTGGGGCCAGCTCTGAAGATATTACGCCTTCGTCTGAAGACATATCAAATACCTTCAAACATATTGAAAATGAAGTTGATGCACTCGATGAAGTGATAGCTGGGCATGGTGACTTCTGTGCTTTGCTAGCTTCTCGCGGCACAGCTACCACATTCTTGGAAGTCGGTTGCACGCATGCGAAGACAGTAAACAGACCTACCTTCAGCCTGTCATCATTAGATTTGATTGATATTCCTAGTGAAGCCTGAAGCATCGGAAACAGATTCATAACTCAAATTTGGGCTAAGGGTGGACGAGAGTTGGCTGGGGACGAAGCCCGAAACTTGCTTAAACTAGTACAAAACTTATACCTGTTGCTTGCCTTGATTCTTATAATTACTTTTACCTTATACCATTGTTTGTCTGTAGGGTAGCGGTGCCGAAGATTGATAACCCAAAGCACATTCCGAAGGTTGCTGAGATGAAGCTTCTCTTTAAGCCTTCCTGTATAGAGCTTAGGAATATTTGCATTATCTTTGCAAAAGATTATAATCGAGAATTAAACAGTACTCTGTATATTGTGACAGAACCTCCCAAGTAATTAGGCCCACCTACAGTTGTCCTTGTCTAACAGACATCAGACACCCTGTAGATGTTCCTAAGTCACTTGACAAGTTCGGTATCTTTGCTTACCTTTCCAGGAACGTTTCACCCGTCTTGCAGACATTATAGAACATCGGAGATAAAGAGATGCGGAAGCGATTACATAAACTTACATTTATTAAAAAGTAAGCTCAAGTTGTTTATTACAGACCAGAAATATAAGCGAGTGCAGAGTAGTATTATTACATAACTAAGGGAGGCAAAAACTCCTCCCGATAAGTTTTTCACAAAAGTTCTATATGGAGGACCAAGTCCTCCCGCACTTCAGTCTTGTTTCTCCTCCTTAGGAACCACCTTGGTACAGAAGCAACAGAAATCTGCTACTTCCTCACCTAAAAACAACGAAGGGATAAACCCTGAGTATGGAATTACTCAGCAAGTCTTACCCGACTAAATAAAAGACTCTCAAGGGTATGCTGGCTTAAGGGAGTCAAGGTAAGGCTTTTCAATAATCAAAGACTCTGTTTTGCAGAAATGCTTACTAAAGTGGATCCTTAAAAATCCAATTTTATTTGTCAAGTTAAGTATAATTACCTGCAACTAGATTTCTTTCTACCCTAGTTCAATCACTGGTCCTGCACTAGCCAATTTCTTAACAAAAACCCATCATCTTTAGTGGAATGCTACGTGTAGGGCAGTGACCAAGTCTTCATAACCGCGAAGGTACGGCGATCCGAATCGATTATACTCATCTGAGGATCTCCAATCACACGACATATGTAGCACTTAACCCTTGCATATGTCAACCCACCACCGGGGTTCTTAAGACCAGATCAGGTTCACGCAAACCGAGAGCACAGATACACCACCGTCCAGCCTCTTGCCACGGAGGGTACACGCTACTCTCGCCACCGCTCCATGCCCATTTCGTGTTATCTTATTCTGGCCTTAGTCTGCCCGAGGTAAGGCTTACCCATGACGAGGCATGTGACCAGTTAAAGGGTCCTCGATCATCAAGCCTACATCGATAAGGTCCTTAATCGACTCAGACGGAGACACTACACCGAGACTCTCTTCTCGTGCAAGTCACCCGCCTGGTCTCAGCTTAATCATTTCAACCCAAAAACTTGGTACCTGGCAGAGGTACATCTTTTCCGATGTTGAATCCATCACGGCCATGATGGATTCACCATCAAGTTTTATTTTTGAAAACAACACTCCCACTTTGCCAAACATCTTTTGTAAAACAAATCCTTTTGTTTTTCTAAAGCAATACTAAGCATAGAAAAAACCTTTTTGTAAAAATAGGGTATCAAGGAAGGTAATCAAGTTCAAGGAAGGTAATGCAAGAATTGTTTTATCAAGCAACTCCTATCACCTAATGCAGCAAGCAAGTGAGAAAGATTTTAAAAACATCAAGGGAGGTGGCAAATGCACCGGGGCTTGCCTTCGTTCACAGGTGAGTCTGGCTCGGATCCACAAATATCAAAGTAGAAGCAGTTTCCTGCCTGAGAATCCGAGGGTGGTGGTGTCCTTTCTTCAGTGACTTCCACTTCTTCTTCGCGTTCTAACATAACCATATATATACATATATAAGAATGAATGCCATGTAATGCTCATGAGAGTGCGAAGATAATAAAGATTTATTGTCTAAGTCTTGAATATAACTTTCCTTCACGGAACTCCGAGAACTTAGGGTTTCCGGAGTCTGTAAAGGAGTTCATAGAGCAGGGGGGTTTGGGTTCTAGTTATCAAACATATCCCAAATCAATTCAATTTCTACCCATGGCTTCTAAATAATGTGGGGAGTTCATATAAAAATTTTGAACATTTTTGGGATTACCATTTATCTTTTAAAAATCCAGAACTATTTCTTTAAGCTATTTTAAATGCCCTAAAATTCCCTGTTTAAACTAAAAATCATGAAACTATTTTTATTAAATTCTAGGGAAAATAATAAGCCTAGGAAAATTGGTTTCACAATTTTAGGATTTTTCTACAATTTTTAATAGATTTCCAAAGTTCTTCTGAAAAAGAAAAAGGAAAAGACTCAACAGTATTGGGCTCAAACTGGCCCAAGCGGCCCAACTCCACGCAGAAGCGCGCCCGCGCACGCGCGCCTGCAGACTTTGCATGGAGACCCCTGCGGTTTTCAGTATCCCGAACCGAGTCCAAAACACTATTTAAACAGTCGCTGACATTTTACACAGGGGTCCCCCAACTTCTGTTTCTTCACCAGATAAACCCCTGACGACGAACGGCGCTGCGCAGAGCTCCAACGAGCTCACATGCCGGCCGATCCACGCAACAACTGGCGTCCAGACTTGGCCGAAGTCAAATTCAAGACCTAAGGACTGTTTCTCCCAAACTAATTTCATAAACGGTGACCTATCCTGCGCTGTCCACGGTGACAGTGGTTAACGCGGACACTCGACCGCGTTCACGGTGACCAATGGAGTTCTAGCTTAATTGGACGGGTCAGTGATTATCAAGAGCAAGCAAGAGTGCCGAAACAAGAACGCAGAGGGCGAGATTGGACCTGATTTGGGATGGCCGCGGCGAGGGACTCTTCGCGGTGGCGGAAACTTGATTTGGGGGGAGTTGGAAATTCCAGAGCTCGGGTGAACGATTACGGGTGGGAGTGGGTGCTAAGGCTTCACGATGATATGGCGCAGCTAACCGTGGGCTCAATTTATAGGGAGAGAGAGCGGTGACCGTGAATCAGGGCGCTGACGTGCGGCGGCCGGAGGTGAAGAAGAACGCTGATGCGGTGAATACGTGTTCAGTGTCGTGGCAGTAATTCCGGTGGTCGACGGGAAGCTAGAGGGAGCCACGGCGATGCGGTGGCGAGGTTGGGACACGCGGCGCAAGGTCGGACGACGGCTATCACCGGCGTTCTTATCAGCTTCCATCGCGGTGACACAGTACGGTGGCCAGAGTTCTTTAACGGCTGGAGCTTATCCACGGCGGTGATCTCCAAGCGTTGTCCACTTACCCCGAGCACAAGTTGGGCCGGCTGTCGCACGAATCACGGCGGCAATCGGTCGCCGGCGGTAAGTCAGCCGCGCTGTCGATCTGATCTTCAGCATGCAGTGTACCATGGCGAGCACTTATTCAGAGCAGCTGACAGAGCACTTTGGAGCATGATTTACTCTCAATTTCCAATGACAACTCCACCCAAGCTCTGCATCAAAATTGTAGAGCTATAAACCAGCAATAATTCGAACTATAGGGCTTGAACTCATTTGAGCACTAGATCGAGGTTGAATTCATGCTTAAAGTTTCAGTGATCACATTGTTTGTCTGAAAATTCAGACATTGGCATCCTGACAGCCCAACTTCAACCTTAATTATCTCCAGATTTTTCTCAATAACATGGCTTGCACTCTTAAGCAAAATTGTTCACCTAAGATAGATCTACATAGTTGATGTGGTGACCTAGGGCAAAGATCCTATATTTTAAAGGTTACAAGGCTCCAAAGTTGAGCCAATATCCCTGAAATCAGACTTAGACTATTAAGGACTTAAGAGGTGAGTTTTGCAAATAAGCCCAAAACTTAGGGTTTAACTTGCAAATTCACATATTTGTGACCCAAATGACTTAAGATACTTATTTAACTTAGTTTTTGCACTTTAGTCCAAAAGTGGACTAATTTTGCACATAGGTCCCTAGGGTTTGGTTTTAGGGTTTTCCAGGATTCCATTTAGGGTTTTTAGTATCCCAGGGGTATAAATGTGATTCAACTTTATTTTTGGGGACATTTTCTGACTTTTTCCCTAAAGCCTTTAGGTTTTCTCAACTTGGGTTAAGTTTTACCCCTTTAATCCCTATTTAGGGTTAAGTTCCCTATTCAGGGTTCTATTTGCAAAATACCAAAGCAATACAACTTGTTTGAAATTTTTACCTAGTGAATGCACTCTAAGTGTGTCAAACATATGCAATGCCAATGCTTATGATGTCATGCTCAAGTTTTAGTTACAGTAACACCAGGGGTGTTACATCCTTCCCCCCATAAAAGAATCTCGTCCCGAGATTAAAAGTCCTAGGGTAAGTAATGGAAAAGGAAATGCGGCATACTTTTATTTCCTTATTTCTGGTACAAGGCAGGGGTGACTTGGGAATTTACTCCTTTATTACACAGTTATACAGGCTTTACAATTTACAAGAGGCTAAAAAGTCTGGGAAATTCTTATCTAAAAAGTCTTGAGTTTCCCATGTAGCCTCATCTTCGGAATGCTGGTTCCATTGTATCTTATAAAACTTGAGAGTTTTTCTCCGGGTAACCCTGTCCTTTTGATCCAAGACTCGAATAGGGTGTTCAGAATATGTCAAGTCCGGCTCAAGGACAACATCTGTTACTTCAATGGTTCGATCGGGGATCCGAAGACACTTCTTCAATTGTGACACATGGAACACATTATGTATAGCAGACAAAGTTTCGGGGAGCTGCAGTCGATACGCCACTGGTCCACATTGCTCAAGGACCAGGAATGGACCAATGTACCTGGGTGCAAGCTTCCCTTTCACCCCGAAACGCGATACCCCCTTCATTGGTGAAACCTTCAGGTAGACATAGTCCCCTTCATGAAAATATAAGGGCATTCGCCGTTTGTCTGCATAACCCTTTTGACGAGCTTGTGCTTTCTTCATATTATGAATAATTTTCTGAACCTTTTCCTCGGTCTCCTTCACCATATCAGGCCTAAAGAAGTACCTTTCCCTAGGTTCAGACCAATTTAGCGGAGTACGACATCGTCGTCCATATAAAGCTTCAAAAGGTGCCATCTTGATACTTTCTTGATAGCTATTATTATATGAAAACTCCGCCAAAGGCAAACATTCATCCCATTTCGGTGAGAAGTCCAGAACACATGCTCGCAACATATCTTCGAGTATTTGGTTCACTCTCTCAGTCTGTCCACTGGTTTGAGGATGATATGCCGAACTATGGAGCAACTTAGTACCCAAGGATTTGTGAAGTGCTTCCCAAAACTTGGCTACAAATTGAGGTCCACGATCAGACACTATGGTCTTCGGAACACCATGCAGACTAAGAATACGAGCAATGTACAATTGGGCATAGACAGTAACCGGGTGATCTGTCTTGACCGGTAGAAAGTGAGCAATCTTCGTAAGTCGATCAATTATAACCCAGATAGAATCATACCCTTTTGCAGTCCTGGGTAATCCCACGATAATGTCCATACTGATGTCTTCCCATTTCCAGGTCGGTATTGGTAGTGACTGTAATGGACCGACAGCTTTCAAATGTATGGCCTTGACACGTCTGCAGGTGTCACATCTCGCCACATAGCGTGCAATTTCGATCTTCATCTTTGTCCACCAGTAATGTTGTTTCAAGTCTTGGTACTTCTTAGTGCTTCCGGGATGAATAGAATAGCGGCTAAGATGTGCTTCATCAAGAATTTGCTGGCGGAGCTCTTCATTCTTTGGCACCACTATGCGGTTATTAAACCATACAATGCCTTGTTCATCTTCTTTGAAGCATTTGGCTTTTCCAGCCCTTAACTTCTCACAAATGTGTTTCATACCCTCATTATCCTTTTGGGCATCAATTATCCTTTGCAAGAGGACTGACTCAAGCTTAAGCTGATTCAAAGTTCCTTGTTGGACCATTCCCAGGTTTAGCTTCTCCATCTCTTGACATAAAGTGTTGTCAGAGGTCTTCACCGTAAGACAGTGACAGGAAACCTTACGGCTTAGTGCATCTGCCACAACATTGGCTTTGCCTGGGTGATAATGAATTTCCAGTTCATAGTCCTTAATAAGCTCAAGCCATCGTCTCTGCCTCATATTCAATTCTGACTGGGTGAAGATGTACTTCAAGCTTTTATGATCTGTATAGATATGACAGATATTTCCCAGCAGATAGTGACGCCAAATTTTCAGGGCATGAACCACAACAGCTAGCTCTAGATCATGAGTTGGGTAATGCTCCTCATGTCAGCGTAACTGCCTTGAAGCATATGCAATTACTCGGCCCTCTTGCATTAGCATGCAACCGAGTCCACTGCCAGATGCATCACAATAAACATCAAAAGGCTTGGTGATGTCCGGTTGAGCCAATACCGGAGCAGTGGTTAACAATGTCTTCAATTGTTCAAAGGCTTCATCACACTTCGAAGACCAATTGAATTTAACATCATTCTTCAATAAACTTGTGATTGGCTTCACAAGCTTAGAAAAGTCTGGTATAAATCTGCGGTAATATCCAGCCAGTCCAAGGAAACTTCGGACCTGATGAACAGTGGTCGGGGGTTTCCACTCCAAAATGTCCTTGACTTTGCTGGGGTCTACCGCAATCCCTCTGGCAGATAGGACATGTCCCAGAAATTGAATTTCCTCCAGCCAAAACGCGCATTTGCTGAACTTGGCATACAACTGATGTTCCCTCAGGCGCGTTAACACGATCCGTAAATGTTGGGCGTGCTCCTCTTCATTCTTGGAATATATCAAAATGTCATCAATGAAGACTACCACAAACTTGTCTAGCTCGGGCATGAACACCGAGTTCATCAAATATGTGAAGTGGGCCGGAGCATTTGTTAACCCGAAAGACATTACCAGATATTCAAACAACCCATACCGCGTAGTGAACGCGGTCTTTGGTATATCTTCGGGCCGAATACGGATCTGGTGATAGCCCGATCGGAGATCAATCTTTGAAAATACCCTTGCTCCAGTCAATTCATCAAATAGAATGTCAATCCTTGGAAGAGGGTACTTGTTTTTGATGGTGACCTCATTCAAGGGTCGATAATCCACACACATTCGTAAGGTCTGATCCTTCTTTTTGACGAATATGGCTGGACAACCCCATGGCGATGAGCTTGGCCGGATAAATCCTTTCTCCAGGAGATCTTGTAATTGAATCTTCAATTCTGCCAACTCATTAGGAGGCATACGGTACGATCTTTGAGAAATGGGAGTCGTACCGGGCTTCAATTCTATTACAAACTCTACCTCCCGCTCAGGTGGCAATCCCGGCAAATCCTCGGGAAAGACATCAGGGAACTCGCATACTACCGGGATATCCTTGATTTCTGGTACCATGACTTCATAAACTCTGCCAGTAATTTTGTTTGGAATAGGGATGGGCAAAAGAATTTCTTCTTGATTATGACTCAACCTGATGGTTCTTTGATCAGTATTGAGTGTTGCTTTATGCTTGGCCAACCAATTCATACCCAAAATAACATCTATGTCTTGGCCTTTCAGGACGATCATATTGGTAGGAAAGTCCCGTCCGGCCAATGATACGGGCACTTGATAGGCCACTTCTCTAGTAAAGATTTGTCCCCCAGGTGAGTGTATTTTAAATCCCTCTTTTGATTCATGGCATGCAATGTGATGTTGCTCCACAAATTTCTTGCTAATGAACGTATGCGAAGCACCAGCATCAAAAAGAATGACTGCAGGGTGATTGGCCACGAGAAACGTACCCATCATCACCGGTTCACCTTCCGGTGTAGTGGCCACTTGGGTATAGTATACGCGTCCCGTCTTCTTGAAATTTTTGCCCTTAACATTTCCCTTGTGAAAGCATCTAGGCCCCTGGTTGGTTTTAGTGATTAATGACAACGTAATATTATATGTGACTAACGTGTGTTTTGCAGAGACAAATGGTAAGTTAGGTCGCATGACAGGTAGAAGTACTACAACGTGAAAACAATCCCGGAGATAAGAACTCGAAGCGACGGCTAAAACGACGGAACAAAAGGTGAAGGTCTATGGAGTCTGAGTGTCAAGGAGATGTGGACACTCGCGATTTAGTTAGGTCTTTTATTCTCTTTTAGCCGTACTATAAAGAGCGGTTGTCGATGAGTAGTTTGACCAAGAGAGTTCTAGTGTAGTGTTGGTGCACAATCACACTCATATACAGTGCTAGGTGTCACTCTAGAACTCACACACAAGTTAGAACGAAAACCGATTTGAAAATCAGCTGAAAAACAAGACTTAGTGTTTCTGGCTTAGGGGCACCGGACTGTCCGGTGTGCACCGGACTGTCCGGTGCACCCTCTGCCAGGTGGGGCCAGGCTGGTCCACGGTAGAGTGTTTTCCCTTCGCAGAAACCCGAGAGCGCAGCTTTCAGAGTTGAATTTTAGTGGTGCACCGGACACCGCACCGGACTGTCCTGTGTGCACCGGACAGTGGACTGTTCACTGTCCGGTGCGCCATGAGTCCAACGGCTCTCTGTCAGAACTAGCCGTTGGAAGTGACCGTTGGCGCACCGGTGGCGCACCGTTGGCGCACCGGTGGCGCACCGGACTGTCCGGTGCGCCATCGCGCAGTAAATTGCCTGTAACGGCTAGTTGGTGGGTGAGGGCTATTTATACCCCTTCCACCCACCATATTCAATGTCTTGTACTCCACATTTATTCCAGCACATTGCTAGAGCATTGCAAGCACCAAAAGCCTAGTGAGGAGATTAGAGAATCATAATCCGCGCTTGTTCCTCATTAGCGCTAGTGAGAGCCACCTAGAGCACACACCACTTGCATTAGGCTTCTCTTGGTCAAGCGAAAGTCTACGACTTGTTACTCTTGGTGATCGGCATCACCTAGACGGCTTGGTGGCGTTGGGAGCTCGGTGATCACCGTGAAGATCTTGTTGGTGACCCGACTCAAGTTTGTAAGCGGTCTCGAGGGATCCACCGCGCCGGAGTGGCAAAGGATCATCTCGTAGTGAGCACTTGGTTCTTGCGAGGACCAAGGGGGAGCGATACCCTTGCGCGGGTGCTCCAACGAGGACTAGTGGAGAGTGCCGACTCTTCGATACCTCGGGAAAAATTGGAGTCTTCTAAACTTTGCTTTACATTCCGCACTTAATTCAAGCACTTTACATTGTGTATTTGTTTAGCAAGTATTTGAAGTATTATCTTAGCTTTGTTACATTTCTAGTATTATATTCTTAGTGCTAGTTGTTGGGGTGAAGTTGGGCTCTTGTTTAGCTCTTGCTTAGGTTTTAATTAGTGTTGATTTTTAGAAAAGCCCAATTCACCCCCCTCTTGGGCATCGTGATCCTTTCAATTGGTATCAGAACCTTGTTGCTCATAGATTAGCTTAACCGCTAGAGTTACGATGTCCGGTGGGGACGGACCTCCTCCCGTTTTTGATGGTGACGATTTTCCTTATTGGAAAATTCGTATGGAAGCATACTTAGAGGCTATAGACATTGGTGTTTATAAAGCCGCCACACAAGGGTTCCCCGAACCTAGAGATCCCACAAATCTTGTAGGTGATGAGTTCAATTATGAGAAATGGAATGCTAAGGCCAAAAACACCCTTTTTAGAGGCCTTTGCAAAGATGTGTTCAATAGAATAAGGAATCATAAAAATGCTCATGATTTGTGGATGGACATTTGTGCTCTACATGAAGGAACTAGAAGTGAACGTGAGGAAAGATATCACATAGCCATGCGAAAGTTAAATTCTTTTGAAATGCTTACTAATGAAAATGCAAATGCTATGTACTCACGACTTAATATTCTTGTAGAGGAAGTCAATGGATTGGGGCTTACTCAAATCTCACAACCGGATGTTGTGAGGAAGATTCTCAGTGTCCTCCCAATAGACAAATATGGACACATTGTCACTGTGCTACATCAAATGGATCTTTCAGTTACCACACCTACACAAATTTTGGGAAAGATCAATGCCCATGAAATGTACATGCACATCAACGACAAAGAAGAATCATCTTCCAAAAGAAAGGATTTGGCTCTCAAAGCAAATCATGAAAGAAAAGGAAAAGCAAAAATACAAGTTGAGGAAGAGTCCTCAAGTGATGATGACCTTGATGCAAACATTGCCTTGATGGTAAGGAAGACCACCAAGATGCTGAAGAAGCTAAATAGAGAAGGCATCAAATTTGATTCAAGAAAGAAGAAGTTCTTTTCCAACAAAAGAAAGCCCATTTCTGAGATGGACTGCTACAACTGTGGTGAGCTTGGTCATCTTGCTCATCAATGCAACAAGCCCAAGAAGAACAAGTTCAAGGGCAAGAAGGAAGATGACAGCGATGATGAAAAGAAGGAAAAGAAATTCTTCAAGAGGAAGGATGGGAAGCAAAAGAAGTTCCACAAGAAGAAGAATGGAAAGGCATATATTGTTGGCGACTGGCTCACCGACATCGAATCATCAAGTGGGTCTTCTTCAAGTGAAGAAGAGAATGATGAAAAAGTTGCGGCCATCGCCGGGGACTTCTCTTCACCACCACCATCGCCATCATCCACTTCTCACCTATGCCTCATGGCTAGGGGTGAACGAAAGGTGAACTACAAGACCGGTGGGAGCCATTGGGTTATTGACAGTGGATGCACACAACATATGACAGGCAACCCTCGGATGTTCACCTCATTAGATGAGAATGTTGATGGTCAAGATAAAATCACATTTGGAGACAACTCAAAAGGAAAAGTGCAAGGACTTGGCAAGGTGGCAATCTCAAATGATTTATCAATATCAAATGTTCTCTTAGTTGCACCCTTGAGCTTCAATTTATTATCAGTGGGACAACTCTGTGATCTTGGACTTCAATGCTTATTCACTCCATCAGAGGTTATTGTAACAAAAATGGATGATGAATCAATGGTATTCAAAGGATTTAGATACAACAAACTTTACTTAGTGGATTTCACTTCAGAAGATGCAGACTTAAGAACTTGCCTCTTCACCAAAGCTTCTCTTGGATGGCTTTGGCACAGGAGGCTTGCACATGTTGGGATGAGCACACTCAAGAAGGTATTAAAGAAAGATATGGTTAGAGGATTAAAGGATGTGGTGTTTGAAAAAGACAAGCCATGCAGTGCATGTCAAGCTGGAAAGCAAGTTGCTAATACACATCCCACTAAAGCTTTCATGTCAACATCAAGGCCACTGGAACTACTTCATATGGATTTATTTGGACCTACAAATTATGTCAGTGCCGGTGGCAACCTCTACTGTCTAGTGATTGTTGATGACTTCTCAAGATACACTTGGGTGTTCTTTCTCCATGACAAATCTGAAGTTGCATCTATATTCAAGAAGTTTGCCAAGAAAGCACAAAATGAATTTGATTGCAAGATTTAAGAAGATTAGAAGTGACAATGGCAAAGAATTTGACAACACCAACATTCATGAGTACTGTGATGAAATTGGGATCAAGCATGAAGTATCTGCCACATATACACCTCAACAAAATGGAGTTGTTGAAAGGAAAAACAGGACCTTGATCACCCTTGCAAGAACAATGATTGATGAGTATAACACACCGGAGAGGTTTTGGTCCGAAGCTGTCAACACTGCTTGTTATGCATCAAACAGGCTATTTCCTCACCGGCTACTTGCGAAGACTCCTTATGAACTGCTAAATGGGAAAAAGCCAGACATCTCTTTCTTCCGGGTATTTGGGTGCAAATGCTACATCTACAAGAAACGCCATCACCTATGGAAGTTTCAAAGACGTTGTGATATTGGTTTTCTTTTGGGTTATTCATTAAAGTCCAAAGCATATCGAGTATTCAACCATGCCACTAGCGTGGTAGAAGAAACATATGATGTGGAATTTGATGAGACTAATGGCTCCCAAGGAGCACTTGAAAATCTTGATGATGTAGGTGATGAGCCACTTAGGGAAGCAATGAAGAACATGCCTATTGGAGCTATCAAACCAAAAGAAGATGAAGAAGAGGTGCAAATCATTGACAGGCCTTCTTCATCAAATGTACCACAAGATGATGAAAAAGATGAGAGGCATGCAAATGAAGATACATTTGTCTCTCATGAACAAGCAAGGGTACAAGCCGAAGATGTTGATGCTCCAGGATCTTCTTCCCAAGTGGTTGACAGGAGAAACTCATCACTACTTCAAGCTCATCCTCAAAACCAAATCATCGGGAGTCCTTCACAAGGGGTTATTACTCGATCACATAGACATGCTAATTTTATTGAACATCACTCTTTTGTTTCTTGTGTTGAGCCTACTTGTATAGATGAGGCGCTACAGGATCCGAACTGGGTGAATGCCATGCATGAAGAACTTAACAACTTCACCCGTAACGAAGTTTGGACCCTGGAGAAGCCCCCACAAGATGCAAGAATCATTGGAACAAAGTGGGTGTTCAGAAACAAACAAGATGATCAAGGTGTGATTGTAAGAAACAAGGCAAGACTTGTCGCAAAGGGATTCTCTCAAGTTGAAGGCTTAGATTTTGGAGAGACCTTTGCACCGGTTGCTCGACTGGAAGCCATCCGTATCCTACTTGCATATGCATCATGCTATGATATAAAACTTTATCAAATGGATGTAAAAAGTGCATTTTAAATGGCTTCATAAATGAACTTGTATATGTTGAGCAACCGCCTGGATTTGAAGACCCTAGATATCCTAACCATGCTTACAGGTTGTCCAAGGCGCTTTATGGGCTAAAGCAAGCTCCAAGGGCTTGGTATGAGCGTCTTCGCGACTTCCTCATCGAAAAGGGCTTCAAGATTGGGACCGTCGACACAACTCTCTTCACAAAGAAACATAACGGTGATATTTTCATTTGTCAAGTATATGTTGATGATATAATCTTTGGCTCGACAAATGACTATCATTGCAAGGAATTTGGTGAGTTGATGTCGAAGGAGTTCGAGATGTCAATGATTGGTGAGCTAACATACTTCCTCGGCTTTCAAGTCAAGCAAATGAAAGATGGTAACTTTCTCTCACAAGAGAAGTATACCAAAGACTTGTTGAAAAGGTTCAACATGGAGAAGTGCAAACCAATCAAGACCCTTATGCCTACAAATGGACATCTCGACTTAGATGAGGGAGGTAACCCGGTTAATCAAACTCTCTACCGTTCTATGATTGGTAGTTTATTATACCTTACCGCATCTAGGCCCGATATTATGTTTAGTGTCTGCATGTGTGCTAGATTTCAATCTAATCCTAAGAAAGCTCATCTTCGCGCTGTTAAGAGAATTCTTAGGTATCTCAAGCACACCACAAGCGTTGGTCTGTGGTATCCCAAAGGAGCTACTTTTGATTTAATTGGCTATTCCGATTCGGATTATGCCGGTTGCAAAATTGATAGGAAAAGTACTTCTGGGGGATGCCATCTGCTTGGTAGATCACTAGTTTCATGGACATCCAAAAAGCAAAATAGTGTTGCCTTGTCAACTGCCGAAGCGGAATACATTGCCGCAGGTGCTTGTTGTACACAGATTTTATATATGAAACAAACTCTTCTAGACTATGGCGTAGTTCTAGAAAAGGTACCTTTGTTGTGTGATAATGAGAGTGCTGTTAAAATTGCTAATAATACTGTACAACACTCTCGCACCAAGCACATTGATATCCGTCATCACTTCCTTAGAGATCATGTTGCTAAAGGAGATATCATTTTAGAAGGAGTGAGGTCGGAAGATCAATTAGCGGATATTTTCACTAAGCCACTTGATAAGACCCGCTTTTGCATGTTGAGGAATGAACTAAATATCCTTGATCTCAGAAACTTTATGTGAAATGTCAAATGGTGTTGTCACTTGCATTGCATATTTAAATTCCTTGTATTGCATCTAGGACTTGTCTAACCTAGTTGAGATAACCGCCAACAAAGCGAGTGAAAAAGCTTAACTCGGGTCAAACCTGACAAGTCTCAGTTTTAAGCCTTTAGCACTTAAATTCTTACTTTTTATGCAATTATTGGTTCTTGAAATATGCATGAGGTACTGCACTTAGGGGGAGTATTCAAAACTCAAATCATTCATGAAAACCCCTAGTGCAAACCAAAATGCAAAATTCACCATTTGCCTATTTTCTCTAAAAATTATCTAGCCTATGGCGAAATATTTTGAAAAATATATGAGGGTGCCAATACCTGTCCCAACAAGTGTTATTTTGTGTGATTATAAGTTGGGATTTGGTTTGGTTGGAAGTTAGATAGAAAAATTCAAATTTTTTCAAACTCTCCTCTATCTGGGCTCACCGGACAGTCCGGTGTGCACCGGACACTGCACTGTGCAATGTCCGGTGCACCGGCAGCCGCGCGCTAAAATCCAATTTTCCTGTGCGCTGTCCGGTGGTTCACCGGACACCTACTGTGCGATGTCCGGTGTGCACCGGACAGGCACTGTAGACTGTCCGGTGTGCCCATCTCGCGTTTTAAAAAAAAAGGCCTCCGGCCCGACCGAGCCAGAGGCTCTGTTTTATTTCCCAGCCAGCGCCCGCTGCTCTCTGTCTCTGGCGATTTCCCCCCGCCGGCGATCTCCACCGGCGGCCACCATCTCCGGCGGTGCTCCGGTGACTTTGGGCTCCCCTCTTCTTCCCCCTCGTGACCTTGTTTGACCGTGTGCCGTCTCCTGTCCTGCCTGGATCGTCACATCTCGTGTGAGCTTTCCAGGTAGTCATCTCATTCTTTGCTAAATCTATCGGTCATTTTTGCTCTGTGCTTAGTCTCTCTCCTATATGAAGACATCAGATCAGGATGCCGCGCACGAAGAATGCGTCGGCGCCAGGGGGTGGCGATGACGAGGACCCTCGTCGCCCCTTCAGGCAGGTGAAGGGCAAGACTGTCTATTTGGAGCAGCAGGAAGGCCGCAAGAAGCGGCGTACGGGCAGAGAGGCCCGTGCAGCGGCAGCAGCTGCAGCAGCCGCTGCGCAGGCCGCACTTGGAGATCAGCCGCATGTTCCATTCGATCAGATTGCATTCCGTGCTCGTCGTCTCACCTCCCGGCCTCGCTCCTCCACTCACACCTCTGTTTCCACTCCGCCACCCACTCTGCCTGCTCCCGTCACTCCTATTGCTCCATCCACCTCCACAACCATACCCACTACCTCCACTACGCCAGCTTCCACTGCTTCCCCTGCTCCCGCTCCCGCTTCAGCTCCTCCTGTCCCTCCACCTCGATTCCGGGAGCGTGATGAGACTGAGGTTCATCCCCTGGTTTCGGATCCTCGTCTGTTTGATCTTCAGCATGCTACTGCAGCACGGGTACGTCGGTTCAGGTACGTACCCGTGGAGTCTTGGCTACCAGCTCAGAGAGACCCAGCAGCAGGTGTTCTTTTCAGCACACGGATTCAGGAGTCATTCTTCAGAGCTCAGATGTCTGCTCAGATAGCGCTGCGAGTGCACCGCCTTTTGGATCTTCCAGCTTTTCTGCTTGCAGCCGGTGCTGAGTCTGAGGCGCATCTCACCTATCTGCCTGGCCTCCTGACCCTTCTGACTATCAGCGGCAGATATGTTGAGGAGTGGGTCCGCGTCTTCTACGCCTCTGTTTGGATTGACCCGGATCATCACTGGATGAGGTTCCGCTTTGAGCGCGAGGATGTCACGATCACTGCCAGTCAGATCCGACAGCTATTTGGATTCCCTGAGTCGACGACTCGCCTTCACAGCCTCTGTTACGGCTCTTCTGACCCTCCTCGTCGCCCTCACAGCGGTGTGGCTCCAGGGACAGCTCACGTCGCGGCTCTGTTCCGCCCGCCTTTCACAGATGGGTCGCGACGTTCTCCAGCAGACTTTACTACAGCAGTGAAGTACTTATATGAGCTCATCAGACGGACACTCCTGCCGAGGATGGGATACAGGGAGGCTACCACTCATATTCAGCTTTGGCTCCTTGGTGCCCTGGTATCCCACTCACAGTTTGATGTTGTGGACTTCCTGATTTGTGAGATTGAGGACACTGTTCTGGATGGGATTCGTGCTCGTTGGCAGTTACCTTATGCTCACTACTTGTGCCACATCTTTGCGCAGCTGATTCAGCCACCTCGTTTTCAGAGCACCCTTGAGGCCTCACGCCTTGTATTTGGATCTTACCGTCCTGCTCCTGAGATTCCAGTGCCAGCTTCTGCTTCTGTGTTTGACTCTCAGGCCGAGGATGCAGCTCTTCGTCAGTTTGACACTCAGGGTACAACAGCTGATGATGATGATGATGATGATTTTGGGGTTCCTCCTCCGCCTCCGCCTCCTATGCCTCCACGCTCACATGATCATGAGGCTGGGAGTTCTCGTGCTACCCCTGCTCCTCCTCCGGCTATGGACCCTGCTCTTGCGGTGATTCTGGCCAACCTGGCAGCCGAGCAGGCCCGGTTATCCGAGACGATGCTCTCGATGTTTCAGAGCATGCAGGACAGGCAGGATGCACTTCAGCAGCAGCTCATTCAGGATAGGGCAGAGAATAGGGCATTCATGGCTCTCATGCTTCAGCATTCTGGTATCTCAGCACCTCCTGTTCAGTCTGCTCCGCCTCCTCCGCTTCACGCTTCAGTGGTGCCTTCGATTTTGTCTGGACCCCCTGTTGGTACCTCTCCGCTCCGGCCGGTCACTTTGGCGTTCACCTCTCCGGTTCTCAGCTCTGTCTGTCCGCAGCCGCCAGTGCCACCAGCATCTGCTGTTCCCACTACCGCTGTGGCAGTATCTGTGACCGCTTCTGTTCCGGTAGCTCCTGCAGCGCGGCCTCCGTCCGAGTCAGTACCAGCTCCAGCTTCTACCGCAGACCCTGGATCCGAGACTGACTCTGACCCTCCGCCGGCGTTCGCTCTACTACCTCGACCTCGACCGGATGCGCCCCCGTCGCCTCCTCCTGCTTCAGATGTTTAGGTTCAGGTCCCTTTTGGTGTTTGACACCAAAGGGGGAGAGATATGAGTCGTGAGAGCTAGGGGGAGTTAGAGAGTTAGTAGAGAGTCAGAGTCATTTTGATGTAATATATGTGCCTGCTACTCTCTGTACTAGCTTGATGATTTTGGCTCACAAACTCGTCATATACTCTCTCGTTGCTTATGATTGACTGTGTGTGTTATGTTTTCACCTTATATTTTATCACCAGTCCTCTAGTTCTTGCTTCATTGTTTTAACTTCACTTTTATATGAACAAGAATCTGATGATGTGTATGCGCTCACTCTTATTATTATGGTACACATTCTTTCTGTCAAAGATTACTGAGTATAACTAACCATTCTTTCTATTGACAGAATCTTCAAAACAAACTACTCTCACAAAACTTGTAAGGTTGTCATCAATCACCAAAAAGGGGGAGATTGAAAGCATCTAGGCCCCTGGTTGGTTTTAGTGATTAATGACAACGTAATATTATATGTGACTAACGTGTGTTTTGCAGAGACAAATGGTAAGTTAGGTCGCATGACAGGTAGAAGTACTACAACGTGAAAACAATCCCGGAGATAAGAACTCGAAGCGACGGCTAAAACGACGGAACAAAAGGTGAAGGTCTATGGAGTCCGAGTGTCAAGGAGATGTGGACACTCGCGATTTAGTTAGGTCTTTTATTCTCTTTTAGCCGTACTATAAAGAGGGGTTGTCGATGAGTAGTTTGACCAAGAGAGTTCTAGTGTAGTGTTGGTGCACAATCACACTCATATACAGTGCTAGGTGTCACTCTAGAACTCACACACAAGTTAGAACGAAAACTGATTTGAAAATCAGCTGAAAAACAAGACTTAGTGTTTCTGGCTTAGGGGCACCGGACTGTCCAGGTGGGGCCAGGCTGGTCCAGGTAGAGTGTTTTCCCTTCGCAGAAACCCGAGAGCGCAGCTTTCAGAGTTGAATTTTAGTGGTGCACCGGACACCGCACCGGACTGTCTGGTGTGCACCGGATAGTGGACTGTTCACTGTCCGGTGCGCCATGAGTCCAACGGCTCTCTGTCAGAACTAGCCGTTGGAAGTGACCGTTGGCGCACCGGTGGCGCACCGTTGGCGCACCGGTGGCGCACCGGACTGTCCGGTGCGCCATCGCGCAGTAAATTGCCTGTAACGGCTAGTTGGTGGGTGAGGGCTATTTATACCCCTTCCACCCACAATATTCAATGTCTTGTACTCCACATTTATTCCAGCACATTGCTAGAGCATTGCAAGCACCAAAAGCCTAGTGAGGAGATTAGAGAATCATAATCCGCGCTTGTTCCTCATTAGCGCTAGTGAGAGCCACCTAGAGCACACACCACTTGCATTAGGCTTCTCTTGGTCAAGCGAAAGTCTACGGCTTGTTACTCTTGGTGATCGGCATCACCTAGACGGCTTGGTGGCGTTGGGAGCTCGGTGATCACCGTGAAGATCTTGTTGGTGACCCGACTCAAGTTTGTAAGCGGTCTCAAGGGATCCACCGCGCCGGAGTGGCAAAGGATCATCTCGTAGTGAGCACTTGGTTCTTGCGAGGACCAAGGGGGAGTGATACCCTTGCGCGGGTGCTCCAACGAGGACTAGTGGAGAGTGCCGACTCTTCGATACCTCGGGAAAAATTGGAGGAGTCTTCTAAACTTTGCTTTACATTCCGCACTTAATTCAAGCACTTTACATTGTGTATTTGTTTAGCAAGTATTTGAAGTATTATCTTAGCTTTGTTACATTTCTAGTATTATATTCTTAGTGCTAGTTGTTGGGGTGAAGTTGGGCTCTTGTATAGCTCTTGCTTAGGTTTTAATTAGTGTTGATTTTTAGAAAAGCCCAATTCACCCCCCCCCTCTTGGGCATCGTGATCCTTTCACCTTGCTTTGAGATGAATTCCCCGATCCTTGCTGATTATTTGCCTGATTTTGCTTGGGATAGGGGCAATCTTTGATGAAATGTCCAGACTTGCCACAATTGAAACATCCGGTTGAAGAGTTGGGCAAAGCATGGAATCGAGTGCCCGGGGCACCCGGCTGACTTGGGGCAGTGGGGGCTTTATTGGGACGAATAATTATCGGCTGCTTGAAAGGGAAGGATGGTGCACGTGGAGGAGTCTGGTTAGAAGGCCGGAGAATAAACCGTTGCCTTTTTGCCTGGCCCTGATTAGACTTCTCACCACCAAATCCCTTGTTCTTTCCGGAACCTGCATATTTTGCTTCAACAGATAGGGCTGTGCTGACAGCCTTTCCATACGTGAGATCTATGCAGGTGGCCATTTTTCTCTGCAATCGATCATTTAATCCTCTCATAAAGCAATTTTTCTTTTTTAGATCAGTGTTCACCTGATCGATTGCATATTGCGACAGGTGATTAAACTTGTTGAGATACTGATTGACAGTATCTCCTCCTTGTTTTAGCTTCATGAACTCTTCTTGCTTCATATGCAGAACACCTTCGGGTATATAATGCTCGCGGAAGGCTACTTTGAATTCCTCCTAGGTTACTTGATGATTGGCCGGCTGAACGGCCACAAAATTACCCCACCAAGTGCTTGCAGGGCCGCGTAGCTGTTGCGCTACAAATAAAGGCTTCTGTGTCTCTGAACAACGCAGAAGACCAAATTTTTGCTCAATAACCCGTATCCATTCATTGGCTTCCAGTGGATCTTCAGCTTTCACAAATAAGGGCGGACGTGTCTCCGAGAAGTCCAGATAAGAAGTTTCGCGGGGGCCCTGTTGATAGCCCCGCCCACCAGGCTGCTGGAACTGTTGGCCCGCCATTTCTCTCAGAAAGCGGGTATTGTCAGCAGTTGCGTTCACTAAGGCGGCAATCGCCTCAGCCAATGTGGGAGGAACAGGGGGTGGATTTGGTGTGGATTCCCTTCCCCGGGAAGTACCAGCTCTGTCCTGAGCTCGAGTCTTGGAAGGCATCTGTGGCAACAACATTTGGAAACAATATGATATGCCAAAGAAAAAGCCATTCCATTTTACATTTCCAAAAGTAATGTTACAGACTCAAGACTCTTACAACAAGATACAATACCTAGTATACAATAGCACTACCTATTATACACTAGTACAACCTACAATACACTACACTACTTCTACTATACCACTAGTCCTGTTTCCCGTTGCTCTTGGCGGCCTCGTCGTCGGGTGTGGGAGTCCATACGTCGACCAGCCTCATGGAAGGAGGGGGCTCAAAAAGGTCTAACTCCCCACCAAGCGCGTGTCCCGCAACATGGGAGGGTACGGCTTCCGCCTCAACAGGGTGCGCAGGTGCACTAGGGTGTAATTGCGAATACAGTACATGGACTTCCTCATGTAACGTATTGCAACAGACCTGCAGGTCGTCGACAGCTGAGCTAAGTTCCTTGATTCGGGCTTGAGCCCTTGCTTCCTTAGCACAACGGGACTGGACTGCCCAGTCGAGCGCCAAGTCCCGATCAGCAAGCTGATCCCGCAGGTGGCGGATGTCTCTTCTTAGTTCATTTATTCTATCTCCATCCGCAACCCAAGCGTTGGTCCTGTGTTGCAACTCCGCTTGAAGTCGACTTACTCGTGCTTCAAGATCTCCTATTGGATCATTACTCCCGCTGCTACTATTCTCATGTCGAGGGGCCAGTTGATGCCAAGGCACACCGATTGGTCCAGTTGACTTGCGCGCCGTTTTCCTTATGCACGGTGGCATCTTTCTAAGGGGGAAAATTTTATTAGTATAATTCTTAGCATGATGCATGTGTAATTACAGAATCAACCTTAGTTGATTCACACCATCTATATGTTGCACTCTTACTACCTGGTCTTTAAAATAAACTCTTCAGAATACTAGGTAAGAAGGGAAGAGAGTTTCTAGGTAAGACTTTTTAGAAAATCCTTTTGAAGATGCCTCATAATATCTGCAAAGAAGGGCTACGCTCCGATACCAGCTGTGACGGAACCTCCCAAGTAATTAGGCCCACCTACAGTTGTCCTTGTCTAACAGACATCAGACACCCTGTAGATGTTCCTAAGTCACTTGACAAGTTCGGTATCTTTGCTTACCTTTCCAGGAACGTTTCACCTATCTTGCAGACATTACAGAACATCAGAGATAAAGAGATGCGGAAGCGATTACATGAACTTACATTTATTAAAAAGTAACCTCAAGTTGTTTATTACAGACCAGAAATATAAGCGAGTGCAGAGTAGTATTATTACATAACTAAGGGAAGCAAAAACTCCGCTCGATAAGTTTTTCACAAAAGTTCTATATGGAGGACCAAGTCCTCCCGCACTTCAGTCTTGTTTCTCCTCCTTAGGAACCACCTTGGTACAGAAGCAACAGAAATCTGCTACTTCCTCACCTAAAAACAACGAAGGGATAAACCCTGAGTATGGAATTACTCAGCAAGTCTTACCCGACTAAAAAAAAGACTCTCAAGGGTATGCTAGCTTAAGGGAGTCAAGGTAAGGCTTTTCAATAATCAAAGACTCTGTTTTGCAGAAATGCTTACTAAAGTGGATCCTTAAAAATCCAATTTTATTTGTCAAGTTAAGTATAATTACCTGCAACTAGAGTTCTTTCTACCCTAGTTCAATCATTGGTCCTGCACTAGCCAATTTCTTAACAAAAACCCATCATCTTTAGTGGAATGCTACGTGTAGGGCAGTGACCAAGTCTTCATAACCGCGAAGGTACGGCGATCCGAATCGATTATACTCAGCTGAGGATCTCCAATCACACGGCATATGTAGCACTTAACCCTTGCATATGTCAACCCACCACCGGGGTTCTTAAGACCAGATCAGGTTCACGCAAACAGAGAGCACAGATACACCATCGTCCAGCCTCTTGCCATGAAGGGTACACGCTACTCTCGCCACCGCTCCACGCCCATTTCGTGTTATCTTATTCTGGCCTTAGTCTGCCCGAGGTAAGGCTTACCCATGACGAGGCATGTGACCAGTTAAAGGGTCCTCGATCATCAAGCCTACATCGACAAGGTCCTTAATCGACTCAGACGGAGACACTACACCGAGACTCTCTTCTCGTGCAAGTCACCCGCCCGGTCTCAGCTTAATCATTTCAACCCAAAAACTTGGTACCTGGTAGAGGTACATCTTTTCCGATGTTGAATCCATCACGGCCATGATGGATTCACCATCAAGTTTTATTTTTGAAAACAACCCTCCCACTTTGCCAAACATCTTTTGTAAAACAAATCCTTTTGTTTTTCTAAAGCAGTCCTAAGCATAGAAAAAACCTTTTTGTAAAAATAGGGTATCAAGGAAGGTAATCAAGTTCAAGGAAGGTAATGCAAGAATTGTTTTATCAAGCAACTCCTATCACCTAATGCAGCAAGCAAGTGAGAAAGATTTTAAAAACATCAAGGGAGGTGGCAAATGCACCGGGGCTTGCCTTCGTTCACAGGTGAGTCTGGCTCGGATCCACAAATATCAAAGTAGAAGCAGTTTCCTGCCTGAGAATCCGAGGGTGGTGGTGTCCTTTCTTCAGTGACTTCCACTTCTTCTTCGCGTTCTAACATAACCATATATATACATATATAAGAATGAATGCCATGTAATGCTCATGAGAGTGCGAAGATAATAAAGATTTATCGTCTAAGTCTTGAATATAACTTTCCTTCACGGAACTCCGAGAACTTAGGGTTTTCGGAGTCTGTAAAGGAGTTCATAGAGCAGGGGGGTTTGGGTTCTAGTTATCAAACATGGCCCAAATCAATTCTGTTGGAGACTTGCTCTCAAATACTATGAATCAAGAACAAGGCAACACAAAATGTTAAATATCAAAAAACCCTTCATCTTTCAAATCATTATTTCCTTTCGGACATAATGAATTTAGGACGAAGGTTATGAAGGTCATACCTTCATGATCATGATAAAAAATGGAAAACATTTAAACAAAATATAGAAAGTGACACAATTATTGTAAACATTATTATTAATCTATTTCTTATTTTTTATTACTTATTTGAACAAGAATAAATTACAAGTATACCTTCGGTTCGAAGGAAAAGAATACAGGCGTGACGCAAAAGTGAATGCCCAGTCAGCGTGAACAGTACGGGGATACTGTTCACCTATTTATAGGCACGGGTCGCAGCCCATGCAAAATTACATTAATGCCCTTTACATTTATCAATAACTCTATGATAGTTCTTCGAGGTCTAATCTGGTTTTTCATCTTTAAATCGGTTTCCTTTTCCGCCGCTATCCCGAAGCTCTTCTACACACAGCTTCGGCTCTACGCCAACCTTCGTGTTCTTTGTGCTTCTTCATGTCGTGGCTCTGATCCGAGTCCGAAGATACCTGTTAATGTACTTTACTCCAGAAACATTGTTAAATCATGTTTTTGAGGACCTTCGGAAGCCGAAGGCCCCCAACAGTAGCCCCTCGCAATATTAATTTGTTAGAATGATATATTCAGATTGCGAAATGGACGAAGGCTATGAGCCGAAGGTCTGAAAAAACACCTTCCTTCTGCTAGAATAGCAACAGTCATTGGCAAATGGGACCCTCCAGTCTCCGACATAATGGGTTTATAAATAGGGGCTCGCCGCAATTTATTTGGCATGCTCTCTTGCCATCTGTTTTACCTGCTCAAATAGTTTTCTGCCTACAAATATTTGGTTGCCTCCCTAGTTTTAAGCTTCGGAAGCGAGAGGCAAGAATTCCGAAGGAATGTCTGAGGAGAAGAAGGTTGCCGCCGAAATGAAGCTGAGCCTTTCTGAAGAGATGCATCTGGGTTTTCTTGAGTCAATGGCAAAGACGAATACGAAGAAAATTACAAGGGAGATTTTAGAAGGTTTATCTGAAGATACTGGTGATAGTGACAGTTACGATGCAGACAGTGGGGGTGAAGATTCCGAAGATCGGCCATGGCGACCAAGCCATTCAGTCTTCGGAAAATCAACTATTGGGCAAAGTCACCTTGAAAACATGAAGGGTAGATACTTTCGAGATATGTCCATTGTGAGAGCAGATGCCGGAGAAAGAACTGTGCCGACTCCCGAAGATGATGAAGTCGTTATCTTCCGAAGCTTTTTAAAAGCTGGGCTACGATTCCCTTTAAGCAGATTTGTGGTAGAAGTTCTGAAAATATATCAGGTTTACCTTCATCAACTTACCCCTGAAGCAATAATAAGAATGGGAATCTTCGTCTGGGCTGTGAAGAGTCAGGGTCTAGAGCCAAGTGCGAAAAGCTTTTGCAATATACATGAATTGTTATATGAAACGAAGCCCAGGGGTAAAGAGCAATATCATAACAACTTTGGTTGCTACAGCTTCGGCGCTCGCTCTGGATCAAGCTGTCCCGTGTCCACCTTTCGTAAGAGATGGCCCGGAGAATGGATGAAAGAATGGTTCTATGTAAAAAATGATTTGAAGGTTCAAGAGGATATTAAGGATGTCATCATGTGCCCCATCTGGCAGCGCTTCGGACTCCGGAAACCGAAGGTAGAAATGGATGAAGCAGCCGAAGAATGCCAACGGGCCTTCGGCGTAGTCTGCTCTTTTATTGGGACAAGGGATTTAATACAAGAACACATTGCCTTCAGAGTGTGGCCTCTTGCAGATAATTGGGAAATGCCGAAAGAAACTATTAAAGAAACTGACGAAGGTGGGCTAGTCAGGCTGAAGTATACATTCAAGTATGGAGACAAGTTCGTTGAACCAGATGATGATTGGTTAAAGAGCATTGAAACTGTAAGTGATGAATTGCTTGGGATATATTCGAAGGCAGAAGATACTGCATTGTCAGCAGCCTTCGGAGGCCGAAGAAAGAAAAGACTGAACCGAGTCTTTGATGCAATTGGGTTCGTGTACCCCGACTACCATTATCCAGTGCGGGGGCAGAAAAGGAAAGGTACGGCTTCTGCAAAAGAAACTGCTTCAGCTGCTCCTAGCGAGCCAGCGCCGAAGAGAAAAGGGTGAAATTTCTCACACACCGGCCACGTTATATTGAACTAGCCACAGTGCATGAATTCGGCAGCGAAACGTCTTCGGCCCCCGAAGCTAAGGGATCAACTCTGCCGCCAGGAGCCAAAGAGCTGGCCGAAGTGCCAAAAACAAAAGAATTGGAGGAACCAAAGACTCTGTTACTAGAAACCAAAGAGCTGGCCGAAGCGCCAACGACAGAAAAGATGGAAGAAGCAAAAGCATCACCTGAGGGAGCGAAAATATCAGAAATTTTAAGTCCTTCAGAGAAAATTGAAGCAGCAAAAATGAAAAAGGGGACAACAGTGACCCCAAAAAGAAAAAGAATGGTTAATGTGTTAGATGTTTTGGAAACAATTAAACTTCCAAGCACAACCCCAAAGAAGACTGCTGAAACTTCTGAGGCGCTTGCTGAAGTATCCGTTGCTAAGGCTCCGAAGCAACAGACTGAAGTTGAAACCGGGCCTTCAGAACCAACCAAGGTAATACCTTTGGAAGTAGAAGAAGCAAAAATTGCAAGGGCAACTGAAGAAATGAAAATGTCAGAGCCTACTTTGGTCGAAGAAATTGATACTGCTGTCCCCGAAGCATCTTCCAAAATATACGATTATATTGTGCGTCATGCTTCGGGGAAAAAGTTATCGGAAGAAGAAGTTTTTGAAGCTAATCACTATGCCAAAGAATTGAAATATCCGAAGGGGGCACTAGTGTTCAATGGGACGAACGAAGAAGATTTCCTATACTGCCTCTCAGACAATAAAGAATTATCCGTCTGTCGGGAGATGTCTAGAAGTATGGGGTTTCCGAAGCTCGAAGCTGGATTATGTGCTATGACGAAGGAGGATCTTGCGGATAGTCTTGCGTACAATAGCCTGAAGGTATGGGAATTGGATGTTTACAAATTTTATAATTCGTAACTCATTCTTTTATTCTTATACCAACCCCCCTTTTTTACATATAGGGTTTAATTCTAAGCAACGCATTGAGAGCACAGAAGAATGCCGAAGACGAGAGCTATGAAATTGCATTCAACAACCTACGATCAGAAGTTATTAAACTGAGAAATAAAGCTCTGGAAAAGGATAAAATTCTGCTTACATTGGTGGACAAGGTAAAAAAGGACGAAGCTGCCTCAAAGGCCCAGGCCGAAGCCCAAAGACGTGAAATTAAAGATCTTCAGAAACAGCTAGCTAGAGCTAAAGAAGAGCGTATACTTGAAGAAACAAAACAAGAGCTTAGTGATCAATTGGCCAATCATTTAGAGATAAGTGTTAAAGAGCTTCGTGCATCCCAGAGGAGATGCTATGTTAAATCCATAGAGTGCGTCAAAAAGATAAAATCTAGCTTCGCCAGCGTTGGCGCATTCTCTAGTGAAGAGAATTTTTCAAGAGGCAATCCTGAAGGTCCAATGGAATGGATCAGTCACGAAGCAGAGGCCTTCGAGGAAATTCTAAATAGCCGTGGTGACATCTGCGCTTTTTCGGGTGCTAGGGGGATTGCTGCTGTTTTGGAGAGGAAAGGCTGTGAGCATGTAAAATCCTTAGCGCAGTCCGAAGCTACCTTGTCCTCTGAAGACATTAAAGACCCCTCACCCGAAGCAAGCATGGTCGGTGGGAAATTCTTCACCGATATCTGGGATAACGGCGGTCGAGAATTGGCGCAAGAAATTATTCAGAGGAGTGAAAAGGCATCCACGATGCTAGAAAAGTAGCGGAAGCTGCCGAGAAAAGTACAGAGCCCGAAGGGCAAATATGTATTAATTAGTGGTTTTTATCATGCTGTAATTTTTAATTCTCGTCTCTGTTCGCGGTTTGTAATAGTAATATAGCCGTATCTTTTCTTCCCTCGGAACCTGCTGAGGCATCTCCGGGCCCCCACCCGAAGGGGGACGATGAAATTAGAAAAATGGCCGAAGCCATTATGGACAAGGTTGTCAACCAACTATTGAATGAAGCTGCAGAGATAGTGCTTAAAGAGGATTGAATGCTATTGTAGAAACATTTGAAACGTAAAATGTGTAATATATTGTAACTTTAAATGTAATATATAATCTATTTATAGTTTAATTCTTTACGATGCGTGAAACTTTGCATACATACCATTTTTTGAGCCTTCGGCGAAAAAACACCTTCCCTTCTTTTCATGCTTCGTGAAGAAAATCCTTTCTATATCACAAGAATTTGCTTACTTCTCTGATGAAAAATGTCCAAGCTTCGTGAAATATTTTCCGAAGCTATAAAAAAGTTTTGTGTTGCGTTTCCGATGAGACTACACTTCATCTCAATTTGTCTTGTGCCTTAGCACGATTTTTCTCTTTTCCAAAATATTTCCCGAAGACCAACACCGTATCTCCTTCTTGTTCCACATGCAATATGCTGTATGATGCTTATGTTATGCAGAATGATGTGATGATGTTATGTTATGCAAAATGATATTTGTGCCGTAGATACATATCCTTGTAATAGAGCATACACACTTTTTATCCCAGCGTTGACTTTTCGCTGTAAGCCTCCCTTAGGAGCTTCTTCGCCTTTTACTTTCAGCGGAATCAACGTTTATTTTTCGCTGTAAGCCTCCCTTAGGAGCTTCTTCGCCTTTTACTTTCAGCGGAATCAGCGTTTATTTTTCGTTGTAAGCCTCCCTTAGGAGCTTCTTCGCCTTTTACTTTCAGTGGAATCAGCGTTTATTTTTCGCTGTAATTTTAGAAAACTTACTCTGCGTTCCCTTAGGAGCGACTTTTTACTGTTTCGAGGAATTTGTACTATGCCTGTTAGGACAAATGTTTGATAATACAAAGGTCCTTCATGCCACCATAAATTTGTATGCTTCGGCAAATCAAACCTATGGGAAAGACATATTTTTATTATGGTAATAGACGAAAATGTTACAAGAAATCGAAAAACGACAAAAGACACTTAAACTCCTCATAATTGTTTCTTATTAACAAAAAGGTAATACTGAATGTAAGAATGCGAAAGAACTGCTGTTGAAGTAGGATATCCATCAATAAATGTGCTTCGACTCTGGCACAGTGTTGTTGACTGTGCGAGCTTCGGACTCTTCTCTGAAATCTCTCTGAAGATGAGTGTGCTGACTCCCTTCTGGCTGCTGTCCTCGCTGCGTCGGCGGCGGTGGTGGTGGATGCTGCCAAGATGCTTGGGGTTGGCTTGCCGAAGCGGCAGAAGCTGCGGGGTGATTGCCTACATATTCTGGAATATAGGGCGAGTGATACGAAGCAGTATGCATGACCTGCTTCGGCTGACTTTGTTGCGCAGCTGCTTCTGCTATCTCCTTCTGTTTCTGGATGGTAACATGACACATCCTGGTGGTATGGCCCTTATCTTCACCACAGAATAGACAATAAATTTTTCTTGGCTGATCTCCAAACCTTCCCCCGAAGCCCCTAGCGCTTCTGCCGCTTGGCGCTGGCGGCCGAAAAGAACTTTGCTGCTAGCCCGAAGCTTGTGAAGAATATTGTGGCCTTTGCTGCTGACTCCCTCGATCATCAGTTTGAGCAGAGTTATGGATTGACCTAACGTGCCTCGGGTGAAATCTTCCTCCGAAGCCCCTGGTCATTTCAGAGAACCTCAATGCTTCCTCCCTTCTTTGGCGGAAATCATTGTCAGCTCGAATGTATTCGTCCATCTTTTGGAGCAGCTTCTCCAACGTTTGTGGTGGCTTCCTGGCAAAGTACTGCGCTGAAGGTCCCGGCCGAAGCCCCTTAATCATGGCCTCAATGACAATTTCATTGGGCACTGTTGGCGCTTGTGCCCTTAGACGTAGAAACCTTCGGACGTATGCCTGGAGGTATTCTTCGTGGTCCTGGGTACACTGAAATAAAGCTTGAGCAATGACTGGCTTCGTCTGAAACCCTGGGAAGCTAGTTATCAGCATATCCTTTAATTTCTGCCAAGAAGTGATTGTCCCTAGCCGAAGAGAAGAGTACCAAGTCTGAGCAACGCTCTTGACGGCCATGACAAAAGATTTTGCCATGACTGCCGTATTGCCACCATACGAAGATATGGTTGCTTCATAGCTCATCAGGAATTGCTTCGGGTCTGTATGACCGTCATACATGGGGAGCTGGGGTGGCTTGTAAGACTGTGGCCATGGTGTAGCCTGCAATTCTGTTGAGAGAGGAGAAGCATCATCAAAAGCAAAGTTTCCATGATGGAAATCTTCATACCAGTCATCCTCATTGTGGAAGCCTTCCTGATGAAGCTCTCTGCGTGGAGGCCTTCGGCTCTGATCATCTTGAACAAGATGACGAACCTCTTCAGAAGCTTCGTCTATCTGTCTCTGAAGATCAGCTAGACGAGCCATCTTCTCCTTCTTGCGTTGCACCTGTTGCTGAAGGATCTCCAGGTTTTGGATCTCCTGATCCAGGTCATCCTCCGGAGGTGTTGGACTAACAGCCTTCCTTTTCTGGCTTCGGGCCTCTCTAAGAGAAAGGACATCCTGATTGGGATCCAGCGGCTGTAAAGTACCAGCCCCTGTCGCTGAAGCTTTTTTCGGCGGCATGACGAAGGTGATGCTTGCCGAAAGTGTTCAAGACTCAAAAAATGGAAGTGAGTTCACCGGAGGTGGGCGCCAATGTTGGAGACTTGTTCTCAAATACTATGAATCAAGAACAAGGCAACACAAAATGTTAAATATCAAAAAAACCTTCGTCTTTCAAATCATTATTTCCTTTCGGACATAATGAATTTAGGACGAAGGTTATGAAGGTCATACCTTCATGATCATGATAAAAAATGGAAAACATTTAAACAAAATATAGAAAGTGACACAATTATTGTAAACATTATTATTAATCTATTTCTTATTTTTTATTACTTATTTGAACAAGAATAAATTACAAGTATACCTTCGGTTCGAAGGAAAAGAATACAGGCGTGACGCAAAAGTGAATGCCCAGTCAGCGTGAACAGTACGGGGATACTGTTCACCTATTTATAGGCACGGGTCGCAGCCCATGCAAAATTACATTAATGCCCTTTACATTTATCAATAACTCTATGATAATTCTTCGAGGTCTAATCTGGTTTTTCATCTTTAAATCGGTTTCCTTTTCCGCCGCTATCCCGAAGCTCTTCTACACGCAGCTTCGGCTCTGCGCCAACCTTCGTGTTTTTTGTGCTTCTTCATGCCGTGGCTCTGATCCGAGTCCGAAGATACCTGTTAATGTACTTTACTCCAGAAACATTGTTAAATCATGTTTTTGAGGACCTTCGGAAGCCGAAGGCCCCCAACAAATTCAATTTCTACCCATGGCTTCTAAATAATGTGGGGAGTTCATATAAAAATTTTGAACATTTTTGGGATTACCATTTATCTTTTAAAAATCCAAAACTATTTCTTTAAGCTATTTTAAATGCCCTAAAATTCCTTGTTTAAACTAAAAATCATGAAACTATTTTTATTAAATTCTAGGGAAAATAATAAGCCTAGGAAAATTGGTTTCACAATTTTAGGATTTTTCTATAATTTTTAATAGATTTCCAAAGTTCTTCTGAAAAAGAAAAAGGAAAAGACTCAACAGTATTGGGCTCAAACTGGCCCAAGCGGCCCAACTCCACGCAGAAGCGCGCCCGCGCATGCGCGCCTGCAGACTTTGCACGGAGACCTCCGCGGTTTTCAGTATCCCGAACCGAGTCCAAAACACTATTTAAACAGTCGCTGACATTTTACACAGGGGTCCCCCAACTTCTGTTTCTTCACCAGATAAACCCCTGACGACGAACGGCGCTGCGCAGAGCTCCAGCAAGCTCGCATGCCGGCCGATCCACGCAACGACTGACGTCCAGGCTTGGCCGAAGTCAAATTCAAGACCTAAGGACTGTTTCTCCCAAACTAATTTCATAAACGGTGACCTATCCTGCGCTGTCCACGGTGACAGTGGTTAACGCGGACACTCGACCGCGTTCACGGTGACCAATGGAGTTCTAGCTTAATTGGATGGGTCAGTGATTATCAAGAGCAAACAAGAGTGCCGAAACAAGAACGCAGAGGGCGAGATTGGACCTGATTTGGGCTGGCCGCGGCGAGGGACTCTTCGCGGTGGCGGAAACTTGATTTGGGGGGAGTTGGAAATTCCAGAGCTCGGGTGAACGATTACGGGTGGGAGTGGGTGCTAAGGCTTCACGATGATATGGCGCAGCTAACCGTGGGCTCAATTTATAGGGAGAGCGAGCGGTGACCGTGAATCAGGGCGCTGACGCGCGGCGGCCGGAGGTGAAGAAGAACGCTGATGCGGTGAATACGTGTTCAGTGTCGTGGCAGTAATTCCGGTGGTTGACAGGAAGCTAGAGGGAGTCACGGCGATGCGGTGGCGAGGTTGGGACACCTGGCGCAAGGTCGGACGACGGCTATCACCGGCGTTCTTATCGGCTTCCACCGCGGTGACACAGTACGGTGGCCGGAGTTCTTTAACGGTTGGAGCTTATCCACGGCGGTGATCTCCAAGCGTTGTCCACTTACCCCGAGCACAAGTTGGGCCGGCTGTCGCACGAATCACGGCGGCAATCGGTCGCCGGCGGTAAGTCAGCCGCGCTGTCGGTCTGATCTTCAACAGGCACTGTTGTGGGGGACAGATATCCCCCGGGTCCACTAAAGGAGTAAAAGACCTCACGAAAGGCCCAAGGGCCCGATAAATCGTAAGGTCATTCTTTCGTGGGCCTGGGGAGAAACAACCAACAAAGCAGAGCGACGTGAGACCGGATTGGAGCAAACCCGGATGGCCCACAACGTCGAGCGAGTAAATCGCAACAGAGACCCGACTTTCCCGCGCTGAAGCCCCCATGCAACGGAGCCATGCGAGGATAAGTCGGCGAGGGTTACGTAGGGATAAACTCAAGAGGTTCACTACCTTTTAGCTACTTGTTGTTATCATATCCACATGTACTGCCCCACGGTCGAGTATATAAGGCCTAGGGGGCACCCCTTCAGATCGATCGACCCTATCCTACTTAGTCACCCACATCAACTCTCTGTGTCTTCAACCCAGAGAGCCCTCTTGTAACCACGCTCACCAAGCATACTCACCAGGACGTAGGGTGTTACGCGTCTCTAAGCGGCCCGAACCTGTAAATCTTGTCCACTGTCCCTCGTGCGATCGGCACGAACCATTTTGCTACAGTCGTCGACACCGTCCTACTCCTAGAAACACCTTGAGGGGCAACCCCGGGTGTGCGGTCAGACCCAAAACACCGACAGCTGGCGCGCCAGGTAGGGGGTGTGTCAACGATCCAAGCTAGCTCAATGGCCGTCACCTTCTACAGCAAGATCACCATGCGTCCTGGATCCATATTCTACTTCGGGACAATCTCATCTGTAGCAGATGAAGAGGGAATTCTACACCGTATCGCGGATCCGCCGGAAAAGAAGTCTCCTCCAACGAACTCCGAAAACGCCGGAGAGGCGCAACCTCCAGCTCTTCGGAAAAAGATCGTCTCCGGAAAGTTGGGGGCCGAGGGCTCGCTGACCCGGAAGACTCCGTTGTCTACTTCCCCGACAAAAGAATGGACACGGATCGCGAGGAAGAAGGAGACCAGAGAAAAGCAAGTCGTTCTTTCCGTTCCTCCGGCCTCAAATGAGAACGGAGAGAAAGTCGCCACGACAGCAGCTCCGTTCTACCCCGACGTCCTCTTCATCGGGAGAGTGGAGTCGCCTACCGTCTCCGACGATGAGCTGACCGCACTCGGAGAAGAACCGCCTCAACGAGAATCCCGCCGACGGAGGAATCGGCGCAGGAACGTTCGACGACATCACGCAGCCGGAGAACGGGATCCGGAGCAGCCTGTCTCGCGAGACGAGGTCTCGGAGATAGGAGAAACTCCGGAAGAACGCGTCTTCAGAGAACGAAGGAACTCCCGACGACGTGATCGCCGACGGGCTCAGGAACAAGCTGAGCAAGACGCAAGACAACGCCGGGAGAATCCGCTCTTCGGGCGCAACCTGAATCCCGACTTCACTCGAGCTATGAACACGCCAAGCGAAGTCGGAGGGGTACTAGCTCGGATAGCTGATGGACTTCCTCGGACTCCCGACGCCGAGGGATACCGACGCCTATTCACCCAGGCAGCCAACCATCTTCTACCGCTCGCTCACCCGCCGAACGATCTACGACACGCCATCAACAGTCGCCGAGACACGCGAAGCTCCATCAATGCTTCGCGCGAACGGCGGCATGAGAACGAGATTCGCCGTCGGGAGGAGTATGACCGGGATCATGGCATCCCGACTCAGAGCCAGGCCACAAGGACTGAGTCGGCAACGGCCTCAACTGGCGGTACCACCCGGGGACGGTCGAGGAACCACAATCACAACTCCCCTCCCCAGGACAGACATCGTCCCCGACGACAGGAGGACACGTGCGGAGTGTCCGCTCTTACTCCACGCCTTAGGGCCATCCAATGGCCTCCCAACTTCAAGGTATCCAATGTCGACAAATATGAGCCTAAGCAGGATCCAGGGGGTTGGCTAGCCGTCTACACCATCGCTGCTCGAGCTGCCGGGGCATCTGAGGACGTTATGACCGCGTATTTGCCCATCGTCCTTGGGCAAGATGCGCTACAGTGGCTACGACATCTACCCCGACACTGCATCGACGACTGGGGAGACTTTAGTCGACGTTTCACCGCCAACTTCCAGTCCCTCTCCGACAAGCCAGCGCAACCGTGGGACCTCAAATCCATCAAGCGCCGGGGGGATGAGACTCTCCGGTCGTACCTCAAAAGGTTCCAGACCATGAGAAATCGCATCCCCGAGGTCACGGAGGCGGCCGTGATCGAGGACTTCTACAGAGGATCCAACGACTCGGCTTTTGTCCGAGCCATACTACAGAAGGCGCCGACTACTTCCGAGGAGCTGTTCCGGGAAGCCGACCTCTACATCACCACCGACGAGCGAGCTCAGGACCTCATCGGAGGAGCAAAGCCTGCACCGGCAGCACCACGGCGCGACGCGAACCAGCCACCCGACAAACACTGGGAGAAGAGGCCTCGCGAAGAAGTACACGCTGCCGGACCACCTGCCTCTCGCGCCCGAGGAGGACCTCGCAGAGGCGAGCGCACGCTGGACGACATCCTCGACGCCCAGTGCCCATACCACAAGGACATGCGCCACACTCTTCGCAACTGCCGGGACTTCAAGCACTCCATTGGGCATGGCCGACCCTTCCAACCTCTACCTCCTCCTCCGCCGAGGGGAGGACCGGATGAACCACGACAACCTCATCAGCCGGAGGAGGGAGGAGGAGGAGCTTTCCCACGCGTCGACAGGGAGGTCAACGTCATCTTCGGCGGACATGGGTCGCAGGAGAACAAAAGACAACAAAAGCTCAACGACCGCCAGATACTGGTGGCGACCACCGGTCCTCCCGCCCCATACCGGTGGTCAGAACACCCGATCACCTTCACTCGGGAGGATCAATGGCTCAACTTCGACCATCCGGGCAAATACCCGCTCCTCGTCGATCCGGTGATCCGGGAGAGCCGGGTGAAGAAGGTGCTAGTGGACGGGGGGAGCAGCATCAACGTCACCTTCCCCCGGACACTCCAAGGCTTGGGGGCTCACCTCAAAGAGCTCCACAAGTCGGACACTCCTTTCTTCGGCATCGTGCCGACGGAGGGGGAATACCCGCTGGGCCACATCTACATGCTGGTCACCTTCAGAACTCCGGAGAACTACAGAACCGAGTTCCTGAGGTTTGAAGTGGCGAACTTCGACTGCGGGTACAACGCCATCATCGGAAGGCCGGGATTGGCCAAATTCATGGCCATTCCGCACTATACATACATGATACTGAAGATGCCAGGACCACAAGGGATCATAACTGTGCGTGCCGACTTCCAAGGCGCCGCAGAATGTTTCCGAGTGGCCATCCAAGCAGCCCTCACCACCAAGCCGTCAACGGTCCCTTCTGCACTGGCGAACTCTAAGCCTGAGGAGGACCTCGCAGTACCGGCAAACGAAGCTCAGGCCGCGACCTCTATGCGGCCGACTGAAGAAACCAAGCGAATCAACCTGGGGTTCGCTGATGAGCGCAAGACAGCCATCATCAGCTCCAGCTTGGGCGACAAATAGGAAAGCGCGCTCGTCTAGTTCCTGCAAGACAACCGAGATGTATTCGCATGGCAACCTGCGGATATGCCGGGAGTCCCAAGAGAACTGGCCGAGCACAAGTTGAAGGTTTACCCCCAGGCGAGGCCAATCCGGCAAAAGCTACGTCGTTTCACGCCCGATAAGAGAGAGGCCATTCGCGCCGAGTTAGCTCGCTTGGTTGCGGCTGGATTTATTAGAGAAGTATTACACCCCGAATGGTTAGCCAACCCTGTTCTTGTACTCAAAAAGAATAAAGTGGATTGGCGCATGTGCGTCGACTATACTGATCTCAACAAACACTGTCCGAAGGATCCCTTTGGGCTCTCGAGGATAGATCAGGTGGTGGACTCCACCGCCGGATGTTCTGTGCTGTCTTTCTTAGATTGTTATTCCGGGTATCATCAGATTAGTTTGGCAAAAGAAGACGAGGAAAAAACGGCGTTCATCACTCCGTTTGGTGCTTTCTGTTATACCTCCATGTCGTTCGGCCTCAAAAACGCTGGAGCGACTTATCAGAGAGCCATTCAAACATGCTTAGCCGATCACTGGGGCAAGCGTGTGGAGGCTTACGTAGATGATGTGGTAATCAAAACAGAAAATTCGGAAAACTTCATCGAAGACTTACAGCTAGTTTTCAACAGCTTGAGACGATATAGATGGAAGCTCAATCCCGAAAAATGTGTTTTCGGGGTACCAGCAGGAAAATTGCTCGGGTTTATTGTCAGCCACCGGGGAATTGAGGCTAATCCAGATAAGATTGAAGCTATCATGAAGATGGAAGCTCCTCGGTCACAAAAGAAGGTTCAGCGACTTACTGGATGTATGGCAGCTCTGAGCAGATTTATATCCAGGCTAGGAGAAAAAGGTTTGCCATTTTACAAGCTACTCAAGAAGGTGGATAAGTTTCAATGGACTTCAGAAGCACAAGAAGCTCTAGATGCACTGAAGAAATTCTTGACAACACCACCAGTACTGAAACCACCCCAGCGAGCTATGTCGACTCAACCGGCTGAAGATTTGCTGCTGTATATCTCTTGCACGACTCACATGGTAAGCACCGCGTTGGTAGTCGAGCGAGTAGAAGAAGGACATGCCTATCCAGTACAACATCCTGTTTACTTCATCAGTGAAGTTATAGGCCCCTCGAAGAAAAAGTATCCTTAGGTTCAGAAGCTATTATATGCAGTACTTCTAACTGCCCGCAAGCTGCGTCACTACTTTGACGACCACAAAGTCATAGTAGTCACTGGTTTTCCAATAGGGGATATTCTTCACAACAAGGAAGCCATTGGCCGAATAGCCAAGTGGGCTTGCGAGCTGGGATCCCACGACATCGAGTTCCGACCTCGCACTGCCATCAAAACTCAAGCACTGGTAGATTTCGTATCAGAGTGGACAGAACAAGTACCGGATAATCCAGAAACTGCAGAAGTATGGCAAATGTATTTTGATGGCTCGCTGAAGCTGCAGGGAGCAGGAGCAGGGATTCTCTTCACCGCACCTGGAGGCGAACACCTCAAGTACGCCCTCCAGTTGCTATTCCCGGCCTCTAACAATGCAGCCGAGTATGAAGCTTTGATACACGGATTGAACATCGCCATATCACTGGGCGTCAAGAGATTGATGGTATACGGAGATTCTCTGGTAGTCATCAACCAGATAAACAAGGAATGGGATTGTTCAAGCGATTCAATGGGAAAATACTGCGCTGCCATCCGAAAGCTGGAAGATAAATTCGAAGGTCTGGAATTTCATCATATAGAAAGAGATCGGAACACAGCAGCCGATGTACTGTCCAAGCTCGGATCCAGTCGAACTCAGGTCCCACCCGGAGTCTTCGTGCAAGAAATTCTGCAGCCGAGTATCTCAATGGATCAAACAGAAGAGTGCAACATCATAAATCAACCCGAGTCAGACTCTGATGACTGGAGAAGGCTGATTATTAAGTATATAAAGAATGAAGAAGAACCAGACGACAAGAACTCGGCAGAGCGCATTGCCAGGCAGTCGGCTCACTATACACTCATTGGGGAGGTATTGTACAGAAGGGGCGCATCAGGCATCCTCATGAAGTGCGTTCTCCCGTCCACTGGGAAGCAACTTCTGGAGGAGGTCCATGCAGGGCAATGTGGAATACATGCAGCATCCAGAACACTAGTCGGGAAGGTTTTCAGGTCAGGATTCTATTGGCCAACAGCGAAGAACGATGCAGCCGAGTTAGTTCAGAGGTGCGAAGCTTGCCAATACTTGTCAAAGCAACAACACATGCCAGCACAGCAACTACAGACCATACCAGTAACCTGGCCTTTCGCATGCTGGGGACTGGATATGATTGGACCTTTCAAGAAAGCTCAAGGGGGATATACTCATGTATTGGTGGCGATTGACAAATTCACTAAATGGATAGAGTTCAAGCCCATTGCTTCTTTAATCTCTGCTAAAGCCGTGGAATTCATACAAGACATAATATTCAGGTTCGGAATACCAAACAACATCATCACTGACTTAGGATCCAACTTCACCAGTTCAGAATTCTTCGACTTCTGCGAGCAAAAGAGCATTCAGATCAAGTACGCATCTGTAGCACATCCAAGAGCCAACGGGCAGGTTGAGCGAGCCAACGGAATGATATTGGAGGCACTCAGGAAAAAGGTCTTCGATAAGAATGAAAAATTCGCAGGAAAGTGGATAAGAGAATTGCCTTATGTTGTTTGGAGCCTAAGAACCCAACCTAGCCGAGCCCTGCATGGAAACACTCTTTTCTTCATGGTCTATGGGTCGGAGGCAGTGCTACCTGCTGACCTCAAGTTTGGGGCGCCAAGGTTGATCTTCGAAAGCATAGCAGAAGCTGAGGCCACCAGGTTGGAGGACATTGATGTACTTGAGGAAGAACGGCTGAATACGGTAATCCAATCAGCACGGTACCAGCAGACACTAAGGCGCTATCACGACAAGGCTGTGCGGCAACGGTTCTTTTCAGTAGGAGACCTCGTCCTCCGCCGAATTCTAACGGGGGAGGGACGGCACAAGTTGTCACCCTTATGGGAAGGACCCTTCATGGTAGCAGAAGTCACTCGGCCCGGATCGTATCGTCTCACTCAGATGGATGGCACAGAAGTTGGGAACTCCTGGAACATATAGCACCTCAGAAAGTTTTATCCCTAGATGTATTTCAAAACTGCTGGGGCAACAATGTATTCCGTAAAGTGGAAATATGTCATCAATAAAGAGAGATTTCAAAAATAATCAGTTCGTTTACGATTGACTTGCATTCTTACTTAACTGAGGGTGACCACTATGCCCTACAAACGGAGCAATCGACTTAAGTCGACAACGATTTAAGGCGGTGCAACATGCTCATGCTTACTTAACTCGGGGTGACCACTATGCCCTACAAACGGAGCAATCGACTTAAGTCGGCAACGACTTAAGGCGGTGCAACATGCTCACGCTTACTTAACTCAGGGTGACCACTATGCCCTACAAACGGAGCAATCGACTTAAGTCGGCAACGACTTAAGGCGGTGCAACATGCTCACGCTTACTTAACTCGGGGTGACCACTATGCCCTACAAACGGAGCAATCGACTTAAGTCGGCAATGACTTAAGGCGGTGCAACATGCTCACGCTTACTTAACTCGGGGTGACCACTATGCCCTACAAACGGAGCAATCCACTTAAGTCGGCAACGACTTAAGGCGGTGCAACATGCTCACGCTTACTTAACTCGGGGTGACCACTATACCCTACTAACGGAGCAATCGGCTAAAGTCAGTGGCGACTTAAGCCGGTGCAACATACTCGCGCCTATATAATTCAGGGGATGACTTCCATATCCCGCAAACAAATTTCATAATCATCATGCGTCATTTCATTACCGCAAAATCACGAATCAATAAATTCTGATACAATAAGAGAGTAATTATGTCATTCAAATGATAAACTGATGTCCTCTAACAAATACTCGATCATGCTAACCGCGCCCTCAGAGCACGCAAAATGTTTCTCTATTTCCCAATGTCTTTCTCAGGAACGACCGACGAAGAAGGGCGACTCGAGGAATCGGGGGCAGCATTCACGTCGGCCTTTATGTCTTCAGGAACAACCACGTCGGGCCTCCTCATTAAGATTCGTCCCGCCCGAATAGCCTTATCCATGGCTTTATCGCGCTGGGCTTTGAGAGTAGCAGCAGTTTCTTCGGCAACTTTAGCAGCCAGCCGAGCAGCCTCTAACTCCTGGGCAATGGATTTCTTGGAAGCTCAGAGTTCTTTGATGGTGGCATCCTTTGCTGATATCAATTGCTTAAGGCGGGTCACTTCGTCCGCAGATTCCTGCAGCTTACAACGTTGATTGTCCAGTTCCTCCATTGTAAAACGGTGACTCCTCTCCAAGATTGACAGTGAGTTGCTAGAATCACGATACAATCTGTCAAGATTGTCACGAGAAGCAGCAAGGATACGCTTTTCTTCCTGCAAACAAAAATCAACTCCTTCAGAAACCAAGCAAGTAATAGGAACATATCAAGGCAAGGCACAGTTTTGTAAGTTACCTTTTCAGAGTCAAGCCGAGCATGAAGGCAAGAACTCAGGGCATTGGCGTCATCCAAGGCAGCGGAGACCTGATTCAGTTCAGTTTGGCTCTGAGAGTACTTCTCCTCGAAGTCAGCGCACCGTTGAACCATTTCAGCCTGATCTCGGGAATGTTTTTCCTCAAGAATTGCAATCTGCCGAGTCATTCCTAGCAAGAGGTAATCAAACAAAACGAGGTCAGAAGGTAAAACAGTCCGCAACAAAGGCGAAGAGAAGAAAAAGGGCACTAACCAGCGTTAGTTGCCTCCAGCTTGGATACACGGCGATGAAGTGACACTGGATTCCAACACGCAAGAGACGACGCCACTTCTGGGACGGAAACACCCTGCAATCTCAGCTGGCTGGTCATCCCATCCACCAAAGCCTGATGAGAAGAACAGATGAACATAATGACAAAAGTTCATGCAACGTAAAGATCAAGCTAAAGTACAACACAGTACCTGGAGGTTGGAAAAGAACGAAGGGATCCCCAAATCAGGAGAAATCAGCTGATAACCAGGCGCAAGACCACCACCCGAAGCAGCTTGCAACGGACCAGTAGGAATCAGCTCAGTGCCTTCAACAGAGCCAAACGCCAGATCAGTGGGGACGCTGCCCTCTAAAGCGACTCCCTGGTCCAAAGTTTGGGCTACCACCATGCAGCCAGAGTGTGGAGGTGAACCCGCGTGAACGTCCATGGAAGTGCAGGAAGGAGACCCTGCTTGGGCACCCTCGGGGGCTGGGTCATAGTTGGCACTGCCCACTTGAGCCGGATCATCCCCGGCAGCACCCTCGGGGGCTGGGCAGTGGCTTACACTCTTCACCCGAGCTAAGTCATCCCCGGCGACATCCTCGGGGGCTGGGCATGTGTCAGCACCATTCTTGAGGTCCAGGCTCTCCGCAGTAACCACCTCTAAGGTTGACGGGCCTTCAGCCACTTCCATGGGACCAGGACAATCCAAGTCAGCATCCCGACCCTCGAGATCGCGCTCTAAGGTCGACGAAGCACGGGATGACCTCAACCCAGCATCAGGCACGGCAGCGCAAACCTCCGTTGCATCATCATCCACTGGCTCTGATAACAAGTCCTCTGGGACCATATCCTCAAGAGTTTGATCAAAGTTGGCCAGGGACAGTTCTTGCAGACCAATGAGGGCAGACAAAGCAGGAGAAGGAACTCCACTACTTCCACCGCTGGCGATGAACTGCCGACTGTTTTTCCGAGTTAAAGGAGCTTCATTTTCTTCATCCTCATCTTCCACAGTGACAACACAAGCAGCACCCCCATTGGGATCAGCAACAGATGGAGCACCCACATTGGGATCAGTAGCAGTTTGGGTACACCCATTGGGGTCGGCGTCAGTAAGTCCAGTCGCAGGCACTTCTTCAGTAGCAGGAACTGAGGTACCAGCGTCCTCATCAAAACTGGATACTCGTCGGAGGCGTCTTCTTTTCTTCTTTTGCTCATCAGCAGAAGGCTCAGGCTGATTGGTTCGGCTAGGGCGCCTCGGGCGAGTACTGACAGGTTTCTGGACATCCAAAGTTGTATCAACCTCTGGAAGGGGCACCACTGCCAACGTACCAGCAAGAGCAGCGTCGGAGGAATCCTCAGCTAGCAGATCAAGCATGGCATTTATGTCCGCATCACTAGGGTTCAGGGGCACCTCAAAATGGACCTGCCGTTCGTCATCAGGAATCTCCCCAAGCGAAGCAACCAAAGTACTGACTTCTTCAGCAGAGGGTCGCACTCTAAGGCCCAAATTGCCATCAGTCACAGGCGGATTTGACAGAAAAAGGGTGAAGGTTTTGGGAGGAGGCAGGTTCCAGGCCGAGTATGCCACTGGGGCACCAACATTTGACACCTTACCCCTGAGGATCATTTCAAGTCGGCTTACCAAGTCTACAGAAGGAATTCTCCTATTGGTAACCCGAGTTGAGTCGGCTAGCCCTCGATACAGATATGCTGGATAGGCCCTGTCTTTCAGTGGCTGAATGTTCTTGAAAACAAAGTCAGCGACCACAGCTCCAGCAGTTAGACCTCTCTCTTTTAGCAGTCCAACTTCAGTCAGCAACACACCTGCCTCAGCCACTTCCTGATCTGTGGGAGACTCGGTCTAGCTCGGAGTACGAACGTCTGGCTGTCTTCCCGACCGGGAGGGGAGAGAATTTCCATAATTATCAACTATGAACCACTCTAGACGCCATCCCTTAATACTGTCCTTGAGGGGAATCTCAAGATACTCAGTTTTCCGCCCGCGGCGCATCTCCAAACTGGCACCTCCGACCAACTGATGTTGTCCCCCGGCCATCCCAGGGCGACAATGATACAAATACTTCCACAAACCGAAATGCGGCAGCACGCCAAGAAAGGCTTCGCATAGGTGAACGAAAATGGAGATTTGCAGAATGGAATTAGGGTTCAAATGGGTCAAGTTAATGTGGTAGAAATCAAGGAGGCCACGGAAATAGGGAGAGATGGGAAGGCCGAGGCCGCGGAGAAGAAAAGGAGCGTAAACTACAGACTCGTGGGTATCCTCTGTCGGGACAGTAGTCCCGTGGCAAATCCGCCAAGAACAGAGTTCCCGCGGAGGAAGAACCCCGATGGATACGAGGTGGAGAAGTTCAGCTTCGGAAATGATGGACATATGGTTACCTGCGAAAGGCAACTGGCTGTTGGGGTCGATTGGAGGGATCACCGCAGCAGACGAGCTCGCAGTTTTCCTCTTGGGCGCCATCTCGATTTTCACCAGCGAACAGAGTAAGAGGCGAATGGCAGAGAGGATTCGGAAGCGGGAATGCAAGAACTAGGGCACGGAAAGCAAAGGCGGCTAAAAGCGCAGCTCTTATGGGATATTCTCGAGCCAGATACCGTTTCAAAAAGTACCCAGTCATCACCCGGCGGTTATTTCCGAAACCCCAGCATGCCACGTGGTCATCCGGCAGTTATTTCCAAAAAGCCGATGCGCCACCTCATCACTCGGTTATCATCCTCAAGATAACTCATGCGGCCGGCTATCACTCGGCGTTGACTCTAAAACGCTGATTTCATATTCAGTCGCTCGGCATTACCTCTAAAATGCCGACGTCACCATCCAGTCACTCGGCGTTGCCTCTAAAAACACTGTTTTCGTATTCGGTCACTCGGCACTACCTCTAAAAAGCCGATGCCAACCTCCAGTCACTCGGCGTTGCCTCTAAAACGCTGATCTTGTGTTCAATCGCATGGCATTACTTCTAAAATGCCGACGTCGACCTTCAATCACTCGGCGTTGCCTCTAAAACGCTGATCTCGTGTTCAATCGCTCGGCATTACTTCTAAAATGCCGACGTCGACCTTCAATCACTCGGCGTTGCCTCTAAAACGCTGATCTCGTGTTCGATCGCTCGGCATTACTTCTAAAATGCCGACGTCGATCTTCAATCGCTCGGCGTTGCCTCTAAAACGTCGATACCGACTACAAGATTACTCGGCAGCTACTTCTGGAAGCGTCAGTGTGATGCCCAAGTTATTCATCTACTGTCTCAAGAGAATCAGTTTTATAATCAAGCAAAGCGAGTCATCAAGAAGAAGCCAACATCATTCTTTCATTAAGGGAAGACAATAAGCTTACAAATCAACTCTTTGCGAGTTGATGCTCCCCTACTATTACTACATTACATTACTACTACTACTATACTACGCTATACTACTCTACATTACTACTACATTATTCTAACTACACTGTACTAATATCTAAAGACCAGTGGCGCTTAGCCACTGGCCTTGCTGCTGCTGCCACCGCCGCCACCCCTGGTGCTGCCCTTGCTGCTGCCGCCTCTGGTGCTTCCCTTGCTCCCGTCGCCGCCGCCGCTGCCCCCGCCGCTGCCGCTGCCGTCACCGTCGCCGTCGCCACCGTCGTCGTCGTCGTCGTCATCCTCGTCCTCGCCGCCGTCCGAGTCCTCCTCATCCGAGGAGTACTCCGACTCATCCGAGCCCTCGAGCCCGGAGCGCTCGACGGCCCGGATGTACGTCCAGACTTCCGCGGCAATCCCCTGGGAGTCGTCTGAATCATCAGACGACGCCGGGGGAGAGACGGGAGCCGGAGACCCCTCGGACTCGGAGGAGAACTCCTCCTCCGAGTATTCCGAGTCGCCGAAGTCCTCCGACGGAGGAGTCGGCTCGCGCTTGCGTTTGTTACTCTTGCCCATGGCGGAAGCAGACGGGAGAGAAGAGAAGGATGCAGTAAAGAACAGCGAAGAGATGTGAAAAAACCAGAGGGGCAACGGCGTTATTTATAGAAGGGAAAGGCAACCGCTCACCTCCAACCGTGGTCACTGAACAGTCGCAAAGCATTCAATAAGCACTTCCACCCGTCTGAAGACACGTCAGACGGCTGACGCCGTTTCATGCAACACTACACCCATTGGGACTCCAGTCAAACAGCGCAAAGGATATGATTACACTCGCCGTCCCATCACATTACTACTCAGAAGCAGCCGGCTAAAACACTCAGCGTACCAAGCCGTCCCTTGCCCACACCCATTGGGGGGGACGCCCAGGAATTATCAGTATATTTTTCAAAACGGTCACATCTGTGCAGGGCACGCAGTGAATACCTCAAGACAAAAATGAGATATCAGTAAGGATCAGAGGAAAGCCAAATATAGCCAGCGAAGTACAATATATGGCCGACAGAAGCGACGTGAAGACTAGACAGAGAACGTCCATCAAACGTCCAATCAGTTGCAGAAGCAAATAAATTGCACTACCTAGCAAGATATGGATGGATTGCAAACTCGGCTGCTAAAGACAAAATATATGCTGACCTCTGCAGCAAAATATTGATGACATAATGCTGACCTCCAAAGCGTAATGCAAATAGCTTCATGCCAATTTCTACAAACGAAAGGGATAATTTTCAGCAAAGAGGCACGAAAGGAAGACCTTCGAATGGATTATCCTTGAAAAATCCATTTGAAGGTCGGGGGCTACACCCATTGGGTGCACCTCCGGTGCACCCCATGGATTATCATTCCAAGCCGAAAGAGTGCCGACTTCTAAGGCGTGGGACAAGATTAAAAGACCAACCCTCAACCAAGATGCAGGAGCACAAATGGAGATAATTTCTAGGGAAGACCTTTGAGTAGATTGTTTTCTAAAATCTACTCAAAGCTCAGGGGCTACACCCATTGGGTGCACCTCCGGTGCACCCAATGAAGTTCAGAATCCTACAAAATTGAAATGCCGACCTCTAAGGCACAAGCATGAAACTAAGCTTCGGTCAAATGAGTGATCGGAGCAAGAGAAGACAGCAGGAAGACGTTCTTCTTCAAAACACCCGCAAGTTGGACCTGGGATCTTTGGGCTGATTACTTCTAAATTAACCCAAAGATCGGGGGCTTGTGGGGGACAAATATCCCCCGGGTCCACTAAAGGAGTAAAAGACCTCACGAAAGGCCCAAGGGCCCGATAAATCGTAAGGTCATTCTTTCGTGGGCCTGGGGAGAAACAACCAACAAAGCAGAGCGACGTGAGACCGGATTGGAGCAAACCCGGATGGCCCACAACGTCGAGCGAGTAAATCGCAACAGAGACCCGACTTTCCCGCGCTGAAGCCCCCATGCAACGGAGCCATGCGAGGATAAGTCGGCGAGGGTTACGTAGGGATAAACTCAAGAGGTTCACTACCTTTTAGCTACTGGTTGTTATCATATCCACATGTACTGCCCCACGGTCGAGTATATAAGGCCTAGGGGGCACCCCTTCAGATCGATCGACCCTATCCTACTTAGTCACCCACATCAACTCTCTGTGTCTTCAACCTAGACAGCCCTCTTGTAACCACGCTCACCAAGCATACTCACCAGGACGTAGGGTGTTACGCGTCTCTAAGCGGCCCAAACCTGTAAATCTTGTCCACTGTCCCTCGTGCGATCGGCACGAACCATTTTGCTACAGTCGTCGACACCGTCCTACTCCTAGAAACACCTTGAGGGGCAACCCCGGGTGTGCGGTCGGACCCAAAACACCGACAACTGTACCATGGCGAGCACTTATTCAGAGCAGCTGACAGAGCACTTTGGAGCATGATTTACTCTCAATTTCCAATGACAACTCCACCCAAGCTCTGCAGCAAAATTATAGAGCTATAAACCAGCAATAATTCGACTATAGGACTTGAACTCATTTGAGCACTAGATCGAGGTTGAATTCATGCTTAAAGTTTCAGTGATCACACTGTCTGTCTGAAAATTCAGACATTGGCATCCTGACAGCCCAACTTCAACCTTAATTATCTCCAGATTTTTCTCAATAACATGGCTTGCACTCTTAAGCAAAATTGTTCACCTAAGATAGATCTACATAGTTGATGTGCTGACCTAGGGCAAAGATCCTATATTTTAAAGGTTACAAGGCTCCAAAGTTGAGCCAATATCCCTGAAATCAGACTTAGACTATTAAGGACTTAAGAGGTGAGTTTTGCAAATAAGCCCAAAACTTAGGGTTTAACTTGCAAATTCACATATTTGTGACCCAAATGACTTAAGGTACTTATTTAACTTAGTTTTTGCACTTTAGTCCAAAAGTGGACTAATTTTGCACATAGGTCCCTAGGGTTTGGTTTTAGGGTTTTCCAGGATTCCATTTAGGGTTTTTAGTATCCCAGGGGTATAAATGTGATTCAACTTTATTTTTGGGGACATTTTCTGACTTTTTCCCTAAAGCCTTTAGGTTTTCTCAACTTGGGTTAAGTTTTACCCCTTTAATCCCTATTTAGGGTTAAGTTCCCTATCCAGGGTTCTATTTGCAAAATACCAAAGCAATACAACTTGTTTGAAATTTTTACCTAGTGAATGCACTCTAGGTGTGTCAAACATATGCAATGCCAATGCTTATGATGTCATGCTCAAGTTTTAGTTACAGTAACACCAGGGGTGTTACATATATTTTCCATACCTTGTAATATATTTTTACCTTTTCACCCATGTATGGATTGCTTTGCTGTGGACGAAACTTGTATCTTTTGAGCCGAAGGCGAAAAACACCTTCCCTTATTTTCGTACACATCGAAGCATTTCCTTGGATAAAATGTGTATGTTTGAAACGAGGCTTCTCCATGTTCATCGAAGCACTATCGTCGAAGCCGGAGTATTTCTATTCGTGCTTTATGTCATGATGATGATGATCCTATGAATGTCTAAATGAATGTATGCATGAATGCAATGAATGATGTGATGTAATATGCAAATGAATGTCCCAAACGCACACGAAGCCACACCCAGACTCTGCATCCCCTTAGGAACGACTTTGGAGTCTTTAAGCTCTGCATTCCCTTAGGAATGACTTTGGAGCTTCTTCACCTTGTATTTCGGTGGCATTTAAGCTCTGCATCCCCTTAGGAATGACTTTGGATCTTCTTCACCTTCTATTTCGATGGCATTTAAGCTCTGCATCCCCTTAGGAACGACTTTGGTGCTTCTTCACCTTTTATTTCGGTGGTATTTGGCACTGCATTCCCTTAGGAACGACTTTTGCGCTTCGGAACTTACGCTGCGCTCCCTTAGGAACGACTTTTGTAGCTTCGAAACTTACACTGCACTCCCTTAGGAACGACTTTTGCAGCTTCGTCATCTTTGGGGTGATTACAGCTCTGCATCCCCTTAGGGACATCTTTTGAGTTTTTCCCTGTTCTCTTTTACACTCGATGGTGCAGGTTCTGATATTACATGTTACATCTTTGAGGGATTTTGGCCCTTGTATTGCATAGGGCTAAATAAGAATGAAAATTACAAACTATGACCCCATTAAAAACCTTTCTCCCCTCCTGGAAGGAAAAGGGTGCCATAGGAAAAATAGAAAGATTACATCAATTACACATAATATCGCCGAAGCTCATCCGCATTCCAAGATCTGGGTATGTCGTTGTCGTCCATATCCTTCAATCTGTAAGAACCAGGTCTTGACGAAGATACTACCAGAAAAGGTCCTTCCCATTTCAGCTGTAGCTTTCCCGCTGTGTCTGGGTTGGCTACTCTCCGAAGCACCAAATGGCTTAGCTTGATATTCTTCAACCGAATTTTCCTATCACACCATTTTATTGTTTCAACATGATACTTATTGATGTGTTCTATGGCCTAAAGTCTGGTCCCTTCTATAGTGCCTTTTGTTTTTTGAGAATCAGCTCCGTCCTCTGCTGAAGCTGTGGTTCTTATTGATCATGTCTTTGCTTCTTCTGGTGTTATTGCTTTGTCACCGAACAAGAGCTTGAAAGGTGTAAAACCTGTCGACCTTGAGATAGTTGTATTATGGCTCCACACCACTTTGATTAACTCTTCTGGCCACTTTCCTCTAGGTTGATTGAAGATTAACTTCATTATTCCTGTCATTATGATTCCATTTCCTCTCTCTACTAACCCATTTGATTCTAGATGTCTTACTGATGCAAAATGAATTTTTGTACCAATTCGGTCACAAAAATCTTTGAATGTATCAGCATCAAATTGAGTTCCATTGTCAACAGTTATTGCCTTCGGCACGCCGAAACGACAAACAATGTTTTGCCAAAAGAATTTTTGTACTGTGGCTGAAGTTATTGTGGCTCAAGGCTTTGCTTCGATCCACTTAGAGAAATACTCCACTGCCACGACGACGTATTTCAAATTTCCTTGTGCTGGTGGAAGTGGACCTAACAAATCCAAACCCCACCTTTGCAGTGGCCAAGTTGGCTGTATTAGCTGAGTTAAGGACGAAGGTTGTTTCTAGTCCCTTGCACATCTTTGGCAATTTTCACATTTTTGAACCAAGTCTGCTGCATCCGAAGCTGCCTTCGGCCAGTAAAATCCTTGTCTGAAAACCTTCCCCAGCAAAGGCCTAGACCCAATATGAGACCCACATAATCCTGCATGTATTTCCTTCATCAATTCTTGACCTTCGGTTCTAGATAAACACTTGAGTAATGGAGAGTAGACTCCATATTTATATAACTCCCCTTCTATGATCACATATGGTCTTGTTCTTGCTTCCATTCTTTTATTATAAACTTCGTCATCCGAAAGACAGTTGCCTTGGAGGAAAGATATAATCTCAGTCCTCCAATCTTCACTATGTATAGGTGATATTGCAAGCACTGCCCTCTCCATAAGTTCGACTGAAGGTGCTTTTATTGTCTCAAAGAACACTTCGGAAGGCAAAGGGAGCCCTTGTGCCGCTGACTTAGCTAGTAAATCTGCATGCTCATTTTCCCCCCTTGGAATATTTTTTACAGAAAATCCTTCAAGAGAAGCTTCCAATCTTTAGACTGCATCCAAATATTTTTCAAGCTTCGGATCCCTTGCCTTGCTACTTTTGTCTACATGTCCAGAAATAACTTGAGAATCAGTTTTGAGTATTGACGTTCTTATTCCCATTGCCTTTAGCTTCTGAAGCCCTAACAGAAGAGCTTCATATTCGGTAATATTATTTGTACAACTAAAGTCCAGCTTTACTACATAGCATGTCCTGACTTTAGAGGGCGCTACTAGAACAGCATCCACTCCTGCGCCGAAGGTTCCTCAAGAACCATCACAGAATACCGTCCAGGCTTCGGCATCTTTTGTTGCTTCTTCTCCTTGAGCCCCTGGCGTCCAATCAGCAATGAAATCTGCTAACGCCTGAGATTGAATTGAGGATCTATGTACATAATCAATGGTGCATTCATTAAGCTCTGTAGCCCATTTTCCAATTATTCCTGTAGCTTCTATGTTTCTCATTATATCCTTCAGAGGTTGTGATGAAGGGACTATTATATGATATGCTTGAAAGTAATGCCGAAGCTTTCTAGAGGCCATCAACACAGCATACAATACCTTCTCCAATTCTGTGTAATTTTTCTTTGATAAACTGAGTACTTTGGAGACGAAGTATATTGGTGCTTGTCTTTTTACTTGGCCATCTTGCTTCTCCTGTACAAGTGTCGCACTGACTGCAGAATGGGAGGCAGCCACATACAGGAGTAATGGAGTTCCTGTTGAAGGTGGAGTTAGAGTTGTCAAATCTATCAGATATTGTTTTAACTCTTTGAAGGCTTTCTGTTGAGTCGGACCCCATTGAAAGACTTCAGCTGACTTCAGTATTTGAAAGAATGGTAAGTTTCTTTCTGCTGATCTTGATATCAATCTGTTCAACGATGTCAGTCTTCCTGCCAACCATTGAGCCCCCTTCTTTGAATTTGGCGGTTCCATCCGAAGGATAGCTTCGATCTTGCTTGGATTAGCTTCAATACCCTTTGTTGATACCAGACAGCCAAGAAACTTGCCCTTCTTCACTCCGAAGACACACTTTTCTGGATTCAACTTGAGACCAGCTTGCCTAAAATTGGCAAATGTCTCTTGCAAATCGGCGACATGATTCTCTTGTTTTGTGCTTTTTACTATAATGTCATCAACATAAGTTACCACATTTCTGCCTATTTGAGAGTGAAGAACCTTGGCTGTCATTCTGCTGAAGCTTCCTCCAGCATTTTTGAGCCCCTCGGGCATCCGAAGGTAGCAATAAGTACCACTGGGAGTTATGAAGCTTGTCTTTGGCTCATCCTCTTTCTTCATCCAAATTTGGTGATAGCCCGAGTAGCAGTCCAATAAGCTCATAAGTTCCGAAGAAGCTGTTGCATCTACATGGGAGTCTATTCTTGGTAAAGGGAACTCATCCTTCGGACATGTCGTGTTGAGGTCTGTGAAATCAATACACATTCTCCATTTCCCATTAGCATTCTTCACCATAACACTGTTAGCTAGCCACTCTGGATATGTTACTTCTTTGATGACACCAGCACTGAGAAGTCTCTTTACTTCATTCCGAGCACCTTTGGCTTTATCCTCAGACATTTTCTGAAGTCTTTGCTTTCTTGGCCTGAAAGATGGATCCACATTGAGTGAATGCTCAATGACATCTCTATTAACACCACAGAGATTGTTAGCTGTCCAAGCGAAGACATCTTTGTTGTTGAACAAAAATCTTAGCAGAGTCTTTTCTTGTTCACGAGATAACTGAGATCCCAGCAGTACCTTTTTGGTCTGCTATATCTTCACACAGGAGCATAGGCTTCGGCTGATCCGCTGAAGCAGCCTTCTCTCTTTTGTTCTTGTACTGCTGATAAGCTTTGACTTCGTCTATGTTATGGATAGCCTTTGAATCCATCCAGTTCCCTTTGGCCTTCCTGGCAGCTTCCTGACTTCCGTGAATAGCAATGGGCCCTTGTTCTGAAGGTATCTTCATGCATAAATATGTTGGATGAAGAATTGCTTCGAAGGCATTGAGTGTCCCTCGACTAATGATTGCATTGTATGGGTATTCCATATCAACGATGTCAAAGACAACTTGTTCAGTTCTCGTGTTATGGACGTACCCGAAGGTAACTAACATTGTTAGTTTACCAAGTGCTACAATGTGTCTTCCTCCGAAGCCACAAAGAGGGTGTGTTGCATCATGTATCTTGTCTTCTGGCTCTTGCATCTGTCTGAATGCCTTTGCAAAAATGATATCCGCTGCACTGCCTGTGTCAACCAGAAGATTGTGGACCAGAAATCCCTTGATGACACAAGATATAACCATGGCATCATTATGAGGATAATCTTTGAGCTGAAGGTCTTCCTGGGAGAAGGTAATTGGGATGTGAGACCACTTGGATCTGATGAAGGGTCCTGGCACCACAACATGTTGCACTCTTCTTTGTGCTTCCTTCTTCTGCTTCTTGTTGGCTGGTTCTGAGCTTGAACTACCTGTGATTAGGAGCACCAGCTTCGTGACCGAAGGTGCTACAGCTTGGTTGTTGAACGAAGCCATCGTCACAACAGTGGAAGTGAGTTCACCGGAGGTGGGCGCTAATGTTGGTATTTTGTTCTCAAAAGCTATAAATCAAGAACAAGGCAACACAAGTGTTAATGGTTAAAGACCTCTGTCCTTCGTAACATTATCTCCTTTAGGATATAATGATCTTCGGACGAAGGTCATGAAGGACATACCTTCATCATTTCAATATACAAAGATATAAACAGGGACATATGAAACGCAAAAAGAGTATGAATAACTATTTTAAATCATTAGATTATTCACATTATCATTACAAAATCATGAACAAACATCAATGATGTTTAAATTACATTGGTACCTTCGGCTTGAAAGAAGGCAAAAATCCCGAAGTGACGCGTGAGTGATTACAAGTCATCGTAAACAGTACGGGGGTATTGTCCATCTATTTATAGGCACGGGACACAGCCCGAACAAAATTACATTCGTGTCCTTGATAACTAATCATAACCATAATACAAATTATCAGGGACTATGTGGTCTTTTCCTCTTTAAGTCGGTGCCATCCTTCGTTTTTGCATGCCAACATGCCGAAGCTCTTTCGATTGTAACTTTGGCATATATCTTCATGTCGTATCTGTTTGCACATCGTCTTGCCGAAGGTGTTTTTGCTTACAGGACCTTCGGCGGCGAAGAAGGCCCCCAACAGACCGCATCCTCCTTGTTGGTCCTTGTTCTCGGAAGCTAAATACCAAGAACAAAGCAACACAATTGTGAATGATTAGAGACCTTCGTCCTTCGAAGCATTATATCCCCTGGGATATAATGATCTTCAGACGAAGGTCATGAAGGACATACCTTCATCATTTCAGTAAGCAAGAATGTAAATAGAGATATATGAAACACAAGGGGAATGTGAATAATCATTTCAAATCATTGGACAATTCATAATCTTATTTTATAAGCATGAATAAGCATCAATAATATCTATATTACATTTGTACCTTCGGCTCGTCAGAAGGTGAAAATGTGAGAGACGCGGGAGCGATTACAATGCAGCGTGAACAGTACGGTGTTACTGTTCATCTATTTATAGGCACATGAAGCAGCCTGGATGAAATTACATTCATGTCCTTAACATTTACTATTGACCATAAGGCAAGTTGTTGAGGACTAAGCAGTCTTTCCCCTTTAAGTCGGTTTCTCCTTTCACCATCGTCAACGTGTTGAACCGAAGCTCCTTCAGCCACAGCTTCGAAGCTAGCTTGTCCTTCGTTATGATTGCACCTTCATACCACGCACACCTTCATCTCAAAGTCAAAGCGTCCTGTAACAGTCTATGTTATACTGAAAAACATGTTAGTTAAGTTTTTGAGGACCTTCGGAAGAGGAAGGCCCCCAACAGTAGCCCCTCACAGTATTAATTTGTTTTTGCATTTAACAAATTCAGACTACGATGTGAATGAAGGCCTTTAGCCGAAGGTCCGAAAAAACACCTTCCCTTCGCTAGAATAGCGAAAGTCAGTGACATGTAGGGCCTGCCAAGTTGCAATGCGCTTGGGCATATAAATAGGAACCCGCAGCGACAGCATTTGCTGCGCCATCTCAATCGCTTGTGCTATTTTTTCAAGTTTTAATTTTCTTGCTCTGTCAGATTTTGCTTGTTTTGTGAGCTTCAGCATTTGTTCAAGTGCCCATCAAATGGTTGACGAGAAGAAGGTTATTGATCTGCACTAGCTAGTTTTTACGAGGCTATGGAGAAGACAAACACAGAGAAGATTACAAACGAAATGCTAGCTGATTTGTCTGAAGATTCTGACGATAGCGGAAGCTTTGATATGGAAAGTGAAGACGAAGATGTTGAAAATCGGCCTTGGCGACCAAGTCACACCATCTTCGGAAAATCATCCATTAAGCAGAGTCAAATTCATGCTATGAAGGGGAGATATTTTTGAGATATTTCCATTGTGAGAGCTGGAGGGGATAGTGCCGCCCCTGCTCCCGAAGAAGATGAAGTGGTTGTTTACAGGAGCTTCATGAAGGCAGGGCTTCGGTTCCCGTTAAGCAAATTCCTGGTTGAAGTGCTGAAGACCTTCGAAATTTTCCTTCATCAGATTACCCATGAAGCCATTATTAGGATGGGGGTTTTGTATGGGCCGTGAGAAGCCAAGGGCTAGAGCCAAGCGCAAAATGCTTCGGCAACATGCACGAGCTGCTGTATGAGACGAAGGCTACTGGCAAGGAGCAGTATCACAACAACTTTGGTTGTTATGGCTTTGTGTCTCACTCTGATGTAAGTTATCCAGTTCCAACATTTCGGAAAAGGTGGCTAGGAGCCTGGATGGAAGAATGGTTTTATGTGAAGAATATCTTAGTTGAGAGGGAAGATATAAAAGGGATTATTCAACGCCCCATTTGATCTCGCTTCGGCATCAGGAGGCTAGCCACTTCTTGGGAATGATATAGAAGCATGCCAGAGAAGCTTCAACACTCTGTGCACTTTTATTGGCACAAGAGACATGGTTCAAGAGCACATCGCCTATAGAGTATGGCCGCTCGTGAGTGAGTGGGAGATGTCGAAAGAAGCTGCTACCGGGTCTAGTTAGGGTGGCCTGGTCTATCTAAAATATACCTTCAGATATAGAGGCGAGTTTGATGAGCTAAACGATGAGTGGTTGAGCAGTATTGAGGCAACTAGTGACGAATTTCTTAGGGCCTATACAAGGGCCAAAGATGATGCAATGACCTTGGCCTTCGAAGGTCGAGGCAAGAAAAGGTTGAATAGAGTTTTTGACGTCTTTGGTTTTGTATACCCTGATTATAGCTATCCCTCGCGAAAGCAAGGAAAGAAAAGAAAAGCTGCTACTTCGGCCATTTCTGTTGTGCCGAAGGGCAAAAAGATCAAGGTTTTAACGCACCGGCCTAGATACATTGAAATGACCATAGTGCCGAAGCTTGGTGAAGGGACATCTTCCACTGCTGAGGCAGAACAGCCTGCTCCTGCCAGCCCCAGGGAAGAATTGGCTTAATTGCCGAAGGTTCTTGCAACCGGGTTAGTCAAAACACCAAAACATGGTGCCTAAGCCAATGGAAAGGCGGCCAAAGAGCCAGAGCTAGGGGAAACGGTAGGGCTGCCAAAAATCTTGAGCCCGCCAGCGAAGCCAGAATTGCCGAAGGTATCAAAGGCTCTTGCAATAACTCCCAAGAGGAGAAGGATGGCTAGCGTGCTAGACGCCGTCCTGGAATCAACAAGGGCATCGACTCCTGCCCCTGCTAAAGAGACTGCCGAAGTTGCTACAGTTCGCGTTGAAACCGAAGTTGGGCCCTCAGTGCCCACTGAAGCAGAGCCTGCTGGAACTGAGCAGAGAACTAAACAAGGATCTTCAGATGCTGGTTTGGCTCTGGAGAAGAAAGATGCGCCTGAATAAGTTAAATCTCCTATTCCCGAAGCACCTTCTGAAGATCTTGACTTTATTATTCGTCATGCTTCGGGTAAAAGGTTGTCTGAAGAAGAAATCGCGGAAGCCAAACATTACGCCCGGGAACTGAAGTACCCGAAGGGGGCCTTGGTGTACAATGGCACCGATGAAGATGATTTTCTATACTATCTCCCGGACAACAAGGAAATATCTGTTTGCCGGGTGATGGCAAAAAACATGGGGTTTCCGAAGCTTGAAGTTGGCCTTTTTGCCATGTCAAAGGATGACCTCGCAGACAGCCTTGCGTATAATTGTCTGAAGGTACGGAAATTATGGACTTATAAATAGATTATCTTTTGTCTTTTATTCTCGTGCTGATCCTTTGTCTCCCTTCTTTTTGCAGGGCATAATTCTTAGCAATGCTTTGAGAGCATAGAACAACGCTGAAGATGAAAGTTGCCAGATAGCCCTAGGTAACCTTCGGTCGGAGGTTATCAAACTGAGAAATTAAGCCTTAGAGAAAGATAAAATTATGCTTTCATTGGTGGATAGAGTGAAGAAAAACGAAGCAAAATTTAATGCTCAATCCGAAGCCCATAAAGCCGAAGTTGTGAACCTTCAAAAAAACTTCCCGAAGGAATTAGTGAATGGTCGAATGCTAGGCTGGAAAAGAATGTTGAGGAGCTTCATGAATCCAAGGAAAGATGCTTTGAGAAATCCTTGGATTGCGTAAGAAAACTGAAAATCAGCTTTGCCAAACTGGGTGCATACTCTTCGGAAGAAAAGTTCATTCGAGGTGACCCCGAGGGAGTCATCGATTGGATAGGTGAAGAGGCCGAAGCTTTTGAAGAGATCCTTAGTGATCGTGGGGATATTTGTGCCTTCGTCGGCGCTCGAGGGGTTGCAGCAATTCTAGAGAAGGCTGGTTGCGGCCATGTTAAAGCTGCGGCCTAGGTCGAAGCCGTCTTCTCCACAGACAACACGAAGGACCCCTCGGCCGAAGCCACTTTGATAGGCGGGAATAGATGAAAGGCAGCCGAGAAATGGCCAACGAGATTATAAAGAAAAATGAAAAAGAATCCCATGATGCCCGAGAAGAAGCTAAGCGAGCCGAAGAAGCTACCGAGCGCGCAAGGCGTATAGGTATTATTATTGAATTTTAACTTTGGTGTTTGTTTTCTGGTTTCGGACTAACGATTTGTTTACTACAGCTGAACTTTCATCGCTACCCAAGCCATACCACCCCCAGGCCGATCCCGTTATGAAAGAAGCGATGGATGTGATGAGTGTTGCTAATACCATCGTCGACGAAGTCGTCGATAGACTGCTGAATGAGGCCGCCAAGAAAATTCTCAAAGAAGACTAGGCTTTTGTTGTGATGTTACAATGTAACATTTGTGTATGAAACAATTATCAAACATGTATATTAATGTAATATATTTCTTTGCGATGCATGAAATTTACGCACATACCATTTTTGAGCCTTCGACGAAAAAAACACCTTCCCCGCTTTTCATGCTTCGTAAAGAAAAGAGCCCTTTTATAGCAAAGCTGTTGTGTGATACTGTTGTCAACAGACTTTCCTGGTAAGATTGTATTTGCCAAAGGTTTACTTCGTGCCTCAGTACACTTTCATTCATCAAGTTATTGCCGAAGATTTGCTTCGTGCTCAATCTTTGCTGTTGATGCGATATGATGTATGATGTAATGCTATGCGGAATGATGCAATGATATGATGCAACATGATGTTTATGCCGAAGACACACGCCCACACTGAAACATTCAAGACTCTGCATCCCCTTAGGGACACCTTTGGAGTCTTTAAGCTCTGTATCCCCTTAGCAACGACTTTGGAGCTTCTTCACCTTGTATTTCGGTGGTATTTAAGCTCTGCATCCCCTTAGGAATGACTTTGGAGCTTCTTTACCTTCTATTTCAGTGGTATTTAAGCTCTACATCCCCTTAGGAACGACTTTGGAGCTTCTTCACCTTCTAGTTCGGTGGTATTTAAGCTCTGCATCCCCTTAGGAATGACTTTGGAGGTTCAAAACGTACTCTGCGCTCCCTTAGTAACGACTTTTATAGCTTCGGAAGTTTGTTAAGAGGAAGCATTTCACTCAATGATACGAGCACTATTATTACATGAAATCAGACTTCAGTCCTTCGTGACTTGTTTTTCATAAAAGAACAATAAAATGACAGAAAAGATAAAGATACACCAAGGGTAGGATATTCTTTAGTAGATGTGCTTGGATTCACACACAGTACTATTGACTGTGCGAGCTTTGGACTCCTCCCAAAAATCGCGCTGATGTTGAGCGTGCTGGTGCCCTTCTGGCTGCTAGCTTCGGGCCAGAGTAGGTGGTAGCGGTGGTGGTGGTGGGAGCTGGGCCCAGGAAGCTTGAGAGTGGCTTGCCAAAGCGACAGAGGTCATAGGCTATTTGTTACCTACGTACTCTAGGACATAGGGAGAATAGCATGAAGCAGTATGTAGGACCTGCTTTGGCTGATTCTGTCGTGCCTCAGCTTCTGCAATCTCTTTTTGCTTCTGAATTATGACTTGGCATGTTCTTATGGTGTGGCCTTTGTCTTCACCGCAGAATAAGCAAAATAGTCTTCTGGGCTAATCTCTGTATCTTCCTTCGAAGCTTCTGCCCCCTTTGCCTCTTGGGGCTGGTGGCCTGAAGGAACTTTGTTGTGGCCCTGATGATTGGGAGCTATGTTGTTGCCTTTGAGGTTGACTTCCTCTATCATCACTTGGGTTGTAATTATGGATCGACTTGATGTGCCTGGGGTGAATTCTTCCTCCGAAGCCCCTGGCCATCTCAGAAAACATGTATGCTTCCTCCCTTCTTTGGCGGACATCAATATCAGCCCGGATATACTCATCCATCTTCTGAAGAAGCTTCTCCAGGGTTTGTGGGGGCTTCCTGGCAAAATATTGAGTTGTAGGTCCTGGCTGAAGCCCCTTGATCATGGCCTCAATGACAATTTCATTGGGCACTGTAGGCGCTTGTGCTCTCAGACGTAGGAACCTTCGGACATATGCCTGAAGATACTCCTCATGGTCTTGCGTGCATTGAAACAAAGCCTGAGCAGTGACTGGCTTTGTTTGGAAGCCTTGGAAGCTAGTAATTAGCATATCCTTGAGTTTCTTCCATGATGTGATTGTCCCTGGCCGAAGAGAAGAGTACCAAGTTTGCGCTACGCTTTTAACTGCCATGACAAAGGATTTCGCCATGACTACAGTATTGCCCCCATATGAAGATATGGTTGCTTTGTAGCTCATCAGGAACTGCTTGGGGTCTGAGTGCCCATCATACATAGGAAGCTGAGGTGGCTTATATGATGGGGGCCACGGGGTAGCTTGCAACTCTGCTGCCAAAGGAGAAGCATCATCAAAAACAAAATTGCCATGATGAAAATCACCATACCATTCATCATCATTTTATGAATTCTCTTGACGAAGCTCCCTGTGATGGGGCCTTCGGTCTTGGTCCTCCTCGGTGAGATGGCGCATTTCTTCGACGGCCTCATCAATCTTTCTCTAGAGATCGACGAGCCAAAGCATTTTCTCTCTCTTCTTTTGAACCTGTCGATGGATAGCTTCAAGGTCCCTGATCTCTTGGTCCAGTTCCTCCTGAGGTGTTGGGCTGGTAGCCTTCCTCTTCTGGCTCCTAGCTTCGTGTAGCGTTTCTTGGTTAACATCCAGTGGCTGTAGTGCAGCCCTTGGCCCGACTGTCTTCTTCGGTGGCATGATGAAGGTCGATGCTTGCCGAAGGTGGTCGGATGAGTTCACCGGAGGTGGGCGCCAATGTTGGTCCTTGTTCTCTAATGCTAAATACCAAGAACAAAGCAACACAATTGTTAACGATTAGAGACTTTCGTCCTTTGAAGCATTATCTCCGCAGGGATATAATGATCTTCAGACGAAGGTGATGAAGGACATACCTTCATCATTTCAGTAAGCAAGAATGTAAATAGAGATATATGAAACACAAGGGGAATATGAATAATCATTTGAAATCATTAGACTATTCATTTTATTATTTTATAAGCATGAATAAGCATCAATAATATCTATATTACATTTATACCTTCGGCTCGTCAGAAAGTGAAAATGTGAGAGACGCGGGAGTGATTACAATGCAGTGTGAATAGTACGGTGTTACTGCTCATCTATTTATAGGCACAGGACGCAGCCTGGATGAAATTACATTCATGTCCTTGACATTTACTGTTGACCATAAGGCAAGCTGTCGAGGACTAAGCAGCCTTTTCCCCTTTAAGTCGGTTTCTCCTTTCACCATCGTCAACGTGTTGAGCCGAAGCTCCTTCAGCCACAGCTTCGGAGCTAGCTTGTCCTTCGTTCAGACTGCACCTTCATACCACGCACACCTTCATCTCAAAGTCGAAACCTCCTATAACAGTCCATGTTATACTGAAAAACATGTTAGTTAAGTTTTTGAGGACCTTCGGAAGAGGAAGCCCCCCAACACTCCTCGTTCCTCGTCCGCCCGTGTCGGGGGCCTCGCCATGGCTGTGTGCCACTAAGAGAGAGTGAGCAAAAAAGGAGCCACCGTGTGTGGGCTTTGGTTCGCCGCGACCGAGAACCGGACTGCGCTCGGCGCCAACCACATCCCCGCCAAGAGAGAGATCGAGATAGAGAATGGCCGCCACCGACGAACTGTGGTCTCGCTGCCATGCTGACTCCATGGTGGTTCCTGGGGACCTCGCAAGGCTTCGGGAGTCCGCTCGGCGCCCAATTAAGCTGGTAAAGCGGGTGTCGATGCTCCCGATTCGGTGCCTCGTCACGAAACCGCGCGCATGGGCTGGGCTGCTTGCTACCTCCGCACGCCGTCGTCATCTGCTCACTTCATCGGTGGTAAGATCGCCTCTGTGCTCTGTCATATTCTTACTCTTGCGTGCGGAGTCATCACCCTGGGCGTCGTTAGTGGCATTGCCGCCGAGTGGGCGTGCGTAGGGCGGGTGCCGTGGGGAAGACAATGTCTGGGTCGTCGGATCCCTCGCGGACGATGGAGATCTACACACGCGTATTTCTTCGCCAGTTTGGCCCTGGAGCGTAGGATCGCGATCTCGCGAACCAGATCGGATCTGGGACACTTTTCACCAGCACCGTAGATCTATTTGTTAGCGGGTAGGATTGGTGTAGGGTTAAAATGAATGTCGACCGTTAGATCTGGATCCAGGGGCCATCGTTGTGTTATGTTATAATCGTGCTTGACCTAATCTGAACCCTCGAATGCTAATCGAATGGCTAGAACTACCCGATACCCCTTCGCCGTGTCACAATTGCGAAAGAACCCCCAGCCTTACTGGAAAATAACACGTAGTCCTGGCGCCAGGCGCTCTGTGTCTTAGAAGTATTTCTGTATCAGCCCCTGGCTTTCTGTGTATTCCTGTGCGCAGTCCAGAAACCAGTAAAAGTGAATAAATGAATAAGGAAATTGATTTTTAGTATGAAATTAATTGCAGAAACTTGTTTAATTCATAGAAACTTCATTTTAACTCCAAATTTATCCATTCCAGTTGCAATAATTTTGTTTTAATATTGTTTATCATCTAGTATCTTTGTTTAGCCATGAAACTTGAATTAAAATTATTCACTTGATTTATTCTATACTAAGCACTTAATAACTTTGGAAATTCATAACTCCTCTGTTTTAATTCCGAAATGACTCATTCCAGTTGCGTTAGCTTCGTATAAATATTTACTACATAGTAGCAACATTGATTATATGATATCCCATACTTTTATAATTAAGTTACTAATTGGATTAATCTATGTTTATTGGATTAGTTTTTCCTAATATTAATGCTAATCTTATAGTTATAATTGGAATAAAAGAGTATCTTTAATCAAGTACTGACTTAGATTAAAGTGCAATTAATTATTCATAGAATATCCTCTTATATGGTATATGATAACCAATTTATAATATAATTTAATATTTAAACCACATAGATCTACCATAAATCCTAATTCTTTAACCTTGACTCCGATTTTACTAGTTCTCGATCCCACGACCTCGTAGCAATGCGTAGATTATTATTACATAGTTTATTCTTATGTTTTGTGTGATGTTAATTTTACCTATACCATGTTTGTTTGTATTGCTACGACTAGCAGTGAGGCCACGAGAATCTGAAGATCATCCTGGTACCTGGAATCTCAAGTGCCAGGCAAGTTGTGCCCTTGACCACTTTTATTACCCAATAATTTCTTTAATACCACTTATTCATGCATAGGTTTAATTTTGATGGGACCCAATAGGTCACCCTAGTCTGATTATCTTTTACCTTGTTTACCCCTGAATCATTTGGGTAGTTTTGCTATTGCTTTATATGGTTTTGGGTTAATATTTCATTATGTCCATGTTCCAATTATTCTGTTATTTTATTTATGTTCATGTCAAGACCATTGTCTTTAATTGGAACATGGAGCTTAACTTGAGAAACACGTGCCACCACAAGGGTAGATTGGACGCCCTTGGCTGACTAATTAGGAAAGCTAGTGGAAGACTACCTTACCCGAAAGGGGCAAGGGCAGTAGGGGAGTAGGCATGCAGGGAGGTTCTCAGGTTGATTTTGCTGCGATAGCGGTCAAACGAGGGATTCTTGCAATTGCTCTTCCCAAAAACTGTAGCGGGTTTGCGGAAGCTAGTGGAACTTTCTAAAGGCCTCGTAG